>NC_044328.1:17836755-18142389 GCF_007399415.2 Gopherus evgoodei | reverse complement strand
TTTGCCCAACGTAAACCCTGTAGCTAATCAAGGCCATCTTGGTCAATCACTCACTAAACAGTCTCCATGCTTCCTCTTACATGAATGTTTGTCTTCAAGACTGAGAGGGGACATGATAGCAGTTTTCAGGTATCTAAAAGGGTGTCATCAGGAGGAGGGAGAAAACTTGTTCACCTTAGCCTCCAATGATAGAACAAGCAATGGGCTTAAACTGCAGCAAGGGAGATTTAGGTTGGACATTAGGAAAAAGTTCCTAACTGTCAGGGTAGTTAACACTGGAATAGATTGCCTAGGGAAGTTGTGGAATCTCCATCGCTGGAGATATTTAAGAGTAGGTTAGATAAATGTCTATCAGGGATGGTCTAGACAGTATTTGGTCCTGCCATGAGGGCAGGGGACTGGACTCGATGACCTCTCGAGGTCCCTTCCAGTCCTAGAGTCTATGAGTCTATGAGTCTTCCCCCCACCCCCTGCAGTCCTCGCTTAATTACTTTTCAGGTTTCTGTACAAACAAGTGCAAACAGGCTCATTACTAGAGTGATTCCATACCAAAAGATGTATGAGAATAATGTAGTCTGGTTAGTGTTCTGAATATTGTACTACTCCTTAGCTCTATGTTGCACATCACCCATGCCTGGCCTTTAATTTCACCTCTAGGATTTCCAGACATCTGGAGCAAGTTTCTTAAAACAAATTCTCCCATACATATTCTGTCTTCCTGAGTGTATGAATATCCCAAGATCAGAGCTGGCTTGCTCTGCTGGTGCCTATTGAAGTCAATGGGTATCCTACTGATTTCAGTGGAGTTTAGATCAGGCCCCTAATTATTCATGCAAAAATCTCCCTGAGATTTGGAAGGCTAATGTTCAGGAAACAGTAATACCATCCCTCCCTCCAAAAATATACCCAAGGCAGAACATTCTTTAGGTGAACATTCAAATTGCTTTTTGTACTGCAGCTGGGTTTTTTTTCAGCTCCATTATATTTTCCCCTTTCTTGTCATTATAATGATATTTACTTGCCTTTTTTAACCTTCTGCCCACTATGTATTTATTGTTTGGAGGATATCAATTTAATCTTCCCTTTCCCTCTTCACTAACAGTTTGGTCATGCTTATCTGGTAGAAACTTGATTTAATTCAGTTCCTTAGCAGGGGCCACCAGGAAATAGAATAAGTGCTCTTCATGAGCCTCGCCTTTAATTATTTTTGTAACTATGCTTTTTAAAGCTAGGAACAAAATCAGCTCCCAGCTGTCTTCATAGTGGGGATGTTTAGAATCTGATCAGACTTTTATTATGTGGTACACTTCCAAAATTCTTAAATCAGACAAAGCAGCAAAACTTGCAGACTGAAGCTCTTCTCAAGCGTTTTTTTTTTTTTAAAGAGAGAAAGCGGTAGATGGAAATTCATTAAACAATGTAGCAGGCTGTTGTAGTAATTTAGATGGACTATATGGGCTGAAGATGTTAACATAACCCAGTCACTGTCCAACATTAAACAGTGTTAAGCAAGGTTTAAACGAGCTTTGGTATACAGAGACCTCAGCCTGGATAATAAAATGGCAAACACACCATTAAAAATCCTTTTACTGGTGTGCTTGCCATTTTAAGTATTAAGTAAGGCTTTTATTTTAACATTTCTTTTCCCTTTAGCTGGAGAAAGAGTTTAGAAGGAAAACCCCCCTTGTGTGACAGTCTCTTAAAGGGTGACAACTGTCCCTTGGGAGAAAAGAGAAGAAGTTAGCTGAAATGGGCTGGAGCTGTCGTTGTTGCTGGTCCTTTCCCATTTAATCTCAGGAGGTGTCTGGGAGCCGGTAGAGGTGGCACTGTCACCTGGTTTCCTCTCTCTGGCCCACTCTGTTCAGGACATCTCTCAGAATTAGGACAAAAAGAGTGGTAGCCCTGATGGTGAAGTTCGCTCAGGTAGCCCCCATCTGTTCTTTCATGTTTCCTCCCAAATACCCACAAATGGACGCAAAAAAGGAAATGATGGATGGAATGACCCATCCCCTCATTATTTCATTCACCAATTAGGTCTAGTTTGTGACACACCAAGTTTGGTTCATTAATTTCCAGATTCATATTTTCTTGTTTACCAAGCATGGTTTTAACACAGTCATTGAGTTATACCAGCAGGCCTTTATGTTTGGACTAATTCAGTCTGTCTCCCTTTCGAACCTTTTCTCATCAACATTTGTTGTCCTAGCTTATTGTAACGTCTTATGAACTTACACTAATTTATTTTTTTTTTACAGTTGAACTCACAATTCGCGTAAATTTGCAGGCCCAATTATCACAACAAGCCCCATGCTGGATTTGCTTTCTTTGAACTTTGAATCTGAATTATTATCCACCTACCGTAATATCACAATCAGCTATAATAACAATGCTTAACTTCATTGCAGCCTTGATTACACAGCCACAGGCAAGGTATAAATTTGCTAATATCTGGAGATAATATGCCCTCTGAGCTATCTGATTATATTATTTGTGGTACCTGACCTAGTTCTTTGGTATTTTTCTTAAAGGTAGCACAAAACTCTTCAGTATGCCAAATAATCCCAAACTTTCTTTACCTTGTCTATTTATATGTTTTTGTACGTTGCAATTGTGAAAAGGGGCCAGTCTATTTGATAACTGAGATCTGTGGGCACAGCCCACCCAGATCTCAAAAGGCAAGCCCCCTTAAGTGAAGAAAGGCCACTAAACACAGAAATCAACAGATTATGAGGGATAAAGAATTAAAAGAAGAGGGGGGTGCAGATCACTAAGTGTCCCCCTCTGGATCCCGAGCAGAGAAGTCCAGGCAACACCCATTTCTCTGAGAAGTCTGAGGTATCGATGGACACCATAAAAGGAACCTCTGCCAGGATATGTGAACAGACAAGGACCAAAAAAAGGCTACACAGATTCAGAAATCCCCACCTCCCCCTATTCAACTTCCTCCTCCTGGACTGATGGATGGCCATCATGGCCAGTGCCAGGAGAAGGTTGAAGGTCTCAGGACTTTATGGGGCTTGTCATAATATGTCCTTACCAGAGCACCTCCTTCTGGCACTGAGTGGTACAGAAACCACTCAACTTTAGTTTCCCAGCTGGTGTTCTGCTCTCCAGCTAGGTGTTTTGCAGTTCTACCCCTTCCAGGGCTAGTTTGCTACAAAACATTGAGTGTATGGTCCAAAACAAATGTCCCAACATGAAGTCCGTTTATCACCCCACTACAAGTAGTCATTAAGATCCCAAGATATCTCATCCCTCAACACACCCCATACCATATTCCAGCACCTTCTAGGTGCACTTGAGCATTTTTTTTTAAAAAGTCTCAAGTCAATAGATCATTCTACAGCCTTGTTATCACAAATGGCATCACAGTTTCAGCTGAAATTTTCCAAAAATATTCAACCTGAGGCAGAGTCCTGGCATAGAAAATTTCAGCCCAAACAGTTAAAGTTTGGCAAAGTTATAAGCCACTCATAACAGGATCTTATAGTGGGAAGTGAGGGGAAAACTTTATAATAGACCATACTACCAGCCACACCTATAATTTAAACAGAGTGGGCATAATGCTAACTCTTTGTACTATCTCACATTTTCCTAGTAGTAGAGTTGGTTCTAGCACTTCCAGGTCCCTCCAGATCCATTTTGTTGGGCTCACCTGTGTAATAATTTCATTTCTCCCTAATTCTCAAAATTAAAATCATAAATAGTTTGTATTTCATTGCACATAAAACAACAAGGCAAGTAAAATTAAAAAGTGATCAGATTGCAAGAGCCGTACCCCCATGGTTCCACCATCAATAGGATGTAAAATCCATGGGAGACTTCCCACAAAATGTACTTGCCAGATGGAAAAACAAAATCTATCTTTAAAAATGTATGAAGTTATAAAACAGTTCAGTAAAAATACTATTCAGATTAACTGATAATATTTTATGGTGTTTTTTTAAACAAATAACTAATTAAAAGGCTCTGATGTAAATGCTTTCCATTCATCCAAAACAAAGATCAACAAGAGGGCTGAGAATGGGGCATAGAGGCAGTTTAAGGGAGTTGGAAAGGAAGGAAGGAGAGAGGCGAGAAACCAGGCAGAGGCCATATGATTGGGGAGGAGAGAGAGAATGCAGAGTTAAATGTGTGTCGATATCCAAGTGGCAGCTGCTAAGGGATAGATGTGCTTGGAATAGCCCCCAGTCAAGGAAGTGGCAGGTAAGGCAAGAGAAGACTCTATAGCCTTTGGAAAACACTGATTGTCACCATACGGGTATCTCAACAGGCAGCCTATTTAAAGGTGGCCTCAGGAAGCTGCTTCAAAAAGTTCTGATTGGGCCTAGGAAGGTCAAGCTTCAAGGCTGTCTTCATTCTCTGTGTGATACAGCTTGCTTATTCACTCTTGGTCTAGAGACAGGACTGTTCATCTTATTTTGCCTCCTAATAAAGACCCTGATCATCCTGGGTCATCCAGCCTGCCTGCCAACATAGGTTTTGGAGCTCACACAAGCCAGCCTCACACAGCAGTGCTAATCCCAAAACAGTCAGAGAGGAGGGAATGTGTGCTCGTGCTTGGAGCACAGAACTGGAATTGGGAGTTTGGAAGTCTCTCCTTATTCTGCTAATGACTTGCTGTGTGACCTAGGGCAAATCACTTAATCTGTAAATTGGGGATTGTAATACTTAGTTTCTCAAGGGTGTGTTGGGAGGCTAAATTGTTGGGCTATGAAAGCCTCACATGGGAGATGTTCTAGAAGGGCCAAGTGTTCTGTCTGTATGAAAATGCACACGATAGGATTAGACTCTAGAGCAAAGGCATCAGACTCTTAAAAACAACCTTAAAAGGCAGACAACAGATCTATGCTTTCCTGCCCTCGCATGTCATAGTCAGAAGCATTGTGTACAATGCTCCATCACTTTAATCATCATTGCTTTAGGAATGCCCTGATGTAAATAGTCTGTCTTCACTAATTGTTTTCAAAGAGATAGATGTTAGACTCAAACTCATCTAATGCAAGAGGCTTTCACAGAATAAATCAGGCTGGCGACTGGCTGGCTATCAACTCAATCTGCTAACCATCTCCAAAGATTTTTTTTTTTATTTCTATGAAGCGACTTGTTTCAGCAGCACAGCTTGCCACTGCTGACCTCTCTGGGTCAAGGAATTATAAGTAGCAATAGAAACAGATTTTTCTTGCTGGGAAAAAAGTTAAGGGAATTAATAGAAAATATACCTTATTCTTGTAATTTTTGTCAATTCAGTGGGGTGAGTAAAAGTGTTATACCTAGTGAGATGACTTGGTCATTCTTAAATCAACTTACGGTGATACACATTCTAAGCCCCACAGTAGTTGCCAGAGGTTATAAATATTGGTAACCTGGGAGACAGAGTGGACAAGTCTAGTCTTCATACCTATGCAACACTCAACTCTGCTGTTTCTTCAGGTCTTGACCCCTTTACTCACTCCACCGCACCTCATCCCTGTATGACATTTCCTTCAACTTCAACTGAACAGCCCTGGAGGAAGAATATCAGAGACAGAGCACTCTTTATGTACTACAAATTTGTCGTCTTTTCCTTCAATTCTGCTGTCTTCCTTGCCAACCAGTCTTATTAATCCATCCTTGTTGTGTCTAACAGTCACAACCCCCAGCCTCTTCCCCAGCTTCCTCGCTCCTAGCATAGGATCTTGATAGTTCCCTCAAACATAAGACCGACAAGATCTGATGTGATCTTTCCCTCTCTCTTGCCCCATCATTCACCCCTTCTTCCATCCTATCCTCCTTCTAGCCAGTATCTGGCCCTGAGATTACTTGCCTACTCTCTGCTTCCATTCTCTCTGCCAGCCACCTCAACCCAATCATCCTCCAGATTTTTGATTTTTCACCTCCTTTCTCACTGATCTTCACTCTTACTTATTCTGCTTACTTTTCTGTCCCTATTTCCCTTACTTGAAATAAGCAAACAGAAAATAACAAACCAGTAACTACTTTGTCTGTTCTCCAGCCACCACACTTAAAACTCACTTAAAATCACTACCACTGTCTCAAAGCAATCAGCTGGGCACAGATCCTGCTCAACTACACCACAGTGATGGGTTCTGTCATAGAGACCCCTTTGGGACTGTCACCTGATGTGCTGGAATTACCTCTGAGCCCATTTTCCCCGTCAGCTTGGGACTCTAGAACCCTGTCTTGTTGAGCCAGAAACACTAGTCTACTGCAACACAGACCCAGGTCTGGTCCATGCCCCTAAAACTGCAGATTTTAACAAAAAAACTGCTCAGCAAGTCACTTATCTCCAGTACCCAGACACCCAGTTCCCAATGGGATCCAAACTCCAAATAAGTCTGTTTTACTGTGTATAAAGCTTATGCAGGGTAAACTCATAAATTATCCGCGCTCTATAACACTGATAGAAAGATATGCATAGCTGTTTGCTCCCCAACTTATTAATCACTTACTCTGTATTAATTAATAAACAGAAGTGATTTTATGAAGTGTAAAAAGTGGGATTTAAGTGGTTTCAAGTAATAACTGACAGAACAAAGTAAATTACCAAGTAAAATAAAACAAAACATGCAAGTCTAAGCCAAATACAATTAAGAAACTGAATACAGGTAAATCTCACCCTCAGAGATGTTCCAATAAGCTTCTTTCACAGACTAGACTCCTTCTTAGTCTGGGACCAACCTTTCCCGGGTACAGTTCTTGTTAGTTTCAGCTCAGGTGGTAACTCAGGGATTTCTCATAACTGGCAGCCTGCTTTGTTCTGGTCCACCCAGTTTTATGGCTTTGGCACACAGCAGGAATCTTTTGTCTTTCTGGGTCCCCACCCTTCCTTCTAAATGGAAAAGCACCAGGTTTAAGATGGGTTCCAATACCAGGTGACATGGTCACATGTCCTGTGAGACCCCTAAGCCTTCATTCTTCCCAGTCTGACTCATGAACATAGGAAGGCTTACAAGTAAACAGAGCCATTTACAACAAATTGTCCTGGTTAATGGGAGCCATCAAGATTCTGAGCCATTATTAATGACTCACACTTTGCATAGTTACCATAGGACTTCAGAGTAATACTTCATCTTTCTAGCTTCAGATACAAGACTGATACATTCATACAAATAGGATGAACACACTCAGTATATTATAAGCTTTGTAATGATACTTTACAAGAGACCTTTTGCATAAAGCATATTCCATTTACATTATATTTACACTCATAAGTATATTTCCATAAACATATGGAGTGCAACATCACAGGGTGAGCAGCCAATGGGATGGGTAGAGAAGGGGAAGGATGAGGAAAGCCTGCTGAGTGAAGTCCCAGGGGGCAAGGGGAAGTAAGAGAAGCAAAGGGTCTAGATGGCGAGGCTGGAAGATTTTATGTGCATTACACACATTTTAGGTTACGTTTCTTTGCCTTTTTCTCTCACTTTTCCAAGTATTGAATATCCTAAAATTCATCCAAATGCAGATATGAACCTCTGGCAACCCCCAAAGCCAGGTATGTTTGGAGAAGTCTTTCTGACAAATTTCTTCTTGTGCTGGTGTAACCCACACACCTCTTGGGTGTGGTGTTCTGTCCCATCTACTGGCGTCAAGACCACTTAGAAAGAGAGATTAATGAGTTTGCTCAACAGGCTTTGCTAACAGCCAGTTGGCTTTTAGCTCATGCGATGGTGGCTCATGCAATTAGTTCCAGAAGTCCCAGGTTCGATCCCACCTCCCAATGACTGAGGTCGGTCGGTGTTACAAGTGGGGGCTCCTCCAGGATTTTAGCTGAGAAGTCTTTGAAACTCAGGATGCACTTTCTCAGCTAGGGGAAGTATGTAACCCACAGTCCTCCTGGCATGGTGTTCTGTCCAGCTAGTGGCACCAAGGCCACTTAAAGAGCCAGTTAAATGCGTCTGCTCTACAGCCTTAGCTAACAGTTGGCTTTTAGCTCATGCAGTAGTGGCTCATGCATTTAGCTCCAGAGGTCTCTGGTTTGATACTGCCTGCCAATGACTGGGGTCTGTCAGCTTCCAACAAATAGCCTGATTTTCAGAGGTGCTGCAGATCACTGACCACAAGTCCAGTGGCTTCAATAGGACCTGATACCCAGCACTTTCTGAAATCATCCCACTTATTTGGATGTGTAAATATGGAGTTAAATGTCAAACTTTTAGCAACCCTAATCCGTGTTTGAAAATTTTAGCTTTAACCTCTCTGGGCCAAATTTAGAGGCAAACCTAAGGGAGTCTAATCTGGTGTAATTTGCATCTTCTTAAAGCCAGCTCAGTCACTCTACTTTTCATTCACATTCACTTACTAATGGGAAATTTACACCCTTTTACACACTCTTGAATTAGGATCACCAAGTCTATGAGGGGCCACTGAATTAATATGCTGAGAGGTCAGATGAGCATATCAAGGAAAGCAACTAACAGGATTAAGTAAAAGCTGAGTAAGGACTTAAACCTAGATTTCAAGAGATATTAGGAGAATAAATACCTTTGAAAATCAGGGCCTTCAAGAATAGGTCCCAAAATATCTGGCTAGAAGCAGCAGGATTAAGATTGAAACTATTTCCCACATTCCATTCATATCTCCTGTGATTCACTGCTCTACCATGTCCATTGTTTTTCTAGAGAGTGATTGTGCTGCTCTCTCATTCTTGGCAAAATCTGAGCTAGTGATTTTATTCTACTACTAATTAATTAGAATTGAATCGTTGAGGCCATACAATATGCAGCCCTGTTAATCCCAAATGAATTAATTATGACCAACATTATTAAAAAGAATAATGCCAAATCAATTAGTAATGCTAGAAAACTTAAAATATTGTCCTTTTGTTGTTCCTTTACCACATGTTAATGATTTGACTTCACCTTTCAGCCTGACTTCTTGTGCAGTCTTCTGGGCCCTTCTGTTTCCTTGTATAAGTAGCTTGCTACCTAAACCTTCAGAAGAGCTGCAACACTGAATATTTTCCCTCTCTGTTTTTGTGCCTTTGCCTTTTTATTTGGTCTAAATCAATCAAAAGAAACTTTACCGTGTCTTTACAGTTCTGTGATGCTCCCCTGGGATGCTGTGGCTATACACTTACTCAGATAAGTGTCTGAAAACACTGAATTAGAAAATTCAAGCTATTTTCTATATACAATTATTTTTCTGCAAAAGAAATGTCAATACTGATCTTAGAAAAACACTGTATTTTCATCAAATTATTGGATTCTTTTGAGTGAAAAGGACTTTTTCTCTCAAATATTTTCAGATTTTTATCTACAATGTTTTTGTTTACAATGTAAAAACAAATAAAATTGCAGGATGAATAGAGATTCTGCTTCATTTAAAAACTAAGACCAAGAAATTCCTCTCGACTATTGAAGAGCACAGGAACTTCTTGGGACTGATAGAATACTAGAAATTAATTCTATATTAAATCAGTTTACTGCAAGAAATTATTGTACATGGCACCCTCTAAGATCATAGTGCATAAAATATATAAGAAAAATTCAACCATGTTAGTTAATCAAAATATAAGCAACACACAACTGGTTAGGTACAGAGGATCTTGGGGAACATTCAAACAGGACGTTGTCAGCGGTTTTATGAAAAATCATTAATATTATTGCATCATAAATCATAAAAATATCTGATTTAAGAAGATGAATTTTTGTACCATACAGAGCTGGTTGAAAGTTATAGAATGTAAAGATTTTGTCATTAAAAAAAAGCTCTTTAACTTAAAAGGGAACATTTTGTGAAAAATTATGAAAAATCATTGAAATTTTCCATTTTTTGCAAAAAAAAAGTCTTGACGTTTCGAATTTAATGCTTTTATTGAAATAATTTTCAAAATTATTATTGAAATGTTTTGTTTACTGAAAACAATGTTTTCTCACTCGTTCTTCCAGTGAATGAAGAGCATTTCAACAATTTTGTAAACTATCTTGGTAAGCATTTCAGTAAAATTTTGGTTAAAAGCTTGCAAAAAATTAATGAAAATGGGTCCATTCTGGGCTTTGCACAACAGAAAAAAAAAAGATTTTTTTCTCAAATTCCTCTTTTTTGTCCAGCTCTGGCAACATGGAAAACAAAGTGAAGTAAGATGATGTAACTGATTTTGAATGTGTTCTCAAAATTGGATCAAGTTCTAAGTGAAGTTATGGGGAGGGGGAAAGATTTTTGAATGAGATTCTCTAGTTCTTTAGCTATCATAATGGACTAGTAATGGCCCAAATAATAAAAATATTAATCCCTCGTGTATATAGACATGGGGTTGGGGGAAGCCTCTTTATATTTCAAACCTATCCAGAAAAGTATTTGAAAAACTTGCTGGTGTGTAACTTCAACCCAGAGGACTGGTCCTTGTAAGTCAGAGAGCCTCTAATGTGAAAAACAGACAAACACAAAAAACCTTGGGAGCCCTTTATCCTGCATCTTTATCTCTTTTGCTAGTAGTAGTGGAATGATAAATTATAGCATCTGTGAGCTGCCAAGTCCGTTGCTCTAGTTGCAGACCCAAAATCATTGTAGATTATCGTATCACTGTCTAGTAGGTCTGTGTAATGCAGTCTTTTGGGGTTACTTCAATAAGACTTTCAATAAAGTAGGTTTTCAGTCAAATCTTGCCAGAGAGGCTCTAGAACAGTGTAATTATAGATAGTGCTGTGAGGGCTAGGAGAATGAAATGTTGCCCAATCCTGTCAAGTGCTGGGCACCACCATGAAATCAGTAGACTGCATTTTTCAGACTATCTCAGAAGGGACTCAGCAACTCAGAAGCAAAGGCACTTAATGACTATAATGGCTGCAATATAATATGTCCTGACCACGTGTTGCAAACTAGAAACAGACTGAGGCTTTTTCTTCAGCTGGACACCTAAGGAGTTCTCTAGATACATTTAAAAATAATTATTTTATCTCATAAAGAAACTACTGCCTGATTTTCTTGTTCACCTACATTCAAATCACAGAAAGAAAGAAAAATTTGCCGACTTTGCTTTCTGTGCAAACCTGTTTGAAAGTATAGTACCAAATGTTTTCCCAAACCAGGCCTGCTTCTGCCAATAAAAACTACACTAGGCCCATCCCTGCACAGAACTCAGCGTGGGGGGACCCCAGCATCTGCAGAGAGCTCTGTTGGAGTCATTGGGGTTTGTACGGTGCAGGAATCAGCTTACAGGGAGCACCTGGCAGGATCAAGACCTAAACTCTTATTCCCACCTAATTCAAACAAATCTCACAACCTGAATACCTCATTCCTTGGGTGAATTCCTACATTCATGGAGATCCATATGTTTGTGACTCTTGAACTACCAATCAGACGCAAATCATTCAGATAAGCCAGAAGTCACATGAGTCAGGGCTGGTTTTCTCTTTAAGCAGCCTTTGTTTTGTCTATGCAAATTTACAGTATTTAAGGCTGAGATTTTCAAAGCTGGTCTGAGGATTTGGAGGTTCAGTTGCCATTGTACAGAACTGTGTCAGAATTCCATAGGCAGCTTATTTCAGCCAAGAAGTCTGTTCAATTCTACCTGCATTTGTACCTGCAATTTTGTGTCACTTTTTTCCTAAATGTTTTTAGATAAAGCAATAAAAATGAAGCAGATAAAAATTCTTCATTAAGAAAATATAAAGAATAAAACTGCTGGCCTCATGAATAATACTGTTACTCAATGATAAAACAGCTTAAAGATGGGATATGTTATAATAGAGCTATTAATTTTTCTGCTATTTTATTCACTGTGGTACTTAGAAATTTGAATATGGGAAGGTTGCCACAGCTGAGATAATGACCCCTCTTCTAATTACTTAAATTAGTCTGGAAGCAGGATTAGAGAGCTACCCACTGGGTCATTCTGATTTGTTTCCACTTCCTCTGTAGCTATTCTGAATGGGAGCTTTCTTAGGGGTATGAAAGCGCAATAAAGTATTCTGTGTGCTTCATTAATATGTGCAGCAAAGCAGTGTAAGAGCTGGTGGCTGCTATTACCAAGAAGGGCAGATGCTGGCGGCTATTATGTCACACTGTTGCACAGAGTAATGAAACCCATTAATCAGTCCTCATGGCTTTGGGGAGCACTAGGAAAGAATTTGTTGACCTTGTGAGCACAGCTAAAGCTTTTTTAAAATGTTTTATATATTTATCACATAAGTAATTAAGATATGGCCCCATTGTATTACCATAGCAATTATAATAATGTACTGACATTATAGTATTTGGTTGTTTTGTTCTGGTTTTTCTGCACTCCAACATGACAAGAGGCAAGTGTTGATGGGGATGGTTTGATTCAGTATTCCTGATAAGACATAGATTAAGATACAGGGCCATAGACTCCCCTCAGTGCAATAGCCTAGACCCAATCACAGGAAAGAGAGTTATAGAATTGTCAGTTAAAAACTGAGGCAAACAAGTATCCTCCATAGCATCTAGCACTGCTAGTAATAAAGTTCCACCTTACAATGACTATTTTGGGTTTGTTTCTCAAATGGCTGATTCTAAATGTTTGCAAATTTAGAGCCAGCTTCTACGTTCTGTTACACAAATGCAACTCCTTCTCAGCTCAGAGGGAGCTGCACTCATGTGAATCAGAACAGAATTTGGCAATCCTTTTTCAGCTGGAAATATGTATTTGAATATTTCTGTGCTTGGATGTGATTTAAAACCAAATATATTAGATGTTTTCAACAGTGAGAAGGACACAGTCTTCAGAACAGAACATCCAAGTAAGCTGCTTTGAGATGGCGTGGCAGGACTTTGTGGCTCCAATAATGTGGGGTTCTACAGAAAATCCACATGGCGCTTGCATATGAACTTGTGACACTGAATATGTGTAAGTCCTGTGGCCTGAACCTCTAGAGGTAAGGAACTTTCTAATCCCATCTATTGGTGAACAGGAGGAAGTATGGTTACAGCAAGAGTTTTATTTGCATAAACTTTCCACTCAGAATTCCTGAAGTGGCTCTTGTGGAGCCACCATAACTGCAGATAAACTCAGAATTGGTTGAGTAGTTAAATTGAATTGCAAGAGAGGAAAAGGGCTCCTACCTTGTGGAGTACAACCTAGGTGGTAAGAACTCCACTCCAGGGTCCTATAAGTACTAGTTCCCCTCCACTGAGGAACCTGTGCAACTGGGATGACTTAGCAATGCAGAGGCACCTCTTTGCTGAAGCTACAGAGGATAGCAATAGAGTGGAGGGAACTCTGGTGAGGTCTTTCTTACCCTGTCACTAAAAAAGGTGAAATCACTACAGTGGTGAAACCTCAGAGCAGGACTAGGCAACACTTACCAAGAGACTGGAGTCAGGCCTGCCTGAGTGTACCTTGAGACTCTGGGTCTACATTACCCACTGACACCAAACTATGAGTAAAGAGACATTTGCCTACTGGACATTCACACCAGTGGATGGGGAACTGAGTTAATGGATTCTTGCCAACATTACCTGGGGATAGTATTTTATTTATCATTCATTTGGATAGACTGTTGCTGTATTTTCCCAAGTTGCTGTTCCCTTCCCCCCAATAATGTTTTCCTTGTTTCATACACAGTGCTTGCAAGTGGGGAAGTATTGTCTATTAAAGGTGCACAGGGAAGGTATTGATTGATTTTAGAAACTCTGGGTGCGGGTGAGGGTATTAGTTTTCAGAGGGACCTCTAATTGAATCTGGACCTCATTGCTGCCAACAGCAATGGGCAGAACAGTCACGTATGTGAGTCATATACAGTCATATATCTGAGAACAAACTATACCTATCCGTCCAATTCTTGATCAAGGATTAACCTTGTTTTGTTGTGTTTTCCTTGTAAGCATTGCACCTTGACAATGGAAAGAAAGAAAGAAAGAAAGAAAGAAAGAAAGAAAGAAAGAAAGAAAGAAAGAAAGAAAGAAAGAAAGAAAGAAAGCAAAAGGGTACTCTTTAAGATAATAGATCTTTTCCCAACAGTGCATGTTATTGAGCTATGTGACCATTACATTAAACATGAACATCAACAAGCGAACACACACACACACTCACAAGAAAGATGAGACTATACAATGGCTGCCATTAGCATACTTAGCATTTGCCAAGAGATACCAAAAAGTAGCCAAAGTTATTTCCTCATCTGTGTTTAGGAAAAGCTGTGACATCAGAGCTGTTGATAAACACTGAGTTTTTAGTGATTGCACATGGGGATCTATTTAGTCATATACCATGTAAGAACTTGCTAAAATGTCTTCATAAAGAAGCTTAAGTACAACAATATTTGTCCTGAAGCACAGGTGGAGTAAAGAGCACTCTAAACTAGGCTCTGTACTTCAGACTAGCTGAACAATGGGACAAGTCTCCTGGATTTATTGCCTGGTTATTATGGAAGCCTGGACCCAAAGATATGACTACTTAGCTTTTGTAAGAGTTGATTGGTTTTCACACTTTCCTCCTTCAACAACAGCTTTTTTATTCTTAACAATGCTCCTTGACCTATTTTTCTGCACTTCCCAATGATTCCATCCCATGATCCATCAATGAATTTATTTTCAGCATAGTCCAAAGTGTGAATTAGGTTTTAAAAATCTTAATGATTCGTGATAGTAGGGTCATTCCTGCTGTTCTAAGTTAGTTGATTAATCAGGGATGTGTCAGAGCTGCCATTAAAAACCTTGTTTTGTCAAGAATTTAAAAACCCTTAATAATGCATTTGGGATTGGAACAGCACACATATTTTCCATTTAATGTGGGTTGATAAATATACATTTGCGGTTTAAAAGGGTTTTTCATGCCTATATTTTTCAATAATGGCTTTGTCCATCATGTGGACTTGTAAATAGCTAAACCTGACAGTGATTTGGAAACTAGATATGGCATTATATTACTTTTACATAATACTTCCATGAAAAACTTGGAAAGGATTTGGGGCACTGGGACAATTGACACATGTATTTTGATCTGCTGGGGTCTAATATGGAAGGGCAGCTCAAGGTTTTATGGATCCGTAGGCAAGCAGCTTACAACTAAAACTGCTTGGGAATTTTTCTATGAAACATTTTTATCATCAAAAATGCTGATTCATCAAAACCAAAACATTTTGAAGACAAGCGTCAGTTTGACAAATTTCCTACTAGCTGTCTAAAATCCTACCTGCCACATGGGGCCACAACAGTGGTTCCCCTAACTCACCCAGCAATATCATCAATTTATCCAGCGACACACTCAACCCGGCAGAAGAGTCTGTCCTATCTCAGGGAATCTCTTTTTGCCCCACCACCCCCATGAAAATGATACAGTTCTGCAGTGACCTGGAAGCTTACTTTCGCCGTCTCCGACTCAAATAATGCTTTCAACATAACACTGAACAGTGCACTGATACACAGATACACCACCCCCCCACCAACAGCACAAGAAGAAGAACTCCACATGGACTCCTCCGAAGGGTCTAAATGACAGTCTGGACCTATACATAGAATGCTTCCGCCGAGGTGCACAGGCAGAAATTCTGGAAAAACAACATTGCTTGCTTCATAACCTAAGTTGTGCAGAATGCAATGCCATCCACAGCCTCAGAAACAAACCTGACATTATAATCAGAGGCTGATAAAGGAGGTGCTGTGGTCATCATGAACAGGTCTGACTACCAAAAGAAGGCTGCCAGACAACTCTCCAATACCAAATTCTACAGGCCACTTTCCTCAGATCCCACTGAGGAATATACTAAGAAACTGCACAATCTACTCAGGACACTCCCTACACTAACACAGGAACAAATCAACATACCCTTAGAGCCCAGACCGGGAATATTCTATCTACTACCCAAGATCCACAAACCTGCAAATCCTAGATGCCCCATCATCTCTGGAATTGCCACTCTCACTGAAGGACTGTCCAGATATGCATTGGTGATCTTCCAGAAAACACCATCCTAGCCACCATGATGTAGAGGCTCTCTACACAAACATCCCACACACAGATGGAATACAAGCTGTCAGGAACAGTATCCCTGATGATGCCACAGCACAACTGGTTGCTGAGCTCTATGAATTTATCCTCATGCACAATTATTTCAAATTTGGTGATGATATATACCTCCAGACCAGTGGCATCACTATGGGCACCTGCATGGCCCCACAATATGCCAAAATGTTTATGGCTGACCTGGAACAACGCTTTGTCAGCTCTTTTCCACTCACACCCCTTCTCTACCTACGCTACATTGATGACATCTTCATCATCTGGACCCATAGGAAGGAGACTCTTAAAGAATTCCACCACAATTTCAACAGCTTGCACTCTTCCTTCCACCTCAACCTGGACCAATCTACACGGGAGGTCCACTTCCTAGACACCATGACACAAATAAGTGATGATTACGTAAACAACACCCTATACTGAAAACCCACCGACCACTATGCCTACCTTCATGCCTCCAGCTTCCATCCCGGGCACATCACACGATCCATCGTCTAAAGCCAAGCGCTGAGGTACAACCACATTTGTTCCAACCCCTCAGACATAGACCAACACCTACAAGACCTTTACCAAGCATTCTCAAAACTACGATAACTGCACGAGGAAATAAGGAAACAAATCAACAGAGTCAGATATGTACCTAGAAGCCTCCTGCTGCAAGACAAGGCCAAGAAAGAAACCAACAGAACTCCACTGGCCATCACCTACAGCCCTCAGCTAAAACCTCTCTAACGCATCACCAGTGATCAACAACCTATCCTGGGCAATGATCCCACACTTTCACAGGCCTTGGGAGGCAGGCCAGTCCTTGCCCACAGACAACCCACCAACCTTAAGCCTATTCTCACCAGCCACCACACACCGCACCATTGTAACTCTAACTCAGGAACCCATCCATGCAACAAACCTCAATGCCAACTCTGCCCACATATTTACACCAGTGACACCATCACAGGACCTAACCAGATCAGCCACAACATCACTGGTTCATTCACCTGCACATCCACCAATATAATATACACCATCATGTGCCACAATGCCCCTCTGCTATGTACATCAACCAAACTGGACAATCCCTATGTGAAAGGATAAATGAACATAAGTCAGATATTAGGAATGGCAATATACAAAAACCTGTAGGAGAACACTTCAACCTCCCTGGACACACAATAGCAGATTTAAAGGTAGCCATCCTGCAGTGAAAAAACTTCAGGACTAGACTTAAAAGAGAAACTGCTGAACTTTAGTTCATTTGCAAATTTGACACCATCAGCTCAGGATTAAACAAAGACTGTGAATGGCTAGCCAACTACAGAAGCAGTTTCTCCTCCCTTGGTGTTCACACCTCAACTGCTAGAAGAGGGCCTCATCCTCCCTGATTGAACTAACCTCATTATCTCAACTGATTCTTGTCTGCATATTTATACCTGCCTCTGGAAATGTCCACTACATGCGTCTGATGAAGTGGGTATTCACCCACAAAAGCTTGTGCTCCAATACATATGTTAGGCTATAAGGTGTCACAGAACTCTTTGTCAAAATGAAATGTAGTGATTGACCCAAGCCAAATATTTTTTCAGATTCATGGTTTGTGAACATTTTGACTTTTCATCCCAATTCAGGATGGGAACATTTTTCAAAATTTCAAAACATTTCACTGGATAGGTGTCATAAACAGATAGTAGGAGTTAATAGAACAGAAGTACTTTATATCTCTTTTGCCTGTAAAGGGTTAACAAAATCAGTGAGCCTGGCTGTCACCTGACCAGAGAACCAATCAGGGGACAGGATACTTTTAAATCTTGAGAGAGGGAAGTTTTTGTGTGTGCTGTTAGTGTTTGGTTGTTGTTCACTCTGGGGGCTCAGAGGGACCAGACGTGCAACTAGGTTTCTCTCCAATCTCTCCAATACAGGCTCTAATAAGTTCAGAATAGTGAGTACTAGGATAGATAAAGCGAGTTAAGCTTATGTTTGTTTTCTTTATTTGCAAATGTGTGTTTGGCTGGAAGGAGTTCAAATTTGTATTTTGCTGAAAGGATTTTAATTTGTACTTGTATACTTTGGCAGGGAGGGTATTCCCAGTGTCTATAGCTGAAAGACCCTGTAACATATTACATCTTAAATTTACAAAGATAATTTTTACTGTTTTTTTCTTTCTTTAATTAAAAGCTTTTCTTGTTTAAGAACCTGATTGTTTTTGGTGGGGAGAAAGGAGGGAAGAGGGAGAGAGAGGTTATTTTCTCTCTGTGTTAGGATTACTTTCTCTCTCAGGGAGAGTCTGGGAGGGGGAGAGAGAAGGAGGGGGGAAGGTGGATTTTCCTCTGTTTCAAGATTCAAGGAGTTTGAATCACAGTGATCTTCCCGGGTAACCCAGGGAGGGGAAGCCTGGGAGAGTATACTTTCCTTGTGTTAAGATCCAGAGGGTCTGGGTCTTGGGGGTCTCTGGGCAAGGTTTTGGGGGGACCAGAGTGTACCAGGCACTGGAATTCCTGGTTGGTGGCAGCGCTACAAGTACTAAGCTGGTAATTGAGCTTAGAGGAATTCATGCTGGTACCCCATCTTTTGGACGCTAAGGTTTAGAGTGGGGATTTATACCATGACAATAGGAAAACTCTTTCCCACCCACCTCTACTTACAAGAAACTCAAGGTTTATCATCAGCTAAGTAATTGGTGGATCTTCATCCATTTTCTTCCTCCACCTCTGCCTGTCATGACCCCCTGCATGCCCTGGCCTTTTCTGCTTCCCCGTCTGCCAGCTACCTGTGGCCTGATTTTCAGCTATGCTGAGGACTGACAAATCCCATTGGCTTCACTGGAAGTGAATTCTTGCAAACAGGCCATTGATGATATGGCAAGTCCTGCCCACACATCTGTTTGTGCCACTGGTTAAGAAATGGGAAATTAATTATTATATCAACACTTAATAATTCTATTGATTATTTAATTATTTATTTATTCATTCTCTTTATTGTTACAGCACCATAAAGACAAAGGGGTCTGATTCTCTGTGTAAATTAGGAGTAACTTTCACTGATGTCAGTGGAGTGACACTGGCATAAGTGAAAAGAGAATCAGGCTCAATGTTCCTGTTCCAAATAGCCTGTTATGGAAGAAACCAAAGCCAATCCATCAATAGGCCAATGTGAAGCTCATCTTTCCAAGTGAAGCAAGAGCTTTTTCTGATGGCTCAGATATTTTTCTGGCATCAGTAGAATTCTACAGTTGTTCCTCTCTTTTTACCTAGCCATATTCCAGCAACTTGAGATAGTACTTAACGATTAGAGTTTTTACATTTCTTAATGGAGAAGTAACTGTTGTTGGCTGGTGTTGAAAGAATTAGGGTAAAATACTGTTTTCATTGAGAACTGTGTATATATATGCAGGGTAACTCCACTGACCTCAACTGAGGTGCTCTGAATTTAATACTTGAGTAATTAAGGTCAGAATTTGCTTCATATAGAACCATACTCCTGCAAATCAATACGGGAAATGCTTTGAGATGTTTTTGGGCATTATATAAATATCTCTTTGTAAAATGTCACTATGTGAAACGCAGAGGGAAAGTGATGCTGCAGCTTCCTATTATGTTCAGTCTTAGTGCAGTCAAAATGTATTACCTCTGAGGAAAGAAACGTTACAGCAAGATTAAAGCCCTAATATAGCAAACCACTTAAACACTTGCATAACTTTAAGCAGGTGATTAGTCCCTCTTACTTCAGTGGGGCTGTTCACATGCTTAGGATAATATACATGCTTAAATGTTTTGCTGGATCAAGGCCTAAGACAACTGGCATCTTCCTTTATCCACATGGAGGAAACTTGGGCCAGTTAAGTTCTACTTAACATCCATTTAGATTTTTAAATTAATTAAAATATTGATTCAGTTCCAATTTAAACTTGTAGTTGCCATTTGTAATGTTTTAATTACATTACAGTTCTTAGGAGCTCTTAATATGACAAGTTACATTAAAGACAAATCTCCTATTGACTTGAAGATGTATTAAGGAGTTTTCCCACAAAGAGAGAACTAAATGTGATGCATGCCCCTTCCCGTTTTGTAACTTGCCAGTCTAAATATTCCAGAAATGACTGAATATAAAAATTACACTGTTCCTACATTACTAAAACAAAATTGTATTCCCTCCATATTAGCAAATATCTTCATTTCATCTTCTAGAAAGGATCATGTTTCTCTCTGCAATTTTCTCACTGTCCTAAAAGAGAACCCAATCAGCTGTAGCAAATGCTAAAGAATGAAAGAGGAGAGATATATTTCATAGAGGGCTCCACCTTTACATTACCATAAATCTGGGCAAGGACCTGTAATTTGTGAATAGCATCACAGTGCTATTTGAATGAGGATATTATATTATTATTATTTTATTAGGAACCATATGATCTTGTCTTATTATAGCCATTACAGTGACACAAAATAAGTCATTGTTAATTAAATTATAGCATGCCAGTCAACATCAGAAATACGAGCTTCCAATAGCTCTGTTACTAAAATTCTAAGTAGGGGATAACTTGAAAATTCATCCATTAAAATATTTGTTGTGGTGAACCTCAGAGGAACAAAGCAAAATGGCCTAGATTATTCTATAACCATGATACCTATGTTCCTAATTTAAAAGCCACTAGGCCTAATTCTTCTTTAACATATGCTACTTTTCCACTAGTGCAATTCCATTGACTTTGCTGGATTACTCCTGACTTACACATTAGAGAACAGAACAAGGCCTAAAATTTTAGGACATTTCTATATGTGAAAAAACTGAAGATACCAAGCACACTCTCAGGTGGTGAATGGGGGAAATGTCCACATGTGGACAGCTCTGCACAGTGAACAAGGAGACATTGGCCTAAGTCTGTGCATGGGGCTGATAACTTTATCACGTAAAATTAACTTACCACAGTAAAAAACCCCTGTAGCCATATCTGTAGGTAGCAGTTTAGAACAAGAGATAACTTCGTATAACGAATGTGACGGGCATTGGTCAAACCTGTAAGGAAGCCCATGTACTAAAATGTCCCTTGCTCAAGGCCAGATCAGAAATGAAAATCAGATTTTTGAATGTGAGAATAATGTACTAAATTACTAAAATTGCTCAAATAATTAAAGAAATGGATAGATACCATCTTGAGATCCTTGGAATCAGTGAGTGTAACTGAACATGTTCAGCCAAACTACACTTTAGAGAAACTAATTAGACCATGAAACTGTTATAGCCATGAAACTGTTATAGCAATTCTAATGCTGAATGAAGCAAAGCAGGCATTGACTGAGTAGGAACCAGTGAATGAAAGAATCATTAGAGCTCAACTTTTCATTCAATTCTTTAAACTAGGAGTCATACAATACTATGCACCAACCAACAAAAAGCGAGAGGAAGTAAAAGATGCTTTTTATTATTTGTTACAGGATGTGTTAGCCAAGGTCCCAAAACATGATATCATAGTGTCTATGGACTATTTTAACACAAAAGTTGGCAGTAACAATGATGGGTTGGATAAAATTACAAGCAAGTGTAGCAGGGGGGTGGACATGAATAAAATGATGAATGATTAGTGGAAAATTGCAGTGTGAACAACATAATGATAGGTGGAACAATATTTCCTCATAAAGAAATTCATAAATTGGCATGGCGCTCCCAGAGAGTCTGACAAGGAACTAGACAGATCACTTCTGCATTTCAAATAAATTCTGCAGCTTGTTGGCAGCTGCACTTGCATTAAGGTGAGCAGACTTGGGCAGTGACCATAATCTTTATATTGGTAAATGGAAGATTAAGTAAAAGAGAATGAAGAAGCACCAAACAGTACACAATTAAAAGACCCAGAGACAAAAAGTCATTTTCTGCTTGAACTAAAAGAACAAGTTCAGTGTTCTAATGGGCTCCACTAAAAAAAAAACAGGACAATTATTTCATCATTACTCTGTGGGAAAATATCAGAGAGTGCTATCTAGAAAGTGAAAAACCAGTCCTAATAACAAAATCTAAAAAGCAAGAATGGATTGGCGATGCTACTTGGTCAGCATTGGAAAAGAGAAGAAATGTAAAGCAAAAACTCATGAATGCTAAGATGTGAAGAGACAATTAAGTGGCAAGAGGAATACGGAGCTCTCAACAGAGAGGGGAAAAAGTGCTAGAAGAGATAAAAGAGCATAAGACATGACTTTACAACCTTGTAAGGGCCCAAAAGCAAGCTATTCCGATGGGTAGGAAAGATAGAAAATGTGGCAAAAGACCACCTTGGCTTAACCACGAGATCTTGCACGACCTACAAAATAAAAAGGAGTCATCTAAAAAATGGAAACTACGTCAGATTACAAAGGATGAATATAGGCAAATAACACGGGAATGCAGGGGCAAGATTAGAAAGGCAAAGGCACAAAATGAGCTCAAACTAGCTATGGGAATAGAGGGAAACAAGAAGACTTTTTATCAATACATTAGAAGCAAGAGGAAGACCAAGGACAGGGTAGGCCCACTGCTCATTGAGGAGGGAGAAACAGTAACAGGAAACTTGGAAACGGCAGAGATGTTTAATGACTTCTTTGTTTCGGTCTTCACTGAGAAGTCTGAAGGAATGTCTAACATAGTGAATGCTTATGGGAAGGGGGTAGGTTTAGAAGATAAAATAAAAAAAATAGCAAGTTAAAAATCACTTAGAAAAGTTAGATGCCTGCAAGTCAGCAGGGCCTGATGAAATGCATCCCAGAATACTCAAGGAGTTAATAGAGGAGGTATCTGAGCCTCTAGCTATTATCTTTGGAAAGTCATGGGAGACGGGAGAGATTCCAGAAGACTGGAAAAGGGCAAATATAGTGCCCATCTATAAAAAGGGAAATAAAAACAACCCAGGAAACTACAGACCAGTTAGTTTAACTTCTGTGCCAGGGAAGATAATGGAGCAAGTAATTAAAGAAATCATCTGCAAACACTTGGAAGGTGGTAAGGTGATAGGGAATAGCCAGCATTGATTTATTCTTTACAAATCCTGTCAAACCAATCTGATAGCTTTCTTTGATAGGATAACGAGCCTTGTGGATAAGGGAGAAGCGGTGGATGTGGTATACCTAGACTTTAGTAAGGCACTTGATACGGTCTCGCATGATATCCTTATCAATAAACTAGGCAAATACAATTTAGATGGGGCTACTATAAGGTGGGTGCATAACTGGCTGGATAACCGTACTCAGAGAGTAGTTATTAATGGCTCCCAATCCTGCTGGAAAGATATAACAAGTGGGGTTCCGCAGGGGTCTGTTTTGGGACCGGCTCTGTTCAATATCTTCATCAACGACTTAAATGTTGACATAGTAAGTACGCTTAAGTTTGCAGACGATACCAAACTGGGAGGGATTGCAACTGCTTTGGAGGACAGGGTCAACATTCAAAATGATCTGGACAAATTGGAGAAATGGTCTGAGGTAAACTGGATGAAGTTTAATAAAGACAAATGCAAAGTGCTCCACTTAGGAAGGAACAATCAGTTTCACACATACAGAATGGGAAGAGACTGTCTAAGAAGGAGTATGGCAGAAAGAGATCTAGGGGTCATAGTGGACCACAAGCTTAATATGAGTCAACAGTGTGATACTGTTGTAAAAAAAGGAAACGTGATTCTGGGATGCATTAACAGGTGTGTTGTAAACAAGACACGAGAAGTCATTCTTCTGCTCTACTCTGCACTGGTTAGGCCTCAACTGGAGTTTTGTGTCCAGTTCTGGGCACCGCATTTCAAGAAAGATGTGGAGAAATTGGAGAGGGTCCAGAGAAGAGCAACAAGAATGATTAAAGGTCTTGAGAACATGACATATGAAGGAAGGCTGAAAGAATTGGGTTTATTTAGTTTGGAAAAGAGAAGACTGAGAGGGGACATGATAGCAGTTTTCAGGTATCTAAAAGGGTGTCATCAGGAGGAGGGAGAAAACTTGTTCATCTTAGCCTCTAATGATAGAACAAGAAGCAATGGGCTTAAACTGCAGCAAGGGAGATTTAGGTTGGACATTAGGAAAAAGTTCCTAACTGTCAGGGTAGTTAAACACTGGAATAAATTGCCTAGGGAGGTTGTGGAATCTCCATCTCTGAAGATATTTAAGAGTAGGTTAGATAAATGTCTATCAGAGATGGTCTAGACAGTATTTGGTCCTGCCATGAGGGCAGAGGACTGGACTCAATGACCTCTTGAGGTCCTTACAGTCCTAGAGTTTATGAATCTATAAGACAGTCAAACAGCTAATAGGAAACTTTAGCAGTACTGGAGGCCCTATTAAAAATGCAAATGGAAAGAATCTTACCACACAAGAAGAAAAAAGGAAAAGATGGGCAGAACGTTTTCAAGCTATTTTTAATAGACCAAGATGATGCAAACTACTAGAGCTATATGAAGATAACCTACCAGCAGAGCTTGCTGTTGATTTAGGAGATATTACAAGGGAAGAAGTTAGAAAAGCCAGGAGTAAACTCCAAAATAGGAAAGCAGCTAGAGAGAATAACGTTAGTGGAAAGATGCTTAGAGGAGGTGATGAAACAGCCCTCCAGACTGTGTGCTTTTGGATAGAATACGGAATAAAGAAAAGAACCTAGCCCAGTGGAAGAGAGACCTCTTAGTAAAATTGCCAAGAAGGGGTGACCAACTGCAATGAGTGGAGATGAATCACATTATTCTCAGGGCCTGGGAAAATCATATGCAACACTATCCTGGAATGTATCAAGAAACAAATAAATCTCTAACTTAGTAAGGAACAAGTATGTTTTAGACAACTGAGATCATGTGCAGACAATACTGTTGTTCTCAGACTTTATAGAACAAAAGTATGGCATGGCAAGCACCTCTTTTGGTAAATTTCATAGATTTACAGAAGGCTTTTGACAGAGAGACAGTCTTTGGAAAATTATGGCATACTATGGAATACCAGCAAATATAATTAGATTCCTCAAGGATCTAGATGATAATACCAAATATGCAGTCAGAGATAGAGACAACATCGCCCAGTGGTGTAAGGAAAGGGTGTATTATGTCCCCACTGTTGTTTGTACTGGTTATTGACAGTGCAATGAGGAAAGCAACTGTAGAAAGCAACCGAGGAATTTTATGGATAAATGATGAAGTACAATTGGATTAACTGCTTAATTCAACACATCACTTAATGGAAGAAAAAAAACAACTTTTGGCAGACAAAGAAAAACAAATTGGTTTCTTCATCAACAAGAGGAAGAAAAAATATATGGCTATCCATCTCCCAAAAGCAATCATCAGAGTAGATGGAGAAACCTTGGAAGTCAGCCATTTTACCTATCTAGGGAGTGAGATATGCAATGATGGAGACACCATGCTAGACGTCAAGCAAAGAACATCAAAAGCAGCAAATAACTTTCATATATTTGAAAAGAATTAGAAAAGTAGCATGACTGGCTCTGACACAAACATTTTTAACACCAGCATCATGACTGGACCTCCTTTGTGGAGCAGAACCATCAAAATCTAAAAAAAGAAATTGATAAAAATATCACCTCTTTCCAAAGCAAATGCCTGCAAAAGAATTTCAGAGTTCACTGGAAAGAGTTTCTTGCAACATCAGAATTTTTAAGTAGAGCAATCCAACCTTAAAGCATCAGACTTGGTAAGATGATGATGATGGACATATTTAGGACATACTTTTAAGGATAACACCAGCATGACTTCCACGTCAACTAAAATATGGACACCACCTGGGAGGAGAAAAAGAGGGCAAACTAGAGAAACATTACACAGAACAATACAGAAAGAACCCTCATCGATCAACATGACCCTCAGATGCCTTACCAGGCAAGCACAAGGCTGAAATAAATGGCGGAAACTTATGAATGCCTTATACATCAGAGGATAAAGAAAAAGAATATGTGAAAAGCTCCTCTGTGTGGTGAACCTCTTCTATAGTCAGAAGGGCTCTCATCTTCTCATGTAATATGTGCAGAATTTGAGAAATATAATACACTTATAAAATATTAAAATCATAGCCATCTCAGTCAGTTATTAACAAACATTTATTTTACTTTTACTCTTGGGTATTTCTTTGAACCCACTGTATTTTTCTAGTTTCTATACCAGCCATTCTGATTCTACAAGTGCACTCTCTGAAAGCAACTAATAAAATGCTCATAAAGATGAGGGACCCAAGTCTGCTCTCACTTATATTACTTTTACACTGGTCTAACTTCATTGACTTGAAAGGAGTTACTTTTGATTCACAGTGGTGTAAATTAGAAGGGAATTGGCCCCAAAAGGTGACACAATAATCTAAAGAGTTCCTTTACCTTTTGTATGATGTACAATCAAATGTCATCCTCATACATATTTATAAAATCATTAACAGACAAATCCTTTTTGAGCCTTAATTGTTTAAGAATATTAAAACTCCACCTTAAAAGAAGTCATGCAACTTCTGAATTCTCTTGGTATACTAGCTTCCAAACTCTGCACTTTAAAACCCTGATGGCAATAATGGGTTTTCCATCATTGGGTTACAGGGGTTAGGAAATGTAATTTTCCAGGCCCATCCAAAATATCATTAATTATGTTCCCTGCATACAAAGTGATTTGAATCATCAGATTCATCAGTTGTTTAACCTATAAGGGAGGTGATTGTGACACCCAACTTTTTAAAAAATTTGTTCTTTGGGACAACTTCAGGAAGCGTTTTTAAGGAATTAAACTGGAACAATATAGCAATGAATTGGGAAGATATACATAAAACCAAAATGGGAGTTAATACCCTATCAAACTAATTTGATGATGATTATTATTATGAACCACATTCTGTCTTTTACTGAACCCATAACAATGTTGCTGGGGCCAGTCCTTCATCTGGTATAAACAGATGTAGCTCCATTGAAGTCAATTTGCAGCAGATGAGGATCTGCTCCCTGAAAGCCAGTGCACACTGTGTTAGTTTAAGTCCTGCCTGTCTATTTTCATTTGTTTTCTCCATTTGGACTAGATGGACAGAAGCTGTGCTACGGATGCTTTGTTTAATTTGGACCTGTGTTTAAAGGAAGCCATCCTGTGACTTTTGTTTTCCTATGGCTAAGATTAGAAGTTTTGTTCTCTTTTTCTGGAACCTGACTTAGAGGGGCTGTGACTCCCAAACTGGTGGTCCCATTAGAGTGAGCCAGAGTAGCACACAGCTTTCTCCTCCTTTCTGTGTTGGTTCTGCAGTGCTAAGAGGAATGAAATGTAGCAAACACTTACTTTAGTAGGTAATGACAGGTTTCAGAGTGGTAGCTGTGTTAGTCTGTATGAGCAAAAACAACAAGGAGTCCTTGTGGCACCTTAGAGACTAACAAATTTATTTGGGCATAAGCTTTCGTGGGCTAGAACCCACTTCATCAGATGCATGGAATGAAAAATATAGGCACAGGAATAATTACATGAAAGGATGGGGGTGCTTTACCAAGTGTGAGGTCAGTCTAATGAGATAAATCAATTAACAGCAGGATACCAAGGGAGGAAAAATAACTATTGAAGTGGTAAGAAAGTGGCCCATTACAGACCGTTGACAAGAATATGTGAGTAACAGTAGGGAGAAATTAGTATTGGGGAAATTAGGTTTAGGTTTTGTAATGACCGAACCACTCCCAGTCTTTATTCAGGCCTAATCTGATGGTATCCAGTTTACAATTTAATTCCAGTTCTGCAGCTTCACATTGGAACCAGTAGGAGAACACTTCAGTCTCTCTGATCACTCAATAACAGCCCTAAGAGTGGCAATTCTTCAACAAAAAAAACTTCAAAAACATACTCCAACATGATTATTTCTAATCTCTTACCACTTCAATAGTTATTTTTCTTCCCTTGGGTATCCTGCTGTTAACTGATTTCTCTCATTAGACTGACCTCACTCTTGGTAAAGCACCCCCATCCTTTCATGTATTTATACCTGCTCCTGTATTTTTCAATCCATGCATCTGATGAAGTGGGTTCTAGCCCACAAAAGCTTATACCCAAATAAATTTGTCAGTTTCTAAGGTGCCACAAGGACTCCTCATTGTTTTAGTCAGTAATGTCACTGAAGGAACAATGTATACCATGTTGATTTTCAGAGCAGGACTGCACTTTTAAAAAGCATGATTTCCGCTGGCATGTTTGTCCTGTGAAACTCAGGATGTTCTAGATTATTTTGAAACACTATGAAAAGCTGCAGTTGTGGCCCCTGCCACTGATTTGCAATATTATTATTGATCAAAACCATCCTTTCTCAACTAGGGCTCCCATTGTTCTTCATGGACGTTTTGTCTTGAGTACGTCACAAAGGACCAGACTACGTCCTCTTAAAAATCCCAGGAATGGTAGGAAAAATGAGGAAAATGCGCTCCAAAAATGAAGTACAATCTGTGGTCGGAAAAGGGAATGTACCTGAAGTAGCATCATCTACCAGTCCTCTCCTTATGGAAGTCCCCTCTGTGAGTTTGGTCTTTGTAAGTCTGTGAGGTGAGACAGTAAAGGCAATGGTTGCTTTTCACTGTAACATGCCTCCTGGACCCATGGAGAATTTCTAGCACAAGGCAGAGTAGATCCTGTCACAGCTTAATGTTTTTTTTTCCATCCTAAGCATCCTCAAGGGAGTTTCAGGGTAGCTACTGCTAGGGAAAGCATGAGTAGCAGTCAGTGCTCCTGAGAAAGCTCTTTTACCATGGGGGAGGGAGGGAGGCAGTCAATGGTGCTTAGGAACTCGACCGCCATGCATATGCTCCAGCCTCAGCAGAGATCCCAAGACCTCCAACTTTTCCCATGTATTCATCGGCTTCGTGAGCCATGCCACATGTCTGTTCTGTGGGGCCTGTTCTACTACATGATGACATTTTGGCAATATGGGTTTTCCAAAGGGTTTTCTTCTTGGATGGATGATCCAACTCTGAGTAAGAAGACTTAGCCCGTTAGCGATTCCTGGACAAGCTGGAGCAGGGGGTCGAGGCTGCCCGGGCCCATGCTGCCAAGACCCCAGTGAACTGAGACCCTGAGCAGACTGGAGCTGCTCTCCACTTGGAATGAATCCAACTGGAACTGCTGAATGTGCCAGGGACCCTCATCAGCCCAACTCCTCTTGGGTTGCATCTGCCTTTGACATGCCAGGCACTCCCTAGGGTGAACTGAGTCCCCCCTCAGTGGAAGCAGGGGAGGGTCCTGCTACTTCATTTAAACCTTCAAGTTGCAGTTGCAGACTCTGGTGCAACACCACCAGGTTTGTTTCCTGACATGCTCATCTGCTATTCACCCCCTGCAGCAGGGGGACCAGGGCCTCAATAAACCTGTCTAAATGATTTTTTTAAAAAAATGCAATAATAAATAAATAAAATAAGACAGATAAAATGCTGCAGACTATCAGCCATAATTATTTTAACGGAACAGCTCAAATAAATGTGTGCACTAGCTGGGAGTGTATAAATTAGATGTATGGGATTGTCTACATTTGGAAATTTCCCAAAATAATTAGCTGTTGGTAAATTTCCAAACACACACAAGCCCAAGGATTTAATCCAAGAAGGATTAAATTTATAACAAGAGTGTCCAGACGGGGTCTTACACTAAAATAACTATTCCAGAAAATTATTATGGAACAGCAATTTTGGTTAGTTTCTAAGTTTGAAAGCCCTTATTACATTTTGGGGCTCTCTTATTATTAAGAAGAAGTATCAGGCAATAAACATCTCATCCTTCAAGCATCTCTAATCTGCTACAGATTGGGCATTCAAATATTAATACATCTTTCACAATTACTAGTGTTTGAGGAGAATACACCTATAGCCAGACTAAAAAACTCACAGAATTGTTCTCTTCACAGGTCTTTCAATAGACTCCTAGAAAGTATGAGATTTTGTTTCCTTACACTTGCAGTTGCCAGAGTTACTTCATTAACCTTTGATAATTAAACTGAACTGACAAATGATTTCATTTTGTTTGTTCTCCCTTTACTTCACTTATTAAATTACAATCCATTTCTCAGGATGTGTTATTAATTCAGTTAATAGGAAACTTGATGGTGAGGGGGTAGGTTAAGGCCATTTTTTTTTTTTTTTTTGCAGACATAGAGGAACATCACTGACAATTCAAGAGATCTCTTGCTTTCTAGAAAATGATTTGATAGTTCTGAGGTCATATGATCTGCACCATAACTATAGATATTATTGTTTATTATTATTTTATGGGGGCCCCAAAGTGTGTTAGACTCATCATAATACAGGTAAGAAGGCATGTTTCACCTGCCCTGAACATTTTGCAACCCGTGGCGTCGACCCTTCTGATACTTATGGATATGTTTATCTTCACATGCAAATAACACACAAGAAGGTTGTGAGTAACCCACAAGAGGGTTGTGCCCATGGAAACCAGCTCTGGGAGGGTGTGCACTGCATATACACTGCATAGAAAAATGGTTTGTGAAGGTTGTAGGGTAAGGGAGCAAACAGAACACTTAGGGTGACATTATTGGTGAGCGGTAACAGTGGGACACCATGATAATGCTGGGTAATCTCTTAGGAAGAGATAAGTAGGGAAGGGCACAGTTCTGCCAATATTGTCAGCATTCAGGAGCATTAGACTTTCACCAGTGTAGCACCAATCCATTGGGATTTAATTTTATTGACCCTTTGTTAGTGTTGTGAGGAGCTGTAAGGAAATAACAGTGTTAATGGTAGAAGGTGTGGTATGAAGTGAGATGGAATATTGTCTCCTGTACATTGTCCCCCTCACCCCATGCTCTGGTTGTTCCTAAACCTCTGGCTGGCAGAAGCTGGAACTGGATGACAGGGGGTGAATGACTCGATAATTGATCTGTCTGTGCATTCCCTCTGAAGCATCTGGCACCAGCCACTGTCAGAAGACAGGATACTGGGCCAGATGAACCGTTGTTCTGATCCAATATGGCCTTTCTTATGTTCTTACAGACTAATGACTTATCACATTGGTTCAAGGGGAATAGCACATGCTAGGTTTAGTTAGGTGACTGATTTTGATTCAACTGCAATACTTCAGAAAAGACAAATGGTGAATGAGTCCACCCACTGCCTATTATACACCAAGGCAAGTTTGACACTTGGAGGAGGCTGGCCAGTGCAGTTTAAAACTGAAGGTAAGTTGATGAAATTAGTCCAGTCCCCTATAGGAATTTTGGATGCAAATTTATCTCTTCTATATTAAGGGTCAATGACAGTAGTTACTCATACAGTTACAGGACCTAAATGCTAATAAAATCCCCTTTGAATAAGTTGGCTGATCTACAATAGGCCAGCCAGGTCCTGCCTAATCTCTTCTCTGTGAGTCTATGCAGTGGGAAGTAATTGTCTCCTCTTTTTCTTAAGTGCTTGTGTTTTTCTCTTGCTCTTGGGTAAAAAAATAGTTGGCCCCTCTGGGTAGCCAAAATAGGGAGTTCCAGCTATGTTGGGAAATGGAATTTCAGAATCAAGATCCACTGTGCAGAGCTGACAGCAGAGTTTTGCCCCAGATATGGAAGTCAATGCAAGTCCCTCAAGTTCAGTCCATTCCTGACTACAATAGCTCACTTTTCACTGTAATGCTTTATCTCACTGCAAACACCTTTTGCAGAATCATAAAAAAGCCTTGGCTGTCTGGTTTTTAATGGTCAGGAAAATGAGACTTTGCATAGAAAGATCCTGATAAAGCACAGGGAATGATACTCGGCTGTGTAAATCAGTGTCACTCCATAGAAGACAATGGAGTTATGCTGATTTACACCAGCTGAGGAGCTGGCTCAGTTTTCACTCATGTGGACCCTGTCCTATGGATCTATTTAGAATTCTTTGTAAAGCTGCTAATTCCCAGGAGCTTGTTTTCTGGTTGTTATACATAAAGTGTTGTTTTCCCAACATGCGGATGGAGCGATTGGTCAAAGTTTAAATTTCTAATCTAACATAAATCTCAGTATCATCTCTGCATATTATCCACATTGTTTAAAAAATTTGCCTGTAAAAAACTACCTGTATTATCTTAACAATTCCCTTGGAATACTAACATTTTGGAAAGCACAAGGATCGCTTGTCAGGTCATTTCAATTCATTCCAATAACTTGCTGATTTTTGTCTACGTGTCAAAAGAGTGGACGTGGGTGTGTGGTGTACTATTGTCATTTATGAGTTCTATGGCCTCTACTTCCAGGTGACCTGACATAACAGAAGAATACAACTCTTCAAATTCAGCAGCAGTATCTTTTCTGTGAACCATCTATCCCTTAATCTTTCTCTCTAACAAGTGTCTTTCAGACTCCATACATCCTCCAAGTCAAGTTTAATGAGTGGCACCAGAAATTTTGAATGGCAGATTTTTGAGGACTGTTTGTTTGTCATTATTTTCATATAGCAAGATCACTGCCATTTAAGTTAGACCAGAGATACAATGTCCCACAGATTTTTCTGGCCCATATCTTCAGTCTTTAGGGAAACAGTAAGAGGTTTACCTTCATAAGAACTGCAGTTGGATTCTTATATTTATTATTATTTGCATTGCACTAGCACCTAGATTCCCCCAACCAAGATCATGGTCTCATTATTCTTGACACTGCTCAAATACAAAGTTCCCCCAAGGGCTTACATTCTGATTAGACAAGACATATAAAAGATGGGAGGGGAAACAGGCACAGAGATGAGAAGTCACTTGCATAAGGTAACAGAAAAGCTCACTTGCAGATCTAGAATTAGAATCTAGGTCTCCAGAATCTAATTCCAATGCCCTGATTACTAGACCATACAACAACACAGAATGGCCAAATGTTGCTCTGCATGTGATAGGATTACAGCTGGTAAGACCTGATTTCTATTTAACTGCTTTAAATACTGCACATAGTTGAGATCTGAAGTCAGATCTTCTGTAGTAGTCAGCAGTATTGTCTGCAAGGAGGGTGAATGATCCTGCTTTCAAAGTGGTTCCTCAGATCAACCCAATGGTTTATAGTGCAGATTTTATTCTGATCATTATTGTGATTATTTTTTATGTTGGTAATAAATGCTATTTAGTAAATTATCAAATGGACTGGATTCTCTGACCTGCTGAACGAGAAGCTCAAAGGGAGCACCAACTGGTTGATTCTCTCCTACTTGTCTCTATGGCATGGAGGAATCCCCAATCAGCCTAGACCTGCAGTAGCCAGAGCCTACACCACCTCAGCTGCAGGTCTGGCATGAGGGATATGCCAGGGGTGAGAAAGAGCATGGAGAAGGCATGATGCATTCAGTTATCAGCTGGAAGATGGCTCTATGAGGACTATGGCCAACTGTTGAGTTTAGTGCAGACTCCGAGCTCTAAACTTCCTCAGGAACTGAGGCTAACCCAAAGAAACAGGGATCTGTAACAAAATCCTTGAGAGCCTTCCTTCTCTCTGGGCACAGCAGACAATCTGGGCCAAATGAGTGTAGTAGTCTCACCTCTTCTATTTCTTTATAATTTTTTATTAATTCCTCCAAATACAACAAATATACCCTCACCTATTCTAAAATTACAGTCTTGAGGTCGATACCAGCATGTGTATGGCCATCACAGAAGTTAAAAGGCTCTTTCTCTTTCAAAACTCCTTTCCCCTGACTTTCCCCACCGTGTCCTTAAGGGCCAAAATATAGCTACTGCTTCAACTGGCAACCCAAGGGTAATGTAGCTGATATAGTTCCATTGTGCAGGGGGAGGTGACTGATGTCAAAGGGTGGCATAGAAGATGCATATCCTCAGCCCTGTGCTGAACTCCAGCTGAGGTAGGTTGACCAGATGTCCCGATTTTATAAGGACAGTCCTGATTTTGGGGTCTTTTTCTTATATAGGCTCCTATTACCCTCAACCCCCATCCTGATTTTTCACGCTTGATGTCTGGTCATCCTAAACTGAAGTGAGATATGGGAGGCAGGGTGAGTCATAAGGGTAGCCTTGAGAGATGAACTCTTGTGTGAATCCTTCTCCCCAGCCCTTCTCTGGGGGAAGATGGCAGAAAAGTAGGCTCTGCAGAGCACTTGCACAAGCAGAAGGTGGGAGGAAGAGTCCTCCCTCCCTTGTACCTGCCCAGTGTGTAGCTGTGTTATACAGGCTTCTGGGCAGTGTATTTAGCCTAAGATCTAAAATACTTTAGCCTAAGACCTAAAAAAATGTCAGTATAAATGCTCAGCCAGTTATAGTAAAATGCATTCTTTTCCCACAGCCCTCTGGCTTTGTCTGTGAATTTGTAAATAGGGATGTGTTGTTTACATTGCAGAATGTGGTGATGCTTGAGGGAATTAACAAGAAAAGGCATTCCCACTGAAGAGAAGCACATTTCATGGATTCACTGGCCAGAAGGGACCATTGTGAACATCTAGTCTGACCTTCGGTAAAACACAGGCCAGAGAACTTCCCTAGAATAATTCCCAGAGCATATCTTTTACTAAAACATCCAGTATTGATTTTAAAATTGTCAGCAATGGATTGTCTTTTCAAGGACAGAGCTGAACATTCTATACATACCAAGGGCCATGATTAAAAATATTGGACTTAGCTACAGATACTGAGGTGTTTTAGGAATCTACTGCAAAATAATTGTTGTGTTTGCAGCATTTTCTAGCTCGGAACTAGGTGGTTAACTCTGATAGCAACAGGAGTTCTATCAGGAAAGTTTGTTCCTTTATTCCCTTGTCTTCTCCCGACTGGGTATTAACATACAGGCTCTTGGCAGAGCTGCAGTGATTGTCATTCAGAATTTACTTTTGCGCCAAAAGAGACTCAACATGAGGTCAAAGCTTTGACCCCAGCACTACAGTCTGAAAGAAATAATAAGCAAAATGCCATCTGCTGATCACATCAACCCCTCTGCCATTGTATAATTTCTAATTATCTGAAGTGCCTGTTGTTGAGTTTCTAACTGCACTGTGTATGCAACTAAGATACTGAACTTTAGGAATATGTGGCCCTGAAAACATTGTCTATTTAATGATTCCGTCCATGGCTCTGGGCTGGATTGGCATCTTGCAATATACCATGAGCAAGAATGCAGTCCCTCACTGCACTGCCCCAGTAGTAAAGCAGGGATGAAATTGTAACCTCAATTTAATAAAAGACACCCTAACACTCTAACTGCCTAATTCCACACCCACTGGAGTCATTGGCAAAACTTCCATTGATTCCTATGGTATAGGACCAAGCCCTAACTCAGAATTAAATGATCAGGTTTACAGCATGTCTACACTTTGAGCAGGAGTAAAACCCAGCTTGAGGAACATACCCACATTATCTCTGATCCAGCTAGCAGGATAAAAATAAAAATGTAGTTTTGGCAGCGCAAACAGCTATCTGCCCAGCGTCTCGGATGGGATTGTATTTAGCTCACCAGCTCGATGAAAGGAGCAGCAGGATGGATAGCCTCTTCTGAATAAAATCCCATTTGAGACCTTGGTGCATACTTGCATGGCTAGATCCTCATGCCATCCTGGCTACACTTCTATTTTTAGTGTGCTAGCTTAATCAGAGCTAGTGTGGGTATGTCAGAATTGACACCTCCAGCTCAAAGTGTAGGCATACTTGTCATAAACAGAGTGTTAAGAGTTAATGTCTCTTATACCTGTAAAGGGTTACAAGCAGGGAACTGGACACCTGACCAGAGGACCAATCAGGAGACAAAATACTTTCAAATCTGGGTGGAGGGAAGTTTGGGTGTGAGTTCTTTGTTCTTTGTTCTTCTCTCGGAGGGTCTGAGGGAGACCAGACATTACTAGAGGCTCTCTAAGTTTCTTTTCATATAGTAAGTAAAACAGGCGGTTTAGGCTTTTTAATTGTTTTACTCTATTTGCATTTGTGGATCTGGCTGATTAACTTTTATATGTGTAGTTGCTGGGAATATTTTGATTTGTATTGCTACTGGTGGGAAAGTCTCTTTCTGGTGTCTGTAAGCTATAAGACCCTGTAATATTTACATCTTGAAGTTACAGAGATAATTCTTTACTTTTTCCTTTCTTTTATTAAAAGATTTCTATTTAGAGAACCTGACTGATATTTTTTTGTTTCCCTTGTTTTATCCCAGGGGATTGGGATAACTCACCAGGACGGGGGGAGGAGACAGGAGGAGGGAGTGATAAAATCTCTCTCTGTTTTCCTTGAATCTGTTTGCCTCTTTGTGGAAGGAAAGGGAGATGCTTCTCTGTATGGTGATTTAAGAGGTTAGATCAGTATCTCAGGATAGCCCAGGGAGGGAAGTTCTGGGAGGGGGAAAGGTGGGGGAATGGTTTATTTCTCCTTGTTTTAAGAATCCAAGGGATTTGGGTTCTTGGGGTCCCCAGGGAAGGTTGGGGAGGTCAGAGTGCCCCAAAACACTATATTTTTGGGTGGTGGCAGCCTATCAGATCTAAGCTGGTAATTAAGCTTAGGGAAATTCATGCTAGTATCTCATTTTCTGGACTCTAAGGTTCAGATTTGAGAAAGAATGCTAGGACAATACTGTAAGAGTCACAATTCAGCCCCTGCTTCCCCTCGTCATGCTAGCTCAGATACCTTGGCTGGAGTAGTGGGAGACAGAGCCAAGGGTTTACCTGCTCCCAAACCCTGCCTGTACTCCTGCACAGGGGAGTTAACATTAGAACTAGTCAGGACACTTTCAATTAAATGTTTTGTCAAAATATGCTGTTTAGTCAAAGCTGAAATGTTTTGCAAAGAAGTACTGATTTTTTTATAACATTTTTGATGAAAAGGTTTCTGAGATCCAGTGTGAACTAACCATTTCCGGGAGTAGGGGGGAGAGAGAGAGAGAACAAAGAAAAAAAATGAACTTTTTCAATCCAAAAACAACTGTTTTGATTCTGTAATGAGGTGTTTGCCCCACACTTGCCTGGAAAGGGTTAATGCAGAGTGAGAAAGGGATAATTAATCCAGCAAGCCACAGCAGAGGTGAATCAGGTGACTAAGGAATTCCCTGACTGAGGGAGCCCAGCAGAGGACCAATGAGCTGGGCTGGGACTAGGAAGACAGGAAATTGGAAGCAGACAGAGGGAAGTCTGCAGTCACTCCTTGGAAAAAGAGAGGAGTATTTGAAGGCTACGGGAACTGATAGCCTGCAGTTACTCCCTGGGTGGAGGGAAATTAGGAGGATGACAAACCCAGAGATGAGGGAGTGCCAAATGGTAAGTCAAAGACACATGGAAAGGCAATAGGTACCTGAGCTGGAACCTGTAGTAGATGATGGTCCTGGGTTCCCCTGCCAGCCATTGAGGTAGTGAATGGGAAGAGTGCCTAAGACTGCTAGGGAGAAACCCTTTGGTACCTCAGAAAGTGAAAACATGTGTAGTGACCTGGCCAGAGGACTGAGTCATGGAGAGACACTAGCAGACTGTGTAGCAAGAAAGAGCCTGCCAACCCAGAGTTAGAGAGGCAAAGGATGGCATGCAACTGTGGAAAGAAGTGTTCACCTCACAAGCTAGAAGAAGGTTCCATCCTGATGGTGACTGGACCACTCCATCACGGACTCTATTTCATGTTTGCAAATTGCTAGAAAGATTTTGTTTTTATTCCAGTGCAGAATGAAAACAAACTTCAAAAGTTGTTGTGAAACAGAATTATCATTTTCTGAGCATATTTTCTTTATGCCATATCACAATTTGGCCTCAGTTGGACTCATGCCATTATCTTTTGTCATGTTGTCTCTTAGTAATTGACTTCAGTGACTCCACAATATGGCACATCAAATGCACATTATGCGTGCATTGTCACAGCCTCAATGTGTGGAATTTTTATAGTGAGGGTTCTTGGCTTCCCTTTGTCTTTATTGGTTTATACAGGAGTGCAAGATTCATGTACATAAAATTGTGCTGACAGGATTACTCATGAGTGACAGAAGGCAATGGAGCCACAAGTGATCATCCCAGATGAATGTAAATAAATCTAAGATTTTGAGAAAGATACTGTGCAGGAGAGGCATAAATCAGGCATAAATATGCTAGGCATTTTCAATTATTTTAGTCTGATCTTGTCAGAGAATGTCTGTGCTCAAGTAGAACAACAAACCCTAGTTTTTGTTCATGCAGACATTTACACTGGTGAGTAGGCCTTGCTCATTGAAATACATGAGAAAACTCATGTAGTAAAGGGTTCTTGAACTTTCTTTAAATTGTGTCCTCTCTCACCTGCACTGTGCTTTCTAGTCTCTCCGGGGAGTTGAGCTAACATCAGGCTGTCTCCAGCAACCACCAACCTTTCTTTAAATAAGTTTGGCAAAAAATGCAGGGTTGACAAATTTCAGTGGACAGTGGTCTCTTTAAGGTCAATATTTAGTGAACTGTCAAGGCTAGAAGCAGGTGGTGTCACCCTTGGTAGAGATGAGAATCCAGTCTTTTCAGGGGTTCACGATGATGAGCTGTAGGGCCTTTAAACCAGAACAGCCTGACTTGTAGATTATTGCTGAAAACATTCACATTTCCCAGCACTCATTCTTTTGGCATGTGAGAGCATGGTATTAAAGGCTCTGGGACTGTGGTGAGAAAAAATGTTTCCAAATAAATTTTTCAAATAAAATGATTTATCTGTTCCTCAGAATTCAGCAATATTCACATAGCAAACACATGCAGAAACATGAGTTTTCAAATATGTTGACTTAAAAGCCATTCTGGTGGGAAAATAGTCCTATTCTGCATGAAAATAGGCTTGCTTGCAAAGAAAAGTGGGCCTTTAATCCTCTCTGGAGTAATGTAGTCTTCTCATATGTATGCTTTATTGCACTCAATGGTGCAGTTCCCATCTCACCTATGGATGACACCAGCTGTTTCTAGCCTTGACAAATTATTTATGCCACATCTTTTGCAGAAAGATTGTTTTAGCAACATTTTAGAGGATTTTTTTTAAAGAAACTGCTAGTGTTCTGACAAAGGGAGAATAAAGTTATAATTAATACAATTCAGAAACTGATAAAAATTATCGCATGCAGCCTTATGATAGATTTTGCAATTTTAGGGTCTAGCACCTGCCAGAACTAGTGATGCAACTCCTGGAAAAACAGGGTCCTGATCCCCAGTGGAGTTGGTTACAAAAGTCAAAAAATAATTTCAATGAGATTTTTTTCCTTACAATTTTGAATATCAATTTTTAAAACAAATTAAACAAAACTGTCACTAAACTTTTGATTAGCTTTTCAAACACCTCTAATTTGTACTGCTATAAACTAAGTATGGGAATGTCTACATTGCCTAGATCTCACCACCCCCAAACTTCTGCATGTCTGTGTATGTACCCATCATCAATGCTAATTTTTGGATCCTTATTTCCTGGATGGTCTGGGTAGCTGAGCTACTTTAAAGAATTCAAACACTAGATCCAAATCTTGCAGCATAGGCCCCTTTCTAGGATAAAATCTTGGGGCTAGATCCTGATCCCCATTCCATGCACTTTGTGCTTCCAGGGTAGGTAGAAAGCTATCTTGACTAATCAGCTAGGGATTCTTCCAGTGCTGTTAGTGAGCAGGAGGGACATGGGTTCTAGGGATCTATGAAGTTAAAGCTAGGTTTTTCTGCATGACAGTAGAGAGTAATCTCCAGAAAGAAGTCCTCATAGATACTGGCTTAAAAGTCTCCTGTGATTTTTAAATACAGGATGAGAAAATCTGGTCCTATGAAATTGATTAATGAAAAGTACTAATCAAATGCTAAGTATTATCGTTATAGCTTTGGCTTTTAGTGAAAAGAAATTGGGGAGAATCCCACAATGTTTGAATCACAAAAAATATATCCCCAGCATAGTACAATATAACATTATAGTAGTAATTTTACATTTCAATTCTGCATTGCCAATAAATTCTGTAAACTATTAAGTAATCAATGGTGGAGGGTTTCATCCGATCCTTTGGGAACTCCCTCTGTGGAAAATCACTCTATGGACAAATTTAGAGCAATGAATTAGCCTCTCAAACAGGGAACAAGTGGACTGGGATTAGCTTGAGGGTTAGTGCATGCCAAAACATTTTGCATCTCAGCAAGAATAAAAATCAGCTGTTGACCCAAGACCCTAATTAGGATTTGGCCTGTAGAACTTCCCCAGTCAAATTCAGAGCTAGCATGGTGAGTCCATCCTAATATGTATATATTGTAAAATCTTAAGTCTGCATATTCACCTGTTTCACAAGGTATAATTTTCCCCACATTTATAGCTAAATTTACATCAGCGAGCAACTTTATTGTTGCACAAGGGAAGGTAGGGGAAGCTATGTTTTAAAAGGTATGCAAGAGAGAAATTAGATAATGACCCAGTTGAGGTTTTGACTAAGAACTTGAAAGCTGTAGGCTTTGTTTTAGTTGTTTATAGAGGTTATAATTACTATGAGGGTTAGTTATGAGCAGATTGTAATGTAACTAATTTTTGTTGGGTGACACAAACAACTCTGGAAATAAGTCATTAAATAGCTGCAGTAAAAATGCAATGTTACTTTTGCACCAGTTATAAAGCAGACATGAATAATTAATAAATACATTTTTTTCTTTATACTTATAGTCTTACTAGCATATATTATATAATACATTTAGGCACAAATATTTTATTTCTCTACGGATATACATAGTGCAAAATCACCAAAATTGGGGTTGGAGGATCATCTTTTCCATCTCCTCTCCACTAAAGAATTATTCCCCACAGTATATTTTCTCATGATTTGTTTAGTCTAGTCTAGTGATGTCTCTAGTGATGTCTTTTCCTTTAGTAGACTATTCTTCAGTCCAATAGATTGCACTGGTGAGAAACAACTTCTGATAGCTAAATTTTTCTTTTCTCAATTTCATCTGATTATTCCTGGTGCTATCCTTACTTCAAAGGGAAAACTACTGTGCCTGAGGTTGGGGAGGGAAAGGTAATATCCCTGTGCTGTCATCCATTCTAGAGCACTTTCAGTCATATTTTCAATCCTGGGGGCAATAATTTTCTCCTATAAGGATCAGCTCCCATTGGTACACTGTAATATACTAGCAAAGACATAGGCACAGAATTTTTGTGCTTGAAGCAGGGATGCAGCACTTTATCTAGATAATGTTCCCATTTGGGAGAGAGTCTACCAATTAAACTGTTATTTATTTGTATTGCAGTAGTGCCTAATAACCTCAATGGAGATTGGGACCCTATTATCCCAGGTGCAGTACAAATACAAAGTAAGAGACCATTCCTGGTCCAATTAGTATTAATATGTATCACCTGTATTGCAATAGCACCTAGCAGCTCCAGTCATAAACCAAGACCCCATTTTATCAGGTGTTCAAATGCAGAACAAAAAAGGTCCAGGCTCCAAAAAGTTTACAATCTAAATAGATAAGACAGAGTGGGAAGGGAAATGGAGCACAAAGAAGTAAAATGACCTATCCATGATCACACAGTAAGTCAGTGGCACAATCCAGGATAGAACACAAGTTTCCTGACTTCTAGTCTTGTTTCTGAGGGCTGCTGCCTCCCAAAATATCACAGTAATAAAAATATAACTCTCCACATTTACAGCTTTTTCTATGCATCTGAGTTCTGGATTCTTAGTTATTTTTAACTGGCTTTTTCCCATATTTACATACACCAAAACATCAGTAAATCATATGGAATAGGGGACATGAAAGTAATTGGGATAAATGAGCCTTTGGATTAGTGAGGAAGATTTTTTTTTAATGTAAATGATGCATGTTGGGAGAGTCAGGATCACAAAGGAGCTTCCCTAATTCATGCCAGCTGAGAACCCAGCTCCATAAGGTTGGGACAACTGTGGTTGTAGATCACAAGAGTGAGTCACATCTATGCCCCCCAACAGTCCTACAGTATGGGATTCAGAATATATTTAGCCCAATGAGAAAGAAAACCAAGAAAATAGCACGTTTGCATCAATCTCTCAGACATTCTAGTTTGATGGTTGAGGAGAAATATATATATGAAAACTCTAAATTTTTAAAATCTGCTCTCTCCTCCACACAGAAAACATTTATACTAGTAAATAATTAATTACTTCAGAGGTTCCTGGCAACTTTAATTATAAAAATCATGATTAAATTATATTTAATTTCCCAGTTAACACCAAAGAGTTAATCAAGGTCAAGCCAAGCTTCAGTGAGCTTGGAGGGAAACTTGTCTCCTATTTGCTAGCTAACAGTTATATGAAAGTAAATCGATGGTTATATCTACACCGCAAAGCTGTGCATGGGCTAGTCTACCCATGCCAGCTAGCGCAGATAGTTATAGTAGAGAAGACAGGTAGTATGGGTTACAGTGTGGAAGTACAAGCTTGGGGTACATACTTGGCTCACTAGCCTATTCTCCTGCCCATGCTACACTGTCTTCACTGCTACTGTTACCAACACTAGTTGGGGCCAAGCTAGCCCAAATAGGCTAGCTTTTTGCTGTGAAGACCTAATCAGTGTCAGTCAGTCAAATTCTCCTCAGTGATAGAAAGTAAAACTACAAGGATCACCTAGTCAGAAGTCAGCCCATTCACAGAAGTATAGGAGTTGGAGGAAGTGAATAGCAGAAGCCTCTGTGCTTCCACCACTTTCATTACGTACAGAAAGCAGTCACGTGACCATGAGCATTCTAATGGCTGGGCCATTGAGATGCTACTGTTTGATGCTTCCTGAAGGGTTTTGGTTTAACTGCCCAGCTGAAGGGATATTTTAATCTATATTTAATGTCTTGGGTCCCTGACTATCCTTAGTACTTAGTACATGTACCCCTGGGGTTACTCAGTTCTTCCAAGAGGCACATCAGCGCCTCTAGATATTTGCCTAGTTTTACAACAGGTTACATAAAAACACTAGCAAAGTCAGTGCTTCATTATATTGCTCTATATACTATACACTGAAATGTAAGTACAATATTTATATTTATATTCCAATTAATTTATTTTATAATGATATGATAAAAATTAAAAAGTAAGCAATTTTTCAGTAATAGTGCTGAGACACTTTTGTATTTTTGTCTGATTTTGTAAGCAAGTAGTTTTTAAGTAAGATGAAACTTGGGGTATAAAGACAAATCAGATTCCTGAAAGGGATACAGTATTTTGGAAAGGTTGAAAGCCACTGGACTAAATGACGTGGGGTAGAAGTGGGGTTGAATTAAGGCAATTTGGGTCTCTAAGCAAAATGCACAAAGCACCATACAAAGCTCCAAACCAGGGCTGTGGTCCTGCAGTTGAGTTGTTGACCCAGCTGCACTTTGGGTGCAACAGGTTTCATTGATTAACAAGACAGTTCCCACCTCTTGGAGCTATTGTTTCAGGCTCTCTGCAGACTCAGACAGGTTATACTTTGGTTATACTTGATCACACTTTCAGTCTCTTCTTTGCATTCTTGAGGGTTAGAAATAAATTTTTTTTAAATTAAAAGTGAGAGTCTGATCTCATCATGTGACTCCAGGAACTGGAGGCCTGGCTGTACATTAATCCAGCCCTGGGTGGAGGCATTGATGGCTGAGAGGCTGGGACTCTGGGACAATTCTGAGATGCTGATAGCACTACAAGAGTAATGATAGCAGCAAGGCAAGGAGATTACTGGAGTAATCTCATGGTACCTTTGGGCTACCAAATTGCCACTGACCTATTGGTTAAGTAGCACAAGCTGCTTGTCTACTGGACATCTTAAGGATTTTTTGGGAAGCGGGGTGTATGCTTCTCTTTACTCAGGTAAATAAACATATATGCAAAGTCCCTGGTAGCATTCTCTGAAATGCTTCCAGTTCCACACGCAAGGATGGAAAGACAGGCAGAAATGCAGAGACTGAGTGCAAGGATGAGACAATGGTGTAGGGAGCAGGCTTTCAGGTTTATCAGGAACTGAGGAACCTTTAGGGGAAAAGAGGAGCCTCTACAGGAATGATGGGCTCCACCTAAACTAAAATGGAACCCGACTGTTGGCATATAACATTAAAAAGGTTGGAGAGGATTTTTTTATACTAAGGGCTGGGGGAAAGCCAACAGGTGTGGATGAGCTTATGGTTCAGGCAAGACATCCCTTATGAATTAATTAACTGAAGGAGGAACTCTATATCCTCATAAAGAGGATAGGAAAGAAGCTGGTAAAGCTCCAGGTAGGAGCTAGTGAGGAACAGTCAAACTCACGAGTCCCATTAAAATAGAACATGAGAAGGTAAGCAACTGAATATTGACAAAATGTACAAATGCCAGAAGTCTAAACACTAAGAAGGATGAACTAGACTAGAGTGCCTGGCATTAAATGAGGATATTGATGCAATCGGCATCATGAAAGCTTAGTGGAAAGAGGATAATCAATAGGACGTAGTAATATGAGGGTATAAAATATATAGTAACAACAGAGTAGGAACGCTGGTGGAGTGGCACTATATGTGAAAGAAAGCCTAGCCAAATAAGGTAAAATCTGAAATTACTCCAACTGTACCATAGAATCTCTATGTATAAAAGCTTGAACAATAAAAGTACAGCAGCAGGATTATATTACTGACCACCTGACCAGGATGGTGACAGTGATTGTGAGATGTTCAGGGAGATTAGAGAGGCAGAAAAAACAATAATAGGGGATTTCAATTATCCTCATATTGACTGGATATATGTCACCTCAGGAAGGGATGCAGAGATAAAATTTCTAGACACAATAAATGACTGCTTCTTGGAACAGTTTTTCCTGGGACAGCCAGTTCTTGATTTAGTCCTAAGTGCACCAGAGGATCTGGTCCTAGAGGTGAATATAGCTGAACTGGTCAGTAATAGCAATCATAATGTAATTAAATTTAACATCCTTGTGGGGGAAGGGGAAAATCCCAAGGAAACCCACCACAGTAGCATTTAACTTCAAAAATGAGAACTACATAAAAATGAGGAAGCTAATTAAACAGCAATTAAAAGGAACAGTCACAAGGGTGAAATGCCTGCAAACTGTATGGAGACTATTTAAAAATACCATGATAGAAACTCAAACTAAATGTATACCCCAGCCTTAAAAAAAGAGGAACAAAAAATGTTAGGATGGCTAAACAACAGAGTAAAAGAGGTGGTTAGACACAAAGATTTCCTTTAAAAATTGGAAGTCAAATCCTAGTGAGGAAAATAGAAAAAAGCAATAAACTCTGACACTTTAAGTGTAAAAGTATAATAAGGCAGGCCAAGAAAGTATTGAAGAGCAACTAGCTAAAGACACAAACTATAACAGCAAAAAAAAATTAAGTATATCAGAGGCAGGAAGCCTGCCAATCAGTGGAATCACTGGACATTTGAGGTGCTAAAGGAGCGCTCAAGAAGACAAAACTGTTGTGGAGAAGCAAAATGAATTCTTTGCAGTGGTTTTCACTGCAGGGGATGTGGGAGAGATCCCCACATGCAAGATACTCAGAGGAACTGTCCCAGATGGAGGTGTCAATAGAAGAGGTTTTGGAACAAATTGATACAGATTAAGTCACCAGGACTAGATGGAATTCACCCAAGAGTTGTGAAGGAACTCAGATATGAAATTGCAGAACTATTCTAGTACATAACCTGTTTCTTAAATTGGTCTCTGTACCAGATGACTGAAGGGGTAGCTAATGTAATGCCAATTTTTAAGAGGGGCTAGAGAGGCAATCCTGGAAATTACAGACCAGTAAGCCTAACTTCAGTATGAGGTAAACTGGCTGAACAGAGTGAAGAACAGAACAGAATTATCAGACATAGGTAAGCAGGATAAGTTCAGGAAGAGACAACAAGCCTTTTATAAAAGGAAACCATACCTCAGCAATTTATTAAGTTTCCTTGAGGGTGTCAACAAGCATGTGGACAAAGGTGATCCAATCAATATAGTGTACTTAGACTTTCACAAAAGCCTTTGACAAGGTCCCTTATCAAAGGCTCCTTAGCAAACTAAGCAGTCATGAGATAAGAAGGTCCTGTCCTGGATCAGTAACTGATTAAAAGATAGGAAACAAAAGATAGGAATCAATGGTCAGTTTTCAGATACCTAAATAGTGAGATCTCTCAATGATCTATACTGGAACCTGTGCGGTTTAACATTCCTTAATGATCTGGAAAGGAGATAAATGATGAGGTGGCAAAATTTGCAGATGATACAAAATTACACAAGATAGTTAAATCCAAAACTGACACTGTGGAGTTAAAAGGGATCTCACTAAACTGGGTGACTGGGCAACAAAATGGCAGATGAAATTTTGTATTGACAAGTGCAAAGTAATAAATTCCAATTATACATACCAAATGATGGGGTCTAAATTAGGTGGTACCATTTAAGAAAGATCTTGGAGTCATTATTGGTAGTTCTCTGAAAACATCCACTCTAATGTGCAGTAGTAGTCAAAAAAGTGAATGTTAGGAAACATTAGGAAAGGGATAGATAATAAAACAGAAAATATCACAATGCTACTATATAAGTCCATAGTGAACCTGCATCTTAAGTACTGTGTGCAGTTCTAGTTGCCCCCATCTCAAAAAGATGTATTAGAATTGGAAAAGGTACAGAGAAGGGCAACAAAAATGATGAGGGATATGGAACAGCTTCCATATGAGGAGAGATTAAAAAGACTGGGACTGTTCAGTTTAGAAAAGAGATGACTAAGTGGGTTGGGATATGATGAAGCTCTATAAAATTATGAATAGTGTGGAGAAAGTGAATAGGAAAGTATTATTTACCCATTCACATGGCACACAGAACTAGGGACCACTCAATGAAATTAACAGGCAACAGGTTTAAAACATACAAAAGGAAGTACTTCTTCACACAATCTGTGGAACTCTTTGTCAAGGGATGTTATGAAGGCCAAAAGTAAAACTGGGTTCTAAAAAGAATTAGCTAAGTTCATGAAGGATAGATCCATCAATTGCTATTAGTTATGTGCCAGGTGTCCCTAAAACTCCAACTGGCAGAAGCTGGGACTTGACCTCAGGGGATGCATTACTAGAAATTTCCCTGTTCTACTCATTCCCTCTGAAACGCCTGCCACTGGCCACTGTCAGAGACAGGAGACTGGGGCAGATCCACTGAGCTGACCCAGTATTGCCCTTTTTATAGTCTTATATAACTACTATCAAGGAACAGGAACAGCTTACCAAGTTTATACAGGAACTGCCAGCTTGATTACAGATTTGGAGGAATCATGATTCCCAAAAATAGAAACAAAGTCCCCAGAGAAGTTCTGAAGGTAGCAGAGATTTTATGGCCATTATTTCTAGTCAGGACAATGCTGTTAAGGGGTGACATCCTCCTGCTTTGGCTGTAGGACCCTTTGAGGGGATCATGGCCGCTGCTATTAAAACTACTTTAATGGCTTTTACTGTGATGGATAATCACATTACTTCAACTTCTGCTCTATGTGATATTGGCGTAAATCTTGAGTAATTCAAAGCAGATTTACACTGGTATAGCTGAGAGAATAATTTAGCACATGGACAAAAGCAGATTTAGGTCCTGGAATTTTGTCTTTGGAAACACCACTGGCATAATACAACAAAGCATGGACTTTCTGTAAGACCCATTATATCATAAAATCTAAAATTGATTATCTGAGGTCAGTTTCTTCTGTCATTGTTAAAGGAAATGCTGTGTTAACTCAAATTGGTAAATGAAAAGTCATAGGAGATCTAGGAGTCTCCATATCCTACATGTCAAAAAGGGAATGGACGCAGGGGCAAATGTACAATTTGGGATTTAACCTCAACACTGTCTGCAATTATTTACATACAATAATTATCAGATGTGCTCGAGCAACCCAACTACAGAACTGGGAAGGGGGATGCAGAACTTTGGCTCACAATTATAGAAACAGGAGGCAGGAGGCTGGATCAACATTTGGATTCTGAACTGCTATAACATACAAAGATGTCCAGATCCAGAATTTGGGTTCAAGCCCATTTGCACTCTGCATACATGATGATGAAGGATATCAGCTAGGATCATCTGTTATAAAGTAACCTCTGAACTGCATTACTGTTCCAGTGCGAATTGTCAGAAGAACTGAGTGTCTCTTGACCACTGTAAAGAAAAGTGGAAACTTTTTCCCTTCAGCTTTCTGCCGTATTAAACTGTAAGTGCCTCACATGTCAGAAGGATTCATTCCAGATCAAGTCTCTGATATCATATCAATGTTTGATGCTAGACTAATGCTGCACTTTAAATAACTGAGCTTTATCAAAATGTATATCTGTGGTACAAGAGACAATGCATAATTAAAGACATAACTCCCCATCAAGAATGCTTTGCTTCAGTTCAGGCTTCATTGTTATGTTTAATACCCTATCGACCACACCCTTATTTCCTTATTTTCCTGATTTTTTTGCTTACCATTTCCATACTTGCTGTGACTAGTAGTTGGACCTGTTACTAATGTTGAATTTTACTTGTTTTTAAACTTTTCATCACAGCCTAGACTGTATGGGTTATTAATGTTCTCTCTCTTTTCCAGCTCAAGGAGAGGATTTCATGGCAGCTGAACAATAGTGCTTTGATTTAAATGGCTCTTATTTTCAGCTCCCATTGGGCTCTACTTTGCATTTTCTGTTGGTTATTATATTGCTGACACCTTTACTGGCTGCTCTTTTTGCTCCATATCATTGTTTTAAAAATCCATGCCAGCACTGGCACTCTGATTTGTTCACTTTTAGAAGGACTTGTGCCTAAATGCATAATATAAAGAAGTCTGTTTCCATCTTCAGAAAATGTTTTCAAGTTTTCATATCTCTTCCTACTAAGCTGTCCTATAGTAATTAATTTTCTCTATTTGTACTGTAGGTCTTGCCTTTGAATGTGTTCTCCTTGATGACATCAATTCCCACTCACTTATGTTGTGTATATCTTCCTGAGTCCACCAACAGATCTGGGGGGTGGATTCATGGATAATACCAACATATTGCACTGAGTTCAGACATTATCAGAGCCAGTTTAGTGCATAGACTCTATACATCCATTCTTAGGCCCCCAATGTCTGGAGTCCCATGGTGTGATCTTAGTTTCCATTTATTTTAAATGTTTCTAGGCCTCATGGTTGCAAAGACAAGCTTGAAAATATGGCCCAAGTGTAATTGATGCCTCTGAGTCTACAGAGAGCCTAAAACAATAGTTCCCAAACATGTGGACAGCTCTGTCCATCTTAACTCTAAAAGTTGCTGCCACCTCCAAGCAGGAGTGAGACGTACTATGGGAGTGAAGCTATAGGAGCCTCATGTGGATTGTGCCTAGCCCCCCACATTGCTTTAATTGCCTTGGTTATTATAGCTGTAGTTGAGATGTAACTTCATTTAAGCCATTGGTGTTTCATTGATGTAAAACCAGTGTAAGTGATGGGAATAATACCATTAAAATATTCTGGCTTGCATACATGAGGCTACACCCATTTTTAATCTTCTGTGCCAATACTGTCTCAACTGCTACCACTGATCAGCATTCAAACTGTGTTCACTGCCCTCCGTATCCAGAAATTTGTTTTGTTTCAACTTACTCTGTTTGCTGCAGCCACAGTATCTACTAAAAATTCATTGGCTTAGCTAGCAAAACTATTTATTGTGTTTCTGAAGAAATGCAGGGGCCTGGTATGCCTCTCCATCACTGCCAGATTCAAAACAGGCCCTTGAACCTCACTCTTCCATATTCCAGGTGACTACTCTAGCATTGGGCTATTGAGTCTCTCTGTCTCTCTCAAGTATAGTTAATTATTTATCCAAGGTGGAATAGTTGCAAGTTGGGGGGGGTGGGATGGAGGAGAAGAGAGAGTGTGTGTGACTGACTGGATAGCCCAGAGGTTATGGCCCTCATTGCCAAACCTTGAAATTTTCATTGAACTAGAATTCCTGTTTTCCAGCCATACCTACTGGAATGTGCCATTTTGGCTTTAAACATTTAAACTTAAATGCTTAGAAGCTAAACAAACACAAATGACAAGGCAGTATCCAATCTCCATTGAACATGGTCAAAATACAGTAGTCCAGACTTCATGTTACTTTTATTTTTGGACTAAAGCATTAGTCAGTGAATTATTAGACATCCCACTGTATAATGAAAACTTTTTATTACACATGTGAATGAAGCTAAGCTAGTTTCTACAAGGGAAACATAGTGTTTGCTTGGAAAACTTCCATTATTTCTTCCCATTTAATTCACATGATCAAAATATGGCTATTTAGAGAGAGATTTTTCATAGCTTAGAGGGAAAATTACCCAAAGAGTAGCTTGTAAAAACAATACACACAGTAAAATGCATAATGGCAAGCACATTGCTGGGCCAAGGGACATACAGCATGTCACCAAATACCAGTTCTGTAATGATGGAAATTATAATGGATGGCCTCTTTGCATTTACAGAGCTGAGCCAAAGAGATAGTACTTAATTTTAACCATCACAGCAGAGTTGCAAAAATTCTCATGAAATTAATATCTAGTGCAGTTCACTATAAACCAGCTTACGTATCTGAAGTGAAGATCCATTTTGAATTACCTCCCTACATGATAAGAGGTTTGTTTGGCTCTCTGAGGGCTTTGCTTACCTCTTCTAACCATTTCCTGCTGGAAAATATGAAATAGGTATGGGCTAGAGGATAAAGATGAAAAATTTCCTTAAAGGAGCTTAAAATCTTGATCCTCTTCTAATGTTTCCCATGCATGTCCCCTTCCATTAGCCCTCCCATATATGTACTTTTGTGACAGGACAAGTCAGGGGATGAGAACCAAGTAATTGATCATTCTCCCATTGCTCCTATTTCAAAGGTGTAAGCCCTCCAACCCATACAGCAGAGGTGTGGTGCAGTGTTCTGAGGAAAGACCTGGGAATCAAGAACTCCCAAAATTTAATCCCAGCTCTGACCAGGAGGGCCAACTCCTTATAATTATTTAGGCACATAAATCCCATTGATTTTACTGGGAGTGAGCCACTGAAAAACCTTTGATGACCTAAAGCTGAGCGACTTGCCACAGATCTCTCCATCTCAGTCTCTCTGAAAGGTAGGATTCCTATTCATCTACCTTCCTCTGAATTGATGAAGTCCAAGTAAATGAGCTTCAGGAACATTTGCTGCATTGGAGCACATATATATGTAGGGTTATAATATAGGGTTATAATTCATCCCCCCTCAGTGGCTACTATTGTTGCTTATAATCTAAGATTGTGGCATCTGCTTGGCAACATTCACTAGACATTTTCCATTCATTGAATCTGCCTAAGTATGGATCCCATTTCTCCATTCCTTGCTCATGCTGCCCTATTCACTGGCAGGGTGGAGCTCACCTTTCTAGCATGGAAAAGGAGAGAAATAATATTTTTAAAAGCTATGCTAATTTGTCAGATTTGATTTACCTTCAGGATTTCATTGATTGGCTTAATTTCTAGTAGTGCTTGTGCCTCTCCCTTCTGCAGGGGAACCATGGGGTATCCAGAGTACATAGAGCCTAATGGGTGCCCTCCATGAAGTGGTGGATTTTATCCTTAATTTGTATTAGAAGTAATTGTTTTCAGGTTGTCAGAGACATATAACCAAGTTATCTGATCAGCTTACTTTTTCCTTGTGCAGTCTCAAACCATGTGCTACTGCTTAGTTTGAAGTACTCCAGGAAGGTATCTCATAGTTTCCTTAATAAGCAAGACAGTCATCTAATCTAGTCCTCTGTGAGATGCCTGGAATAGCAATATTTAGGACAGGCACCTGTGGCCTCACTGAGCTGTGAAATAAATCAGGCATGGATAGCAGCTTTTCTATCATCCTGGTGTAAGTCAAAAATACTCAGTACCACATCAGGCTGACAGTTGTAATTTATTCTTTTCGAGTTTGGGAGAAAAGGGTCACTGAGCAGTTAGCATTCTATTAGGAATTATAACATAACCACCAAATATTCAGAGTCCAGAATATTAAATTTCCCATTCCAGATGCTGCTTCTGCAAACAGAGAGAAAAAGAAACTTTGAAGTTTAACCTTTAGGGAATTGAGAAAGTTGTTTCCATATCACTGCTCTTTTATAACAGCTGCTGGAAAAATACAATTCTATCTTACATTTTAGTACTTCAGTACCATATGTCATCCTGCTAATTCCTTCAAACAGCACTGGCTGGAATTCACAACTGTACTTAGAGTGAATAATTCAGTCAGTCTATTTAAAGTGGGTTTGATTAAAATTAGCCATATGTTAATGATAGTAACTGTGGGGTGTTTTATTGAGTTTGCCTTTCTGAAACTCAAAGGCCTGGCCCTATCTTTTTTTTTTTTTTATTTACCGTAACAAATTTAAATTTTGATTCCTAGAGTTTCCTCTCCTATTATCTGTGGTTGTGTGATGTTTTAATATCTCTTTTTATTTTGTAAGGCCTGGTATTGGAAGTCACTAAATGAAGGGGAAATAAGACTACTGCTCTGAGAGAATAGTGTGGTTAGGAAAAGGTGGACACAGAAAATGAATCTCCAATCAAGAGAAGCTGCAATTGCAAGGGAATGATGAGAAACCAAGAAGAAGAAGAAAAAAGATAGTGTTTTGAAGTATTACTATGTTAACTGAAATCAATTGAAGCCACTGAAAATGCTAAAATGGCACTACTGGAAATTGAGCCAATTAAAGATGTCCTGAAGATAAGTAAGTTTTGACAAATTAGCATAGCTTTCTACAAAAATATTGCTAAACAAGTACAGTCATAGGGTGATTGTGGTCAGAGAAGAAAATTAGCACCAGCAAAACACACAAATTTACAAGTATCAGAGGGGTAGCCATGTTAGTCTGGATCTGTAAAAGCAGCAAAGAATCCTGTGGCACCTTATAGACTAACAGGGGTTTTGGAGCATGAGCTTTCGTGGGTGAATGCATCCGACGAAGTGGGTATTCACCCACAGAAGCTCATGCTCCAAAACGTCTGTTAGTCTATAAGGTGCCACTGGATTCTTTGCTGCTTTTACAAATTTACAAGTATTACAATTCAACTGCTATGAACCGTGGTGGAAATGGGATACAGTGAATACTATTATGATAGCTTTGTTTTTCAAACAGTATATGCAAATCAATTGTATTGCCTTGAATGCTAGGTATTATATTTATACTATTGCACTTTGACTACCCAGAGTAAAACTGACCTTTTTTTAGCTCAGCTGAAAAGTGTAACATATTCATACATTGTATTACTTTCCGTGGTCGCTTAGTACAGAATGAATCTCAGCTGATTTGGGCCTGATTTAAAGCCCAATGAAATCTATGGAAAGATTCCCACTGAAGACCTGATCCAATACCCTTTGAAGTCAGAGTGAGAGACAATAGCTCAGAAATAGCTTCCTACCAGTTTAAGCGTTCAACTTTTATATTTTAACGTATAGTTGCCTAGCAGGATTGCCATTTGCAGCATCAGCAGAAAGGTCAAGGGCTGAATGGGAATGAGATGGCCTTTCCGAAGGCCTGATCTTGTTTGCAATGAAATAAATGGAAAATTTGCAAATGATTTCAGTAGGAGCAAAATTATCTACAGGCCAGGCCTGAAGTAGTGCAGAGAAACTTGCACTTGTGACTGACTTGTTCTGTAGATAAATATAAGACTTTAGTCTCTGTCCATCCAGTAATTTTCAAGATGAAATAAAGAATTTAAACAGGGGGTAGACTGCCAACGAGTGCTACACAATGGTTGCAGCTACAGGAAGATCCATCAGCTGAAAAGCATATCAAACTTGCACAAAGGGCTGGGATTCCTACTACTCCCTCTGCCAAAACTCCCAAAGGTTCCAGCAAGAGTTTCAACAATAGTAAATGCTTGTTTAAGTTTGGATTCAGTCCATAGGAGCCTGGATTTATGTATGCTTTGGGACTACATTCAAACATTAGTCACTTCAATCATATCTGTGTTCACTAGTTTCAATCCTAACACAATTCACTTTGTGCAAACAGCAAAGAGTTCTGTGGCACCTTATAGACTAACAGACGTATTGGAGCATGAGCTTTCGTGGGTGAATATCCACTTTGTCAGATGCATGCACTGAATACCCTGAATACTCATACTCATACTCCAATATGTCTGTCAGGCTACGTCTTCACTACCTGCCGTATCGGCGGGTAGCAATCGATTTCTCGGGAACGGCGGTAGCGGAGTCGACATGGGGAGCTGCGGACATCGATCCCGTACCGTGAGGACGGTAGGTAATTTGATCACGTAGCTGAAGTTGCGTATCTTAGATCGATTCCCCCCCGTAGTGTAGACCAGCCCTCAGTCTATAAGGTGCCACAGGACTCTTTGCTGCTTTTACAGGTCCAGACTAAAACAGCTACCCCTCTGATTCTTTGTGCAAACAGTATCTTTCTTACTCAGTAGCTATTCTTACCTTGTTCAGAGGAAAGATTTAAGAGCTCCCCACTTTTAGCTCTTCTAGTTATAAATGTGTCCATTTGGTGATGCTAAAGTTAATAATGAGCTACCAAGGGAAGAGTATTAGACTTCTAATCTTGTGAGCTTCACCAGCAGCTAGCTGGGGGGAGAAATAGTTAATGAGTTGATTAATGATCCAAAAAGAAAGGTTAAAAGATGGGCACGCTCTACTGATTTCTAAGAACATTTAATTAAAATCAATTACTTAACTCCTTTGTAAACAGAGTAGATCAATCTGAGCCGCAGTCAATATTCCCCCTGACCATGCAATGAAAGAAAAAGAAAGATAGTGATCTCAATGGCTTCCTGAAGCCTTAATATTGGATACACCAGATCATCTTTTCTTTAATCGCAGACATAAGAAAATAAAAGCAAGGGCAAAAACTAAATATTAAACAGTAAAAAGATACATTCATTACACAGGAAAAGGCCTCACTCTACTTATCACAAGGAGAGCAGAATTATGTTACTTAAAGTTTGGTCAAATGTCCACCTACATTTTATAGCATTAATCGGTTACTTTGATACCTATGGGGGAGGAGGGATAGCTCAGTGGATTGAGCATTGGCTTGCTTAAACCCAGCATTGTGAATTCAGTCTTTGAAGGGAGCCATTTAGGGATCTGGGGCAAAAATCTGTCTGGGGATTGGTTCTGCTTTGAGCAGGGGGTTGGACTAGATGACCTCCTGAGGTCCCTTCTAATCCTGATATTCTATAAGAGGTTCCTTTCCCCTGCCACCCTCTATAAATAAGGTATATTTAAATAGATCATTAAAACAGGACTATTGAGTCCATTGATAGATTAGGGAACAAGTACTAAAGTACATCACTTATGTGATTTCACTTAGATTTTGATTTATGTGGCTGAATTAGAGTCTGAACCAAAGCCCAATAAAGGCAATGGAAAGATTCCCATCTATTTAAATAAGCTTTGGATCAGACCCAACATACTTAGACTTACAAGTACCACATTAATAGCTAAGGTGCAAAATGGAACCTACAGAGCCAAAGAATGCTGCTTAGGGAAACCCTCTCCAGATAAAGAGCACCCTAAATATGGCCCCACAGCACTGGGGCCTTGAGGTTTCCTTTTGGATTTGGGTGAATACCATTTTTTTCTGCAAAATTTAACACTTCCTTTAAAAAAAAATTCTTTTAGTTCCCTTCAGACCTATACGCAGAGATATCATCATCATCATCATCATCATTTTCCCATTACACCTCTGGCGTTTAGGTCAGCAACAAAGCTTCTCCACTCCTGTCTGTTTCTGGCAAGTCTTTCAGTTGGTCCACAGCTGTGCACCAGGTTTTTCAGCTTGGCTTCCACAGCTCTTCGCCATGTTCTTTTCAGCAGCCTCGTTTTTTGCTTGCCTTGCATCTTATTGCTACTCTGGTGATAGAATCAGTTTCCATCCAAAGCACATGGCCAACTGATCTCCAGTGCCTCCTGGTAATGATGGTACTCATATCCTCTTGGCTGCACTGTGTGAATAGGTCTTGGTCTGAGATTGTTCTGGGCCAAAAGATACGGAGGATTTTTCTGAGGCAGGTTGTATGGAATTAAGACAGTTTGGACATGTCATACTTTTTTCATTCCCCAGCATTCTGCACTATAAAGTAATGTTGAAAGTACGTAGCTCTGGTAAATCTTGAGTTTGGTTTTGGTGTTGTATTTTGATGATTTCCAGACTGTATTTAAGCTCCTGAAGGTGTTCCTGGCTTTACTGATTTTGTTCTGGATGTCCTGGTTTGTTTCACCATCTTGGCTGATGGTGCTGCCCAAGTATGTGAATGTTTCTACATTGGTGAGAACACAATCCTCTATCTGTACTGGTGATGGTGAGGCAATATTAATGGTCATGATAGCTGTCTTATTGCGATTGATTTTCAGTCCAATTTGCTGGCTGAATGTGTTGAGTCGAGTGTTGAGTCGAGTTTGCTTTTTCTTGTTTTTGGTGTTGAATATGTGATAGGAGAGCGAGATCATCTGTGAAGTCCAGGTCTTCAAACAATGAGAGGGGTGTTCATTGAATGCCTCTTGGCATATCTTTTGTTGTACGCCACATTACCCAGTCAATGGCAATGTTGAGAAGGATTGCAGAGATGACACACCCCTGATGTACTCCTGTTTTGACTTCAAAACAGATTTCACTGTAATCGACACTGCATGTAAAGTTGAACTAAAAGCTTAAGATGATGTGGATTGTATGGAGAGTGATTCCATATGCCCGAAAAATGCGTCATAGGCTGCTCCTGTGAATGCTATCAAAAGCCTTCTCAAAGTCTATGAAGTTTATGTAGAACTGCTGTTGCCATTCTAAGCATTGTTCATTTATGATTCGTAGAGCGAAGATCTGGTCTGTATATCCACGCCCTTTCTGAAAACCGACTTGCTCTTTTCTGAGAACACTGTCAACTGCCTCTTATATAAGCTGGACTATGATCTTACACAATACTTTGCTTGGCACGGATAAAAGTGTGATACCACGCCAGTTATTATAATCACTGAGAGTTCCTTTTTTGGTATCTTCACTATAACCCCACTGGTCCACTCATCTGGTACTTTTTCCCTTTCCCAGACTTATGTAAATAGAAGGGCCAGGATAGATGCTGCTAACTCAGGATTTACCTTGAACAATTCTGCATTCAAGTTATCCTTGCCAGGAGCTTTCCCATTTTTTAAGGATTTGATGGTTTCCTTAGGTGGGGTGTCTGTATTTATATCAAGATCTTTTTCTGCCTCCTAGATGTTTGCGTCCTCTTTAGGTGGCTCTCTGTTCAGCAATTCTTTCAAATGCTCCCTCCAGCATATTTCCTGTTCTTTTTCTGTTGTTAGTAGGTGGCCTTGTTTGTCCCTGATGAGAGTCTTTTGTTGGTGTCTGCCGTTTACCACTGATAAGCTGCGTCATTTTGTAGACGGTTCCTTGTTCACCATGAGCAGCTGCATCCTCTGCTCGTGTTGCCAGATTATCATTATAATGTTGTTTATCTGCTCTCACAAGGTGTTTAATCTCCTGGTATGCCTTGCTATGCTGCTCACGGTATTTGTCCTTTAGCTTCTGGGATTTTGTGTCTAAAACATTTTTCTTCAGGGCTTGTCCAGTTTCTATGGTGTTCTGTGTGCTGAGTGTAATCCGCTGCTTCCCTCTCTTCTGCCTGTAGCCTGGACAGGCTTCACTGCTCTGTTTATAAATTCCTGTCACTTTGTCCCATTTCTTGTTGATCTCCTCATCTGCATTCCCCTCCTCTTCATCAAGGTCTGCAAGTGCCTGAAACCTGTTCTCTAACTGTAGAGTGAAGGCTTTCTATATTGTAGGAGACTTTAGCTTGTCAATGTCCTAATATCTCTGTCCCTTGTTTGGTGGATCCACACATCTCAGTTTTAGCTTGATAGACGCTGTCACAAGGAGGTGGTCACTGCCAACATGCGCATTTCTTCTCACTTTCACATCTATAACTGAGCGTTGCCATTTGCCATTGATCATCACATGGTCAGTCTGGTTCTTATCTCTAACATTTGGAGAACGCCATGTCAGCTTGTGGATTTCACAACGTTGGAAGAGGGTTCCACCAATGACTAGGTCATTCATCTTATAGAACTCAACAAGCTCCTCTCCGTTTTCATTCATGGTGCTACACCTATGTCTTCCCATTGCTCTGTCATTGTTTGTGTTGTCTTTACCGACCTTGGCATTCAGGTCTCCAATGACAACAGTTAAATCATAGCATGGTGCTCTCTCTAACTCTGCCTGTAGTGTAAGGTGGAATTTGTCCTTTACTTCTTCATCACTGTCATTTATCGGAGCATAGCACTGAATCAGGATGATATTATTGTATTTCCCTTTCAGTCTGGCTCTCATAAGTCTGCTGCTGATGGACTTCCATTCAAGCAGGGAATGCTCCACTCCCTTTTTCAAAAGGATGGCAACACCCTCAGGGTGTTGTCCATCATCCCATCCAGAAAACAGCAAAGTTTCTCCCAAGTCTGATGTTAATCTGCCTAATCCTATCCATCTGCTCTCGCTGATGCCCAGGATGTGTAAGCTGTGGTGTCTCATCTCTGCCGTGACCTGAACTAGCTTCCCTGTTTTATACATTGTCCCTATGTTCCAAAAACCAAGTCTGGTTTTTGTCTTGGGGTTGAGCACTTCAGTCTTTATGCCAGTGGCTTCCTTTTGCCTTTCACCACTGGCAGTCATATGGGTCATTGATTCCTGAAGGCTATCACACAGTAATGGTAGATTTCTCCATCACTGTTTCCGTAACATATTTTGTTTTTTATGGGACACGGTTGTTAACCTTGTGCCTAACCCTCAACCTTGAGGACCAGGGTGTCTGTTTTGTCTGGCCCCTCCCCCACAGACCAGTCCAGCATGGTTGAATCTACCAGGAGCAAGAAACTCCCGCCGACACAAACTCTGGGTATCAGAGCACACAAGCTATCCAGCCACGACAAGGCACGGACATCAGAGGACAGATATCTGGGGACACAGAGATATGGGGGGGACGCAGAGATATGGGGACACTGTTAAAGTTGATATTGGAATCTTAACTGCAGATTCTGAAGTTTCTAGTAATTAGATTTTCCCTAACTCCTACTGCTGTTTTAAAAGGCATTATATTCTTACCCTTCCCAATCTCAGTTAAGTCCTTTCCCCCCTGGTGAATAAAATTCTGAATGCTGTTCTTTTTCTCCTCTCAGTTGCTAGAGGGTATATTATGGATCATACTGCTGTTCATAACTAAAGCACACAACTCCTAATGGTGAATGAATGAGACAAAATAAATTTTGTTCTTTGCCTGCACAGCACAGACTTTGCCTGCACAGCACCCTATGTTCTTTTTATTTGTACCTTTCTAGGGCTTCTGTGAGAGCTGCTGCTCCCTTTCTTTGGTTAGCTGTAATTTATAGTTATGAAACTATTAGGTAATTGTAAATAAAGTGTTTTTTCTTATCCTGAAGAATGTGCTTTGTAACATGGAAGAGGGGAATAGTACTTCATTTGAATAACAAATTCATTTTGCTTTAATATATTCTGTTTGGGTTTTTAATATGATAGTTATGTATTAATGCTGGAAAGGTGTCTCTGTTTTACAGGTATCAGAGGGGTAGCCGTGTTAGTCTGGATCTGTAAAAGCAGCAAAGAATCCTGTGGCACCTTATAGACTAACAGACGTTTTGGAGCATGAGCTTTCGTGGGTGAATACCCACTTCCTCAGATGCATGTTTTACAGGGAAGCAGAGGGTAAGTGCCTTTTGGAATGAGAAGTGAGTGACAGAAATAGAAATTAGAGTTGGGAAAGATGGAATACAGGCCAAATCCAGCTTGCCGTACTTGCATGAATTTTCCTCACTGACTAATCAACAGAATAAGGGACTAGGATCAAATTCTCTTCTCATTTGTTACCAGCCAGCCCGTTCAGGATTCTTCCCCACAATATATTCTTCAGTCTCTCACGTATTCTAATTTTAAACCACTCAAGTGGTGGCACTTTTACCACATCACTTGGGAGACTCTTCTACAGTCACAGGTCTCACTGTAACAAAGCATTTCCCTACCTGGACCTAGGGAACTCACTTTCCCCTTTAGTTTCACAAACTATGTGTGCTTTTAAAACTTTGACATCTGAGAGGTTTGCAATCAGTTTTGATTGCACAAAATTGGTTTCATTTTTTTTAAAGCCTATACAGTTTTGCTTAAAAAAAATCTAATTTTGTTTAGTGTAAAAAATAGCCTATCCACTCATAAACGGTCCTGGGTTCAAGGGAAAAGCTGACATTACAAAATACATTTTTTTTCACTTACATGCCCCGTTACCATAATAATAGAGACTTTGCCATCTTTACTGTACTTATTTATTCTCACAACACAAAATATGGACATTCTATTATCCTCATTTTATAGACAGGGACTGAGGCACAAAGGGACAATTTCAAAGGTATTAAGGTTCCTTCAGATACTTGCGGTTGAAGGGAATTTTCCTCCATGATATGACTTCTTTCATTTGATAAAGGGCAAGAGTATCTCATCCAATACACCCACAGGGGAGTATGGGGCTCATTCCCCTACACTGGCCATCCATATCATGAGTAGAAGCACAAGGGAAGAGCAACCACTGTGGGGATGTTATGCCTATCTGACCAGGCAGGCAGAGGCACTAAATGGATTTGGTACTAAACTTCCAAGGGACCAGCCAGTGCTGCAGGGAAGCAATCTGCACCAGGTGTATGACTGGCCCAGACTACTGACACATTACTACAAGAAGGGAATCAGAGACCACCTATTGGGTCTCTAAATCACAATAAAAGCAGCAAAGAATCCTGTGGCACCTTATAGACTAACAGACGTTTTGGAGCATGAGCTTTTGTGAGTGAATACCCGCTTCATCAGATGCATGACAACATGCATCTGATGAAGTGGATATTCACCCACGAAAGCTCATGCTCCAAAACGTCTGTTAGTCTATAAGGTGCCACAGGATTCTTTGCTGCTTTTACAGATCCAGACTAACACGGCTACCTCTCTGATAAATCACAATACATTTCCTTTTCTGTTCTGGGCAGGGCAGTTAGACTGCACCCCTTACGGATGGCCCAGCTGAGCCACAGGTGACTGCTGGTAATTCACATTGATCTTTCCAGCACATTGGTGTTCAAGAACTTCAGGGATTGCAGAGAAAAGAGGAGTTTCTTTCTCACGTGATTCACGACTGTCAGAGACAAAGACAAACTTCCCTTCCAGCATCCAGCTCAGCAGTGAAAAGACAGATGAGGAGAAACCAGTTGCAGGGAGGAAAGACATATTATTCAGACTTTATTACGGAAAAGCAAGTGGAAGGTGAGGTGGATCATTTAATACTAGACTGAAACACACCATGTACAGGAGCAGGCTGTAATCCAACTGGCTTTGGTTGGTTAGCTATCATTTACATTGGGGGCACTGGTTTCAGAGTGGTAACCATGTTAGTCTATATCAGCAAAAAGAACAAGGAGGACTTGTGGCACCTTAGAGACTAACAAATTTATTTGAGCATAAGCTTTCGTGGGCTAAAGCCCACTTCATCAGATGCACGCAGTGGAAAATACAGTAGGAAGATAGATATATAGATAGATAAACAGAGAACATGAAAAAATGGGGGTTGCCATACCAACTCTAATGAGACTAATCAATTAAGGTGGGCTATTATCAGCAGGATAAAAAAAACTTTTGTAGCGATAATCAGGATGGCCCATTTCAAACAGTTGACAAGGTGTGAGTAACAGTAGGGGGAAAATTAACATGGGGAAATAATTTTTAGTTTGTGTAATGACTCATCCACTTCCAGTCTTTATTCAAGCCTGATTTAATTGTGTCCATTTTGCAAATTAACTATTTCCCCATGCTAATTTCCCCCCTACTGTTACTCACACCTTCTTGTCAACTGTTTGAAATGGGCCATCCTGATTATCACTACAAATGCTTTTTTCCCTCCTGCTGATAATATCCCACCTTAATCAACTAGTCTCATTGGAGTTGGTATGGCAACCCCCATTTTTTTCATGTTCTCTGTGTATGTGCATATATATATATCTTCCTACTGTATTTTCCACTGCATGCATCTGATGAAGTGGGCTTTAGCCCACGAAACCTTATGCTCAAATAAATTTGTTAGTCTCTAAGGTGCCACAAGAACTTCTCATTCTTTTTGATTGGGGACACTGTACATCTTAGTTTTCTTTTGATGTCTATTAAAAATGGAACCCGCAGATGTAAAAAGTATGGTAAGAGTGCTGGGAAAGTTACAGCTTATAGTAGAACTCCTACTGTAGGCAGTACATTAACATTTATCTGGGGATATTCCTGCTTCAGTATCTGCTTTGTGGCTGAACTCAGTCTGTCTTGCATCAAGGATTACCTTAAGAGGTGTATTGAGAGCAGGGTTATTACTTGAGCAACATGCCTGCATTCAGCAGTAAGTGGGCATAACATACGAGGTGGTGGAGAGAGCAAGCACTACCAGCTACTATTTTCCCACACCTTGTTGGATGAGAATGCCACATCTGGGGTCAGAAACACTCAGGTTTATTAATTCAACCCTTTTATTTGCACTAATAGCATGCCTTGCAATTAGTGCAATTATTATTAAGGTGAGAAACGACAGACATTTAGAAAAAGTCAATGGCCAGTTTCCTTCTCCTGGGGTGTAGGTGGGTGACAATAGATTTCTCTTACTGTATTCTGTCCACCTCTTAATCTCCCACAAATTATACACATCCAAAGTACATATTCATTAGTTCTCTTCCAATCACCATTAAGAATTGTGTCTTGTGCAACTATGCATTAGTAAACTTCAGTTGCCAGGACTGTTGCTGTTCTTACTATTTTCATATTTTCTCTTTTCTAATTGGTTTATTACCATTGATTGCACACTGGTATTGCATGCTTGACCAGGCCATTGTTACCCTTTACCTGCTATTAGGAACTTGGTTTTTTTAAATTGTTTTTTCCCTAATTGCCTGTTGGCCTCACTTCATCGGTCATCTTCTTGACATCATGCCAAGTAAAGATGGCTGCTGCTGCCTCCACCCATTACTCCACTGCAAGAAGGTGCTGGTTACTGAACTGTTTCTGAAGTTTTGCACTCGCCATTACAGTTTTGGATATGCAGTTTTAATTATTTAATAATACCGAAATAACCCCACCACCAGGTGACACCGCTAAAACTTGCACAAACAAATATGGTAATTTAACAGTGTCCAAGCGAGCTATTGAGTGGTTTCTTGTAGAGAACATTCAAAAAAAATGAATAATTGGTGATCATTATAAAACATTGCCAAAGCTGAGTGATTGGGTTTTGGGGCAGGGAAGAGGTGGTGCCCCACTGGAAGACTTTTGTGTCAACTTCAGAAACAGAGCTGAAAAGTAAGTCAGGGACAACTATAATCAGACTGCTCAAGGACTGTTTGTGTGTGTGGCTGTGTGTCTCTGTGTGTGTGCGCACACATGTGTGCATGGTGGATGCATGTGTGCCTGTGCAGCCAGACAATACTGAGTATTAGTAGGGAACAGGAAATTTTAGGCATTTGTGAATAAATCCTGTTCCCATGGAAGTCAGTCTCCATTGCTCCAAGGCTACTTTAATGAATATTACATATTTCAAGGTTGTATGAAAGGTTATATGAAGGCAGCAATAAATCAAGTTTGTGTATTATGTCAGACTGAGTCTGTTTAAAGGCATGCAAATTGATTATTGTTTAGTTTTATTTTCTTAGAGATAATCCCAGCCCTCTACCCAGCAACGGAGGGCTCCAGAAATGGTGCAACCCCAGGAGTATTTGGGGAGTCTGTGCAGGGGTCCCCACCCCGGTGCACCACAGATCACTGCTCCACTGGAAATCCTAGACTCCAATCATAAAGGAGCTTTTGGGAGTGTGATAAGACAGGCCAGAGCAGTAGGGATGGTGGGTCGCCGATTATGTGGATCCACCAGCCAATCCTTCCATTACCCAATGTATAGAGGCCCTAAGGAATTTTGAAGCCCTTATTCTGCAGCATTAACCATGGAGGGACATGGCCTATGGGGAGCATTCCTTCCCACCAGGGACTCTGATGGAGATCTTCAAAGCACAACAAGATATGTATGCTGAGGTTAGGATTTAACCCTGGTACATATTCTGTTCATTCAGCTGGTATAAATTGGTATCATTTCATTGACTGCACTGGTGCTACACTAAATTACAGCACTGAGGAAGTGGCCCTTGAAGGGTTACTCTTTGTGGGGAACGTTTTATAGATATTACTGGTTCTTAATTTAGGTTTTATTGCTGGTTGTTAAATAACAGTTGAGCCCAGGAAGAGAGGAGGGGTAGACTGTCCCTTGTGTGACCTACATATGGGCGGAGCAGAACTCCAGTCCTCCGAGTCCACACAGTGTTATAAAGATGGTGGAAAGGAGGTAGAGACATAACTTTTCCCAACCTTCCCTGTCCGAATCATTGAAACTGACCATCGGCATGGCAGGTGGAGTGAGAATTTTGCAGGGCAGGAAGAGGAATAGTAGTGTATATGATCCCCTTGCATACTGGGGAGCATTCAGGTTCCCTGATGCAGAGTGCCTCATAGTGCTCCCTGTGAGGCAGTGCAGCTCTACACTGGCCCTTGCTATGTGCAATTTGCAGCATCTATCCCCAAAGGGTCAAAACAATAAAAACGAGCCTGGGCGGGCTCATTTTGTTTCATTTGCACTGTTGGTATTTTGTCCATCCAATTTCTTCCTCTTTTCCCTGTGGAAAGAGATTCAATTTCTCCTTCTCCCACTGCCCAAAGTGAGACAAATCACCTAGCCCACCCACACTTGACTTTCAGTGGCCAGGTTTGTAATTACTCTTTCCATTTTCTTCCCTCGCTGCTTTGGAGGGGGAGTTTGTATCATTTTATTTGCATGGCTGATGCGCCAATACTCCCTCCCCTGCCATGCACCTGCATTTTCAGTGTAAAAACAAAACGGAATCAAAAAGAGTCAAACGAGGAAATAAAAAGTGGCCCAGAGCCTGATACCACATTTCACACACAAACACTAGACCTGGACATTTTTCTTACTAACAGAGGCTGAAAGTGAAATGTCAAAACTGTGGCTCAGTCTCCATAGCTAACCTTCAGCATGTTTCAGTCCCAGCGTCACCACCTGGGGGTGAATCCACTACAGCATTAATTAATGACAAGTGCAACTGCCAAGTGAACCCGCTGCCAATTGCAACAGCACAATTGCATGTTGATACACCTCTTTTCCAGCTGGGTCCATCACAAGTTATTAGGTTTGTCCACACAAATTACAGTGGTGCCACAATTTCAAAGGAACAGGTGCGCTGACTGGGAGTCAGGTAGCTTGGGAAGCCATCCACTCAGGGAAGCTGGGCAGCCAGAAATCCAAACAGCCCAGCAGCCCACCAAATAGGTTTCTGTCAAAACTTTTGACAGAATTGACACATTCCAGCAAAATGTTTCCAGTCCACCAAAATTAGCATTTTTCTGATGGAAAACTGTTCTACTACTGCACTACTTCCTGGATCAGCATTGTTCCAGCAGCAGTTTCTTCTACTCCTGATTCTGTTCTGCTAGAACAATGCCAAGGAAAGCAAGTCTTTTGCTGACTGGAGGTGCCAGAGACACTGATACATTCCTAGGTGCCCGCAAAAGGTTTGGTGAAAAAGTTTCAGTGATATTGGTATCATAAATGACAGTGCCTGATAGTAAAATAATATGACTTGCTCTAAAAAAGATGCAGTCCAATATTTGGTATCTGTGTTTACAACCTTTTATTCTCAGGGACTTTGCTTGGCATGAGGACATAAATTCAGGAGTTAGAATTTCAAAGCTCTGATCTCTTAATCCAGCATTAATTCACATTAGTTTATGACAGTAACCACTGTGATCCATTTCCCAGTGGATATATATGGTTGCTATCTTCACAATATGTAAGTCTTTTAAGCTGCAGCAATTATGATTCGGCATACCCTTTCAATATGAACAGATACATTCTTATCTTTAAGCCAAAACCATATTGTACAAACGGCTCATTGAAAACACATTCCAGCTTTAGATTCTCTTCATTTTATCTGACACTAATGTATGCACGGATTCAATGTTTTCCATACTGAGGCACAGCAGTCCTTGCTTCCTTTACTTTTCTGAGATAACCTGTTGCTAATGCCGAATATAAACACAGGGCCTGAATCTGCATAAATCAAGAAAGCCTCCATGAATGTCAAATGGTGTACAGTCAATGTGGAAGGAGAACAAGGCCTACAGTGTATTGCCAGACACTACACCAAGAGTCCAAGTTGCATTCTTATCTTTGCAGCTTCAGGTTAATGGCTATGCTTTCTGAGACATACCTAATTTCTATCACAGCCGGCCTTTTTTATAACCTGCTCTCTTGAGGCTGATCCAAAGCCCTCTGAAGTCAAACTGGACTCGAAACTGACTGCCACTCATTGCAGACTACGTCTAGACTAGAGTTTAACCTAACTTGCATTCCAGAGCACAGCTGAGTGCAGTCTACATATAGGTGCAAAAGTCAAGCACTCCCTGCTGTAGACTCTTGCAGGAGACTGGACGGTTTAGGAATCCTGCTTACAATGGAAGCATAAGGGACCGGGGCATAGACAATCTTGCCTAGCAATAGCAGCTGGGCTGAGGTCTGCCTACCAGGGACAGGAATCACCAGGCAGTAGATGGAGGAATCACAAAGCCTGGTCCAGTAAACGAGAGTCAGAGTCTGAGTCAGGAGATCAGAGGTAGTATCAGGTTAGAATCAAGAGGCAGGAATCAGGATCAAAGTCAGGCTGGAGTCAGATACTGGAGATCAGGAGACAAGGCAAAGTCTGGCATTACAGCAGGCCAAAGTCTATGTGGTTGCCCAGACATCTTTGTGGTACAACCTATGGGGTTAAGTACAGGCATTTGGCCAATCAGAGGGCCACAGGGTACTGTCACTCTGAGTCTCTTGGGCGGTACTTCCTGTGCATTCTACTTTCCACATTGCTCCCTTGCTGTGCCTCTACATGACTTCCTAGTGGCATTCTGGGACTATCAGCAACCCCAGGCTCTACAGACTCAGGTTTTAATCCTTGGGCTCTGTAGTGGGCCGGCGTGGCACTCCTTCTCCCTGGAGAGGGTCGAGCCCTGGCGGAGGCCAGAGTGGGCGGAGCTACGGAGCTCTGAGCCCGCCCCTCAAAGGGTCAGGTGGCGACCCAGAACTATAAAGGCCGGCCCTCAGAGCTCAGTCAGGCCCCAGCAGCCGGAGGGACGAGATGTACCTCAGGGAGTTCGAGGCTGGGAGACTCCGGCGACCCAGGGGAGCCGCCCAGACTGGCTGGAGCTCCCCCGCACATGCTACCGGGAGGAGCTGCCAGAGCTTCCCCGTGTTCGCTACCCGGAGAAGCTGCCGGAGCTTCCCCACGCCTGCTACCCGGAGGAGCTGCCGGAGCTTCCCCATGCCTGCTACCTGGAGGAGCCGCTGGAGCTTCCCCACCTGCTGCTACCCGGAGGAGCCGCCAGCGCTACCCTGGCCCGACTATCCTGAGGAATTCCCGGACCTACCACCCAGCCCCGGTCGCGATGAGCCTATGCGCGTGGACCCTTCAGAGGCCGACACTAGGACCCAGGTGGGTCCCGAGGGGGAGTACGGAAGCAGCCCTGGGGCAGCTGACCCCAGTCAGGCTGTGGAGTTACCTGAGCCTATGTCAGTGTGTTGCGGTCAGGATCCCCACTGACTGACCAGCGGAGTGACAGCCGCTGTTAGGGCCCTGGGCTGGGACGCAGTGGAGTGGGAGGGCCTGCGTCCCCCATGCAACCCCACTCCGGGGTGGCAGACTCCCCCTCTCCCTGGCCTGAGGAGGCCGATAACTGTTACTGTTGCTCAGCCCTGACCAAAGGCCTGAGCTTACTGACTCAGTGTTTCCTGGCCCACCCTGACTTAGGGCTGGGCCTTTAAAACTGCTACTGTTGCTCGGCCCTGACAGAAGGCCTGAGCTTGTTGACTCAGAGTTTGCTGCCCGCCCTAACCTGGGGCTGGGCCTTGAACCATTGCGGTTGCTCAGCCCTGACGCAGGCCTAAGCTTACTGACTCTGTGTTTGCTGTCCACCCTGACGTAGGGCCCAGCGCCTCGAGGTTGTTATGGCCTCGCCCTGCTGGAGGTCCTGAGCCCCTCGCCTGCCGGGCGGACAAGTACCGCCAGGACCGCTGGGCTAGTTTCCCAGACCAACCGGAGTAGAGTGGGCTGGCGTGGCTCCCCTCCTCCCCGGAGAGGGTCGAGCCCCAGCTCCACACGTGTACAGGCTCTTACAAGAGGTTACCAAAAGTCATTATTAACTGCTGGATATTTGGTAGCCAGTGTAAAATAAGTCAGCAGTCTTGGGCCAGCTATATCACAAAACCTAACGTCACAGTTGGCATTATTTGGTTCGTTGGCCTGGAGAGAGACCAAAGGTTGGATGAATATAGAAACTGAACAACCTATCCTCTATCAGAGGGGTATCAGAGGGGTAGCCGTGTTAGTCTGGATCTGTAAAAGCAGCAAAGAGTCCTGTGGCACCTTATAGACTAACAGACGTATTGGAGCATGAGCTTTTGTGGGTGAATACCTACATGCATCCACCGAAGTGAGTATTCACTCACGAAAGCTCATGCTCCAATAGTCCGTTAGTCTATAAGATGCCACAGGACTCTTTGCTGCTATCCTCTAGAGATGGTTCTTTTAATGCAGATGTAACCCATGCTAACACAGTGTGACCCTCAGTCTCCCTCTGATGGCTAGATCATGTGTAGGAGTTTATGAACAAGACTGGTCAGAAAATAAGGGGTTTTTTTCTGAGTAAACTTTTGACTTTTTGATGGAATATCAAAAACTGAAATATTCTGGCCACAATCCAAAATATTTTGATTCAAAATGGCACCTCCGTGCCTCATAAAAGTTATAGTTTCAGTACCTTATGCTCCCATTCACCTCAACCTCTCCCATGATGCATCACTTTCTCCCCCTATTGATGATAGAAGGAGGTGCATCATAGGACTCCCTGGTCATACTGCATCATGGGAGATGTAGTCTTACCAAACAGCCCAGCTGAGAGACAAGAATCGAAGCATCAGACACCTGAACTATAATGCCGAAAAGGCAGTGTGGTGCCATTTTGAATTGAAATGTTTCATTTTTTGGCCCAAACTGAAAAACTTTCTGATTTTCATGCATTCTAGGTGTCGGGTATTTTTGTGTTTGTTTTGGGGAAAATACTGAAATTTTCCACTGGAAGCAGACATTAGTGGAAAAACATGTGTTTAGTTGAAAAAACAATTTTCCATCACTAAACAGTTTTGACAGAAAAATGTCAACCAGTGCCACTTATGAATTTGTTATTGGCTTCAAGCTAGCATGCCAGTGTCCTTAGTTCCAGCAGTAATGTCTCTGCTTTGAGATCGAGATGGCATGGGTTCCATCCTGACAGATGACCAGCCAACATTACTAAGGTTATAAAAAACATTTGCAGAGAAGTATGGGACTCTCTGGCATTTTGTGGGCATAGAGGATTTTAGTACCCAGTCTAATCAATACAGTACCATTCCTGCTCCAAATGGAACTACATTTGAAAACAAAAATCCACAATGTTTACTCCATAATTTAAAAGCTTAAAGTTTCATATTTTATTAGGGAGCATCTTAAGAACCATTATGGAATTCTGTTATTTAATATGCAGGTCATAATAAACCGTTAAACTACTGTTAATTTAAAAACTGGTGCAAAAACAATTTGTTACCCTTTGACTAATGTCATAAATCTGTCCGCTATTAATAAAATGAAACACTTCACATACACTAGGCAGTAGAAAATTATGTATTACAGTAATTAACTAATATTAACCATTATATAATACACTTCTCCGTGTCCCTCCCCACAACCCCTACAGCACAAATGCTGCAAGATTTTTGTGAGTAGAAAATAAATAAATCTGCTGTTTACTTTTTGCAGAAAAAATGTACCCAACTCAATTCTCCTCTCACTTACACTTGTGTAACCTCACGGATGTCAGCTGAGTTAATCCTGATTTACACCAGTGTGAGTGAAAGGAGAACCAAGCTCATTATCCTGAAGATGCTTCAGCTCTGTCTGTGGGAGAATTCACAGTTCAGACAGCAGTGGAAGATTTACTGTTGCTGCAGATCAGCCTTTAAAAACTTAAGAAAACCTTTGTTGTGATTCGTTGTTTTTAATGTGGACATTTTTAAAGTTTGTAGGTGGAACGCTCACCATGAATTATCTGGAGAAAATACACAAACAATAGAGAACTGCACCTGTCTTGCCTTCCACTTACAGTGGGTCTGCAGAGAGTTTTGACAACACACATACAAAATGGCCATGATTAAGCCCTAAAGCCTACCTTAACTTTCACTCTAGTGGCAATGGACTCTCTGTTCTGTTGTACCCCCATGGAAGAAAAGAGCCACAAGAATGATTTAAGTCTTACAGCACACGCCTTATAGTGATAGACTCAAGAAGTTCAACCTATTTAGCGAAATAAAAATAATGTTGGGGGTGACTTGGTTACAGTCTATAAGTACCGACATGGGGAACAAATATTTAATAATGGGCTCTTCAAGCTAGCAGAAAAGGTATAGCAAAATCCAGTGGCAGAAAGTTGAAGATTGACAGATTAAGACTGCAAGGCATAAATTTTTAATGGTGAGAATAATTAGCCATATGGAACAATTTACCAAGGGTCATGGCAGCTTCTCCAGTCCTGACATTTTTTAAATCAAGCTTGGATGTTTTTCTGAAAGCTCTGCCCTAGGAATTATTGTAGGGAAGTTCTATGGCCTGTGCTACATAGCAGGCCAAACTAGATGATCACAATGGCCCCTTCTGGTCTTAGAATCTGTGAATCTATGAATAGTTGAGCCATGGGAATGCTTTAGCCACCATCCTTCCTACCATTGGCCCATTTGAAACATGCCCCCTGAGCCAGGGGCAGCTATAGAGGTGGCATTTAGCAGACTAAGCAGGCTCTGCACTTGTCAGTGAATCTCTTCACGCTGAGGGTTTTCCTGAGGTCGCTTATGACAGAGCAAAGAAGCTTTAGGGTAATAATGGGCCTAATGCAGCAAGATGACGCGTAAGTCACATGCTTGGTATTAATGGAGCACCTGAGGTCAAAATCTAGATAGTATCTGTGTTTTTATTTGATTTAGATTTATTGTTTGCTAAACACACTGATCATAAACTAAGATTCAAAAATAAATCTTTGCCCATACTTCCAATTACAAATGAGTGAAGAGCTTTTAAAACATTAATCGCTTTAGATTATATATATATATATATATCCTACCCAGAATGGATTATGTTACTTTGTGATGCAACAGGCCTACGAATACACATCTTTGCCATAATGAATTGTCTAGCTCAGTGGGTTGGACAGTGCTGACAACAAACCCATTATTATTTAGTTACTCCATAAAAGTAGTTGAACTGCACGCCTAGCATGTTTAACAGAGATAATACACACTTATGATATTTAAATGTACCTATAAATCAAGTTATAGATGCATTTATCTATCTTGTCTTCTGAAGGGCAGGCAAGTAATACAAACCAAGGTTAAAGGGCTTCTCTAAAACAAAAAGATCAAAAAAGGGGTTAACAAGACTCAGACACTACAGAGATAGGCAACAGTATAAAACCATACAGATAGATTCCTTCCTGGATATTTTATTTCCATCATGTTATGGTGCTTAGCGCATTTGTCATCCTGCTAAGGCTAGATTAGTAATCCAAAGTGAGAGAAACAAAACACACTAATTCAGGACGTTTCGATTGGGATTTTCCAGAGCACTCAGCAAAGGCTTAATTATACTTCACTGAAATCAGGCATTTCATCATGGACTTCAGTGGAATCAGACTTAGGCCAACAATGAACACTTTTGAAAATCCCACCCTTAAAATGATGTGAGATCAATTTAACAAACAAACACTAGTAATATTTTCTAGCCTTCAGATTTCATGATTCAGCATCCTGGAGAATGAAAAAATAAGAATGAAAAACACTGATTGTGTGCTGTGGAGGTAAGTTTGACATCCAAATAACACACATTTCCCAGTAAAAAGTGATTTCATTCTATAGTCCATGGACTGCACATGGATGGTCATCACAGCCCTCCTCTTTGGTAGTCCATAGAATGAAAATTTGAGAACCAAGCAGTGAGGCTCTGGGAGAACTGGGAGATGATCACATGCACTTTGAAGCATTCAGTAGGCACCATACTTCTAAGACGGTGGTTCTCAAATTCTTTCAAAGAAAATATTGTAAGAGTGAGATCTTCTGACTGACCAATTCCCTGAGAGCTCCAGTAATTCATACCCACTACCAGAGAGGACTCTGCTGGCTACTAGTATTCATTTGAAATAGAGCAGCACTTTGGTAGGTAAAATGTTCACACAAATTGGAATTTGAACAGGAAAGAGGAGCTAACACCATTGTTCTTACCACAGGGTATTTAATAACCACAAGTGGTCCAGGATAACGGTTTGGTTTTCTATCTCCTCTGAAAGACAGCACCTTCAGTAAGACCCCGGTAACAAATGTGTGACACACCAGCGTGCTGAGAAAATACTGGTCTTCATATTCAGTAAAGATGTTGATTACAAAAGATCAATACCCCAGTTACATGGCAAGTGTTATTATCCACTGACTGAAGTGGCTGCTGTTAACAACAAGAGCTGGTTGGAAAATACTAAATATTTTTCACAAAAAAATGTTGTCAAAACTTCAAAAAGGTTCTAGTTACAGCAATGCCCCCTAATCTTTTGCTTTGTAGCATTGGTACACAACTATAGCTATGCAAAATTCTACATTTTTCTTCCAGGAAATTTCCCAGGAGTTTTTTTCACCTTTTTATTTCCAATTTCCTAAATTTGGCTTTATTTGCAATTTTGACAAAATGACTATTTCTACTTGAAAGCAAACAACACTTTAAATTGTCATATGCTTGTGATGCTAATGTCATTTTTAGTAGAAAATTGATTCATTTTAACTTCAAAAGGTTCCATTCAGTTTATTTGCAGTTTTGGATTCAATTATGAATATTTCACACATCTCTATTCTGGTTACTCAGTGACCAGCCACACTTTCAGTAGAAGCTGGATTTTCCCTGGAGATTTCTGATCCAAATACTAAATCTGTCCCCATGGTGCTTAGTTTATAAGATCTGAGACTAGAACAGCCAGAAGATGCATGGCTGCAAACCGAATAGCTCTTTTCCTGAGCTAACTCTCTTTGCTTAAATAAAAAAAAAAAAAGAAAGAAAAAAAAGAAAGATTAACCACTTTGATAATAAAACTTTCCAGATAGTATTCTGACATTTCACAACTGGTTCTAAATGTCTAATGCAAAACGTATCTTGGGAATTGAATAGAGAAAATGTTTTCATTCCAAGCTTTCTGAGGCTGGAAAACTGAATAGCTGCTGCTAAAACTTACATATATATGGTCTGATGAATAAGCTGACACTTTGTCAGTTTTCAGTTGTTTATTTTCCCCCTAAAATGTTCATGATGCTGTCTAGCACAGCTGCAGCACATTCACTGGGCCTGATTCTGAGCTCAAATCTATGCCAGGCTAGATATAGTGACCTCAGTAGACACCAAGGTAAGTGAGATCAGAATCTGGACCATTACTTTACTATTAAGTCTGCCAATTATGTACCCCTTATCAGTGCCTATGAAATTTGAAATACCAGAGCAGCAGTATATTCTGGTTACTTTATACATTAAAAATATACTGAAATATATTAAAACTTAATTTAATGTTATCTGTTTTATGGCCATATCAAGCTTAGGCCCAGATCAACAAAGGTATTTAGGTGCCTAACTCCCATTGGTTTCCTTTGAGGATCTGGACCTCAGACCTTAGGGCTGATCTGCACTTAAAAATTTTACTGGCATAACTATGGGCTGGTCTACACCACTGCTTAAGTTGATGTAAACTTAAGTCATTCAGGGGTGTGAAAAAGACTCTCTCCTAAGTGACATACGTTACATTAACCTATGCACTATTCGCACTGGCACTACGTCTTCACCAGACAAGCTCTAGCGGTTCAGCTGCATCGATGTAGCTGCACCAATGTAGCACTTTAGTGTATGCCAATAAAGTGACAACACAGTTATGCTGTAAGAGCCATAGCGTAGATTCAGGTATACCAGCATAAAGCATTTTATACATGCATCTGACGAAGTGGGTATTCACCCACGAAAGCTCATGCTCCAAAACGTCTGTTAGTCTATAAGGTGCCACAGGACTCTTTGCTGCTTATACTGCTATAGTTCATTTCGGTTCCCAAACTAGAAAAAGATATACAGATATTAGCCCTCTTATATTGATATAACTGCATCTACATGAGTGTGGTTTTGGGATACAATTAAAGCAACAAAACGTTTAAGTATAGACAAAGTCTTATATTTGGTAAAGGAGCATGGCAATTGGTGAGCTTTCTTGTGCTAATGAAAAGGAATGGGGTTCAGAGGATTGCTGTTTCTCCAAATAACCGTAATTGTATGCAGTTTAGCCTGTAATTAACACCAGAAATGTTGAACTTTAATCTCCAGTTATTATCTGTCCGCATTATTCAAGCAACTAGCACTGCAAATAGCACCATTGTACCAAGAGACTCTACACGGGTTATAAAGTAAAGTGTGATCTTTCTAGAAGGGAGATTCAGATCTCCATCTTTCTCTTTGCTTTAGTTGTTGGCTTGCTGACTACCAAGATAGTTATTTTTTATTTTCCTTGATCCATTATTTGGGGATTGCTTTGGCAAAGAGGTGAGTCTTGCAATGCACCATGAATCCAATGAATGTCGGACTCATCCTGTCCTTCTGTTGGAAGGAATTCCAGGGACTTGGGTTTGTTACTGAGAAGGCCAAGAGATTTCAAAGGCCTGATTCTCAAGTCACACAGACAAACAAAGTGAGAGCAGGAGCCAGCACAATCCACACTCATTCCTAGAACCACTCACTGGAATAGGGTGACCAGATGTCCCAATTTTACAGGAACAGTCCCAATATTCAGGGCTTTGTCTTACATAGGCGTCTATTACCCCCACCCCTTGCCCTAATTTTTCACGCCTGCTGTTGGGTCACTGTATGCTGGAACTATAAATCCTAGACGCCATTGAGTGGATTGGGGGAGTGGCAGCCAGATCTAACAACCCAAGCACAGAGGCAGTGATGGAGGATAGTCACCTAGGATTCCCTGTAGAGCTTTGGAAGGCCTATTGGTTTTGAGGGGGAGAGTTGAAGTAAGGTGGAATCTAATTTCCTTTCCAAACCCCAGAAGTAGATATTGGCCTTTACATATTTTAGATCTGGTTAGATCTAAAATGCTGACAAAGACAGATCTGGTGTACTGGATCTGACTGAACACTCCAAAGATCCATAGTCTGGGTTTCAAACTTATCCCTAATAAAAATAAGATGGAAGGTTAAACATTTTCAGATTCAAGTGATGAACACATGAAATCTGTTTAAATGTCATAAATAACCATGATCCTCACCTACTGCCATCTCAATTTAAGCCAGTGCATCTCAACTTTTTACATACCGTGACCCCATCTGACACCAGAAAAATTAGTTTTTGGACCGTTATCACACCTAGGCATAAACAAAAGGGCAAATGGCTGCAACTCCAAAGTTGGGAACCCACGATTTAAACTTTACCTCTTGATACTCCCCTTAACATACTTGGGACCTGATCCAAAGCCTATTGAAATCAATGGAAAGACTTTCATTGATTTCAGTGACCACTGGAACAGGCCTCTGGTCATCACACCATTGTGTTTCACTTGACAACCTGCAGAGGCATGGCTCACCTATCCAGCATACAGTCTGATGTCATTCTCCATTCCCATATTCAATTTTACATTTCCAATAGCAGAGATGAACGGAGATTTCTCTACAAACGGCTGATGTGCATGCCTCTGCTTTGACAGAAGTGATGATAGTGGGAGTCAGGGGCACTGAAGACTTCCCAGAACTGAGCTCTTTGCTTAGGGTTATTTATGTATTTGACGTTCCTCTGCATTTCCTGGTGGCAGGCATGGTTTGAAGAATAAGTACTGCAGGAAATACAGTCCAATGAGATTTCAGACCCACCCAGAAGCAGTAAATATAAAAAGTCTTAAAGGAAAGCCTATTCTTATGAGATTTTTCCATCCCAGTATCTAGACCAAATAAATTCAGTGCAGATGAGTATTTCAGTAGTTATTTAGATGACTTAGTTAATGTCTGCACTGCACTTCTAAGTTGAAAAATGTGTACACAGGATGCAGTGAACATAATGGCCTAATTCTGCTGTCAGTGTCTACCAGGAGTAATTATACCAGGATAAATGAGAGCAGAATTTGGCTAAGTGTATGTACATTTAGTAAAGCTTTCTGATTCTACAGTAATAAAAATATTAATCTGAATAAATAATAATATATGATGATGTATGAGATTCACTTAAAAATCTGAAAGAAATCTGGATAAAATATACCTATGGTATACAATGAAGGGTATTAGTCCATAGACAAAGAATAGCTAAAATCTTCAAACCACATTTAGGTGAAAGGGGTATTCCACTTGTATCTGTTAAGGGAACAATACTGCATAGTACCGTCATAAATCATCTGGAAAATTTAGGTTACTGTACAGTAATTAGTACATTAATCAAATCTGATAATGATACCAAATGATGGGGGATTGTAAATAAAGTGGGAAGACAGTGTGAAATTCCAGAAGGACCTGAAAAAGTTTAGAAAATTGTTCAAGGCCAATTGGATGAAAGTCAGCATGAATTAAATGTAAAGAAAACAATATCAAGCAAACAAAATGGGATAAACTTGGCTGGAGATTAGCATTGCTGTATGTTATTGCTGAATCAGAGTGGAATTCTTAGTACCCTATCCCACATTAGGGGAGAAAGAAGAGATAAGCAAATTTGCCTTTCCTAAGGATTACAACATAATAACTAAAAATATGTTTACCTGTTACACTTGAAGTTTTTCTGATGTTGTAGAACATGTATTCACCAAACTGGGATTTGCTTCACTCCTCTCATATGTCACAACATTATTTTAATTGCTCCAAGAAGCACACTGCAGAGAGGAGAGAAATGAATGGCCACATTTGCACTAGAGAAAAGTAACAGAAAATTACCATCACACCTGGTTAAATATTTGCATTGACTGACTTTATTTTGAATGTCATTGCAATGTGTTCATTGATTTGACATAAAAAACTATGCTCAGTGATTCTGACTTCATATTATCCTTGCTTCATTAGACTGAATACTGTACTTTCATTAAGAAGGTTGGGATCATTGGCTTCAGACCTACTGTGGGGATTTGAACCATTCTACCTAATGCATGTCCATATTTTATGGTAATGATACATAATAAATGTTTGATATCCCAACAACATCTATTATTATAAATTACTAGGTTACCTCAGAGACTTTTAATAAATTATATATACTATACATATAAAAAATTACTTTAAAAGAATGTCTGCATCCTAAATAACAAACACTCAAATGTTAGGAAAAGCCAGATTTATGGTTGTCCATTCAACCTTAGGTTCTGCCATTTTATGCATTCATCCCATGCACAGAAAAAAAAGTGTGTGATCACGTAATAAAAGAGTGTATCATAATGTACATGCACAAGGGAGTAAATTAAGATTGAACTGCCAACTGAAAATCTGGCATTTCCTATCTTTTTAGTACTTGACTTTGGAACCTAAATAATATTCCTTTAAGGTAATTTGTTGTGTGTATTTGTCCGGAGGGGTGTGATTTTGTTGTTTTGGGAAAAGATTATATTCCCAATTATTTATTTGCAGCTGTAACCACCACCTCACCCACATTGTGAACCTTTAGCAGGGTTTGAATCCTGAACCTTCAGCATTGTAGTACAGACAGATACTACTTGAACTTCAGGACTAACAATATTATCTGTCAGCGGAAGAGATGGGGATAGGTTGTTGGATCCAGGTTCGAGGTCCAGAGAGTAGCTGTAGGGAAGTAGCCTGGACTGGCTGTCTCTTGTTCCCTTCCCCAAGCTGGGGAAGCTCTTACCTCATGTTTTGACTGAGGTACTGGCTGTCGATGTGGGTGGGGAGGGCCAGCAATTTACAGAGGTGCAGAGAGTCCAGAACAGCTCTCTTCTCCGCATCCTGCTACAGCTGCTATAGCAGCTCTCTAGTGTTCCCAAAGCAGTGTGTGCTGCTGCTGCTGATTTGGTGGTGGCCTGAGCCCAGGATCAGAATGTTCAGTGATTTTCTCATGCTGCCAAAAATTCTTCCAAGGATTGCAAGTGAGAGACAGGAAAACAATTTTTGACAATTTATGTCTCAGTAAAATCTGAATGGAATTACATGGGACAAAGAAAATGTGCTTCTCAAACCTGAGGGGTACCTCCTTCTGGACGTCAAAGGTCTGCTGCCAGTAATGGAGGTGTTGCAAAGAAAAGATGCAAGAAGCCTTTATAATGGAACCTGTTAGGCAACCTAAATAGAGGGGGTTTACCTCCTAGCTCCCCCTCTAATACCCTTCTGTAGTTATCTAGATACAAAATAATATTAGGCAAAAGAACTATAGTTTTTAGACCTGATCCAAAGCTTGTTGAAATAAATAGATTCCTATTTTTTATTTTCCTCCAGGAGCCATGTGCAATCTGTAAAGCCCTGTTGTGATGGGGTGCAGCTAATCAGAGCTCTCAGCAAGCTCAGTTAAAAGGAACTACAGGATCTGGGCAGATCAGTTGCTGGCTGGGACCAAAAAGGTAAAGAAGGATTAAATGGGAGGCTGCGGAGAAAGCTTGGTCAAGTAGGATAGGACTATGAAGCTTTCTAGGCACAGAAGCCTGGGATGAAGAATCCTGACTAAAATGGGGCAGAGACAGTTACAAGTGCTCCAGACAAAGAGGCCTGAGAGAAGACCCTGAGAAATCAGGACAGAGAATGAGAAACTCTCCAGGAAGGGCGGCCTGGGCAATAGCCTGCTTAAGCAGAGAACAGACAGAGAACCCAAGAAGGTGGTGAACAGAGTGGGAAGTAGCTCAAGGAATGCAGCAATAGCACCTAGTAAAGAAAGCAGCGCATGGCTTCTACTTGTTGGGACCCAGAGTAGCAGGCAGGCCCAGGTCCTCCCACCAGCCACTGGTGGAGTGGCCAGAGCCCCAAGAAGGGAATAAGTTTAGTTATGGAGCCTGAGAAAGGAGCTAGAGTTTAAACAGGCCCAGAGATGGAGCAGAAGACCCCGGAGAGTGCCAGCTGTTTGTTGGACTGTGTTATCTCGGAAGGGGTTCCTTCCTGTGTCTTTAGACTATGTGTGACTTAGCTGGAGGGCTGAGCCACTGAAGACCAGCCTGAGAAAGGGAACTGCCAACAGAAAGCACCAGGAACAGAAAAAGGAAAGAGTGCAGGATCGCACCCAGCTGACAGGAGGCACTCGGGAGAGCTGAGTGCGTCCCATCACAACAGTATACACAGGGCTGTGAAGCATGTTTGAAATCCAAGCTAAGCGCAGTTTGAAGTAAAATGGTTTCAAACATGGTTTAGCTGCCTGTGTGTTCAGAAGACAGTTTAAATACAATTTTCATGAGCCATTCCTGAGCCTTGCATTCCATCCACACTTCAAAATACTGGGGAGCAACCATGTTGTCACCTGACATGGTTGCATTTACAGAATAGATAGTGCCTTAACCATCAAAGACACTTCTGCTGTAATACCATTCCTTACAATGGTAATAGCATGACCACACAGGCAAGAAAAAATTGGGGCACAGTCATATTTCAACATTATTGTTAGTGGGTCAGGGGGAGTTAGTTATTCGGGAATCTGAGGCATAAGGAAGACCCCCCACACACCTCTTTGATGAATGTTAAGAATCCAGTGGCTGAAGAGGGAAGTGGCTGTGTTGATAGCTATGTCCAGAGAGCCTGAAAAATCACACTACAGGGTGAAGAGAAACCTCACCTATGGCAGGTAAGCAAGTTCTAGCTGTATTATTGTAGGCCTGAGGGAAAGCAGATTTGCTGTTGATATATTTGCTTTCAGGATGCATGTGACTCTAATCCTGTTAAATAGCAGTGGGGAAAATATGTGTAGGGGGATTGGAATAAAATACAAAACAGGGCAAATGGAGGGAAAAGTAATTTAAAATGCCTAACGCCTGGCCCCATTCACAATTCTCTCCAGTCTCAGATAAGTTGATGATTGTCACTTCCGAAGTATATAACATCATAATTCATGTAACTAAATCAATACCTGTCTTGTACCACAAACCACCTGTATGGCCAAAGGAAGTACAGGAATTTCTGTTTTTGAAGTTAGCTTGTTATGTGGTGATAAAGATGGATTCACCCATGTATTCTATCTGCACTACAGTGAAAAAATCTTGCACTGTCGTAAATTTCTCATGAGTTGCTCTCTGTGTGAAGATCTCCTACATGGGAAGCAAGGTGACCCATTCTCCCTCCCTCCATTATTTCCCCTCCCCTTGGACAGACCAGCTATAATTCCAAGGTTATGTGCAATGTGGAGATGGGGGACTGAGGGAAGGGTAGAACAGAAACAGGAGGGAGCAAATTTGCATTATCAATCCCCAAACCCCACAGGGGAATTTGCTGAAAAGGTAAGACAGCCCCACACAGCTACAGTACTTCTTCTCTCTCTATCTAGGAGGGCTTTCCCCAAGCTGACATCTTGTGTGAGATCCCCCTGGAGCCACACTAAATGGGACCCAGAGACAAGAACAGGTTGCCTTGGAGCTGATATAAAGAGAATCTGTACAGGTGGCCTTTTGCCTTTGACAGATGTCAAAATCTGAGGGCTTGGGGACCAGCCCTTCTTCACATATTTCTCCCTCTCCCCAACATAATAATCCAGAGGGAACTCAGTGAGGGGAGATGTTGTGGAGCTTTAGTCCCCTCTACACCTCCTCCAAAGGATTTTTCAAAGGGAGAAGATGATCTGGCCTTTGGCTACTTCCTGTCTCATGGAAGACATAGATTTGTCTTTGTCATGCAAGTAGCCATAAATGGATCAATACATTTTAACGTAGTAGACTAACAACTGTTCTGCCTTTTATAAATTGTAGGAAGAAGTATTCTAAAGCAGTTAGTTAAATTTGATCAAGAAAATTATGGTTTCTATTGGTTTAATTTTTCAAGTTCCCCCACGTGGATTTTGGAATAGTTTGATTATTGCAAAAAACTTGCTCTTCAATGAGGTCAAGAAAACTATGTCTGTTTCTACAAATCCTTAGACAGTTAGTTATACAAATGAAACTTATTCAAATGGCTGAAAAGGACAAGGGGTTGCTTTCCTGCACAGTGTTGCAAAAAAACAAAATAAAGTTTCTGAGAGAAACTGAATCCTTCTAGAGGAAAAAGTCTTTCTGCAGAACCTGAATGACAGTAAACTAGTTCTGATGAAATCTTCTTTTTCTAAATCCAGATTGGTGAATCAGCACTTTCCTGTGCCTCAGTCAAATTCAAACTTTAAAAGTAAAAAGGGTTAAAAAATACTGGCCCCTAGGAGTACTCATGTCTTTGCAATGAGTAAATCATAGAAATCATAGAAATGTAGGACTGGAAGGGACCTTGAGAAGTCATCTAGTTCAATCCCCTACACTCAGGCAGGACTAAGTCTAGACCGTCCCTGATGGGTGTTTGTCTAACTTGTTCTTAAAAACCTCCAATGATGGAGATTCCACAACCTCCGTAGATATTGTTGCAGTGCTTATCTCTTCTGACATGACGTTTAACCTAAAGCTCCCTTGCTGCAATATAAGCCCATTCCTTCATGTGCTGTCCTCAGTGGTTAAGGAGAATAATGCATCCTCCTCAGGGCTTACCTTCTCAGATTATTTCCTAGAGCCCCCCCCCACACACACACACACTCCTTCCCATTCAGGGCTCAGGACATTAGCCCTATGGGTCACGGGGGAGGGACGGGGTGGTGCCAGGGCTCCCACGGTTTTGAAAATATTTACTGGAGCTCTGCTCTGGATGGCTCTAGCTGAATTTAAATCCTGACCTCTCCTCTTCATAAGAATCTTTTATGTTCTTGAAGACTGTTATCCTGTCCCCGCTCTCAGTCTTCTCTTCCCCAGACAAAACAAACCCAGTTTTTTCAGTTGTAGGTCATGTTTTCTAGACCTTTAATTATTTTTGTTGCTCTCCTCTGGACTTGTTCCAATTTGTCCACATTTTCTGAAGTATGGTGCCCAGGACTGGACACAGTACTCTAGTTGAGGCCTTATCGATTTTGTCTTGCTTATGACACTCCTGCTAATACATCCCATAATGATGTATTTTTTGCAGTGGCGACTCTAGGTATTTTGCCGCCCCAAGCACAGCAGGCAAGCTGCCTTCAGGAGCTTGCCTGTGGGAGGTCCCGTCCTGCGGATTCAGCGGCACGCCTGCGGGAGGTCCGCCGAAGCTGTGAGACCAGCGGATCCTCCCCAGGCATGCCGCCAAAGGCAACCTGCCTGCCACCCTCGCAGCGACCAGCAGAGCGCCCCCCGCGGCTTGCCGCCCCAAGCACGCGCTTGGCGTGCTGGTGCCTGGAGCAGCCCCTGATTTTTTGGCAACAGTGTTATACTGACTCATCTTTAATTTGTGGTCCAATATAACCCCAGGTCCTTTTCTACCATACGCCTTCCTAGGAAGTCATTTCCCATTTTGTATTTGTGCAACTGGTTACTCCTTCCTCAGTGTAGTAACTTACATTTGTCCCTACTGAATTTCATCCTGTTTCTTTCAAACCTTTTCTCAAGTTTGTCAAGATCATTTTGAATTCTAATCCTATCCTCCAAAATGTTTGCAACCCCTCCCAGGTTGGTATCATCCACAAAGAGTACTCTCCTTGCCATTTTCCAAATCATTTATGAAGATATTGAATAGAACCAGACCCAGGACAGATGCTTGTGAGACTCCACTCGATATGCCCTTCCAGCTTGACTGTGAACCATTGATAACTACTCTCAGAATACAGTTTGCCCGTCAGTTTGTGCACCTACCATATTGTAGGTTCATTTAGGCTGTTTCCTGGATTTATTTATGAGAAGGTCAAGTGAGACAGTATCAAAATCCCTTTTAAAGTCAAGATATAGTACATCTGCTGTTTCTCCCTATCCACAAGGCTTGTTACCCAATCAAAAAAGTATATTAGGTTGTTTTGACGTGATTTGTTCTTGACAAATCCATGTTGACTGTTATTTATCACCTTATTATCTTCTAGGTGCTTACAGATTGATTATTTGCTCCATTATCTTTCTGTACTGATGTTAAAGTAAACTAAGGGGTTGTCCTTATTCCCCTTTTTATAGATAGGTACTATATTTTCCCTCTTCCAGTTGTCTGGAATCTCTCCTGCGTTCCATGAGTTCTCAAAGATGATGGCTATTGACTCAAAAAAAATCTCTTCGGCCAGTTCCTTAAGTATTCTACAATGTGTTTTGTCAGGTCTGGCTGACCTGAAGATATCTAACTTGTCTAAGTAATTCTTAACTTGTTCTTTCCCTTATTTTAGCTTTGGATCCTACCACATTTACCCTGATATTCACTATGTTAGTCGTCCAATCATTGCTAACCTTTTTAATGAAAATAAATAATGAAACACTGGACTAACATGGCATTCAGTGACTGCCTCACACACATAGGCACGAACATTTTTCTGTGCCAGGGGTTGCTCATGCCCCTGACTCCGCCCCGACTCCACCCCTGCCCCAAAGTCCCTGCTCTGACTCTGCCCCTCCCTGCCCCTATTGAACCCCTCCCCAAATCCCCGCCCTGGCCCCGCCTCCTCCCCTGAGCGCGCCATCGCGTCCTGCTTCTCCCCCCTCCCTCCCAGTGCTTGCACCATTAAACAGCTGTTTTGCAGCACAGGCACTGGGAGGGAGAGGGGAGAAGCAGGGCTCAGTGGCATGCTCAAGGGATGAGGCGGAGCGGAGGAGGATGTGAGCCGGGATGGGGCAGGGAGCTGCCAGTGGGTGCAGAGCACCTACCAATTTTTCCCAGTGGGTGCTCCAGCTCTGGAGCACCCACAGAGTTAGCGCCTATGCACCCACTTCCCTGGGTGAAATCCTGGATCCTTTGAAGTCAATAGCAATATTTCCATTGACTTCAATAGAGTCAAGATTTCATCCCCAATTTACATCAGGTCCAGGATCTGTCTTGATTTTACATAATTGCCAGTGTAATCAGTGCCTCTGAGAGTGTCATCCTTCTGTACACTATAGTGTGTGCATTCCACTGCCATCTGCTGTGTTAGATGTCAGACCTGCACAGGAGTCGGTTACCATCTCACTCGCTCTAATGTCTAGATAGGATAAAAGGCCTATTATTGCTACCACTAATGGAAATTCTCCTTTAGCTTATGTGGTAGGACCCATTTTATTTTATTTATTGAGCAAAATGTCCCAAGTTTTATCCCTACTGTCAAACACAAAGTCCATGTGACCATGGTGAATGGTGGAACTGATGGTTAAGAACTCCATGAAGGAGTTATTGTTACAGAATCTGGGTCTGATTCTGCTGACCACTTCTTGATTCACATGGGGGTTGTGTGCACCCTGTAGCATCTTCTATTAGGTAAGCAATTAGTCTGTCATTAGCACATAGTCACTCTTTGTTTGAAGCACACTTTTATTTAGTAATGTTCATATTGTAGGATTAAAAGATGGTTAAAATAGAAAAAAGGAAAATGAAAGGAAGGTGAAATAGGGTTCAAGCAGTAAAAGACTTCATTGGTTAAACTTCTCCTTGGTCTGATCATTAGTCAAGTATGTTCCTATCTATTAATTGTGAGGAAAATTTAATTAATTAGCCATAAATAATTAATATAAATCAGCTGGAGCCTCGCTGACTGTAATTATCCAAGGAAAACCCCCATCATGGCTAAATCTTGACAATGAAAAAACAAATATAAACTTAAACAGTGCTCTGATACGGCCTGGCTGACTCAAAGCCACTCAAAGTGGGGAGGGGTTCAATAGGGGCAGGGAGGGGCAGAGTCAGAGCAGGGACTTTGGGGCAGGGGTGGAGTCGGGGCGGAGTCAGGGGCATGAGCAACCCCTGGCACAGAAAAATGTTCGTGCCTATTGGCAGGCCAATCCTTGCCCACAGACAACCTGCCAACCTGAAACATATTCTCACCAGTAACTGCACACCACACCATAATAACTCTAGCTCAGGAACCAATCCATGCAACAAACCTCGATGCCAACTCTGCCCACATATCTACACCAGCGACACCATCACAGGACCTAACCAGATCAGCCACACCATCACTGGTTCATTCACCTGCACATCCACCAATGTAATATATGCCATCATATGCCAGCAATGCCCCTCTGCTATGTACATCGGCCAAACTGGACAGTCTCTACGGAAAAGGATAAATGGACACAAATCAGACATTAGGAATGGCAATATACAAAAACCTGTAGGAGAGCACTTCAACCTCCCTGGCCACACTATAGCAGACCTTAAGGTGGCCATCCTGCAGCAAAAAAACTTCAGGACCAGACTTCAAAGAGAAACTGCTGAGCTTCAGTTCATCTGCAAATTTGACACCATCAGCTCAGGATTGAACAAAGACTGTGAATGGCTTGCCAATTACAGAACCAGTTTCTCCTCTCTTGGTTTTCACACCTCAACTGCTAGAACAGGGCCTCATCCCCCCTGATTGAACTGACCTCGTTATCTCTAGCTTGCTTGCTAGCACACATATATTTACCTGCCCCTGGATATTTCCATTACATGCATCTGAGGAAGTGGGTATTCACCCACGAAAGCTCATGCTCCAAAACGTCTGTTAGTCTATAAGGTGCCACAGGACTCTTTGCTGCTTTGACAGATCCAGACTAACACGGCTACCCTCTGATACTCAAAGCCTATTGAGATCTATGGGAGTCTCTCAGAACTGTACTTAAAATTTTCAAGTTCTTTTATTTATACAGTGATTGCAAATGTTTCATGCAACTATGTACAATCCACAAAATCGAAGCTACATTAACACTTCAACACTTGAATAGCATATCCATTTAGCCTAGCTCTCCTGCTGTCAAGTTTTTTTTTAAAGCCTTTTCAAATTTTCTCCATTTCTGTCCATTCCACATTGTAGTCGATTCAACATTGCATTCCACATTGCAACTGTACCATACATCTAAACTCCCGATTCCATGTACAACGGAAACCTGGGGCCTTTTGTAATCTGTCACTTTGTCACTGTATATGTAAGCCATACCTGCATGGTGTGGTGGTCTGTTCCCCTCTACAGATGGCGAGGTCAACTCGAGAGTGTTGAGCCTGCTATCTCCATGGCTAGTAGAGGCTCATGCATTAAGATCCAGCAGTCCCAGGTTCAGTCCCCATTACTGACAACTCACCCTGGGGTTTCAGCATTACAAGTGCTAACTTTACAAGAAAATGAACTGGGAAGCCTCTTGAAGCTGGCCCCCTCCATTGGTGGCTTAACTAACAAGAGAGTAAAGAGACTATTACAGCCCTGGCTGAGAAAGTTGGGCTATTTAGTTCAGGTGTAGAGGTGCATGCATTAAGATCCAGAGGTCCAGGTCCAATTTCTGTTACCGATAACCCACGCAGGGGTGTCAGCGCTACATAGAGAATGCATTTCACTGATTTTAGGGTCAATAGTCAGTGCTGACTATGTTCCATAAATATGATATTCTATCCAAATTACAGTATTTGTGCGTTCTAAGTCTCAGTGTAAAAGAACTGTAACTAAAAAGAGGTTAATTACAAAGCAAGTATGAAGTAGTATAATGGAGCTGAAGACAGCGTGCAGGGCCACGCAGAGGGGGGGCAAGTGGGGCACTTTGCCTCAGGTCCCGGACCCTGCAGAAGCCCCCACGAGAATTTTTCGGGGCCCCTGGAATGGGGTCCTTCACTTGCTCCGGGGGCTCCGGAAAACTCTCTCAGGGCCCAGGCCCTCGGAGCTTCTTCTGCTCCAGGTCTTCGGCAGCAATTCGGTGGGGGGGGTCCTTCCGCTCCAGGACCTGCCGCCGAAGTGCCCCGAAGACCCGAAGCGGGGGGTCCTTCTGCCCCAGCACCCGCCGCCGAAGTGCCGCATCTTCAGCAGCAATTCGGCTGTGGGGGCCCCCTGCCACCAAAGACCCCAGACCCCCTGAATCCTCTGGGTGGGCCTGACAGTGTGACAAAGCTGAGAAAAACAAAGAAAATCAGAAATGAGCACATAAGAATCATGAACCTCTAACATTCAACAAGATCCTGGATCAAAATAATCAGAGACAGAGAGAGAAATCTATATTCACTCTTTGTCAGGATAAATAGCTCCGGCAATGGTTTAAATTACAAACCCAACCTGGAAACTCTGGTGATATGACTTTAATAGAATAAATACAGTGATCATTCTTCATAATTACCCCTCATTTAGTTCTCTCTGACTCCATGGACTACTAAGATTATTTATTAATGAAACATTCCATACGCTTCTCAGTTCTGCCAGCACAGCATTTATTTTATCTGCCTGACTACAAAAGCTCTGGAGTTTAGTTGCGACACAAATCACCTCAGCCATGGTGCTCAAGAGATACTCTTCAGATTTTCTAGCTGACATTGCCCGTGGCTGTTATTTTGCTAGATGCCTGGGGCTGCCATGAATCCTTCTTTTTATTTGCAAGAGGTGACTGCTGTCTAGGTATAAAATCATTGTGTATTTCACTTCTTTTACTCCTCACCTCTCCTGTTCAACAATTTCTTTCTTCTTGAACTCACATTTAAAATAGACCCAAACCAAACCCCATGATCTGGATACCCCCAAACATTTAGAAGTTATGAACCAAGACTGGAATTTTCAAAAATGCCGAAGGGAGTTAGGCAGCAGGCCAGAATTACAGTATATTTCATCTTATGTCCCAAGGTACTTATATGGCCTCCTTTACCGTAGAGTCTGAGCACCTCACATTCTGTCATGTATTTTATCCTCACAACACCCCTCTGAAGTAGGGCAGTATTATTGTTCCCAGCTGTCATATAAGAAACTGAGACAGCAAAAGGTTAAGAGACTTGACCATGGTCACAGGGGAATTCTCTAGCAGAGCAGGGAAGATCAATGGAATGGGAGTTTAGCTCCATGGAATGCCTGGTTAGGCACTTTTGAAAATTTCACCAGGTACCTATCTGTGTCTTTTGGTGCCTAAATATCTTTGTTATATCTGGTCCACAATTTCTATTGAATTTCAATGGGATTTGGGTGCCTAACTCCAGAACTGAGCTGTGTGGCTTGGACCCATCTATACTTACGGTATGTTGAGCAAAAACCTTACCTGGGAGACTAGCCTGTTGTTATAGTGATTTATGGAAGAAAGAATTTAATTCTCTAGCATTTGTATTTTAAACAGGTTTTGTATTTCATATTTAGAGCAGTCCTCAGGCCTCATGAACAGTTCATTTGGTCTCTGCTGAGCCTCAGCCAGATGTATCATCCTCCAGTAGATGTATCCTGACCATAAAGGGTGGTATGCCTACTGTCACAATTCACTTCACCATTCTGCACTCACCTTTACCTTGCACTTGGGACCTAATGCTGCAGGCATCACACAAGCAAAGCTCTGGCTCCTTTCATTGGAATCTGTGTTCAAAAGAGCTACAGAATTAAGTCCAAGTGATTTAGGGAGCAGAGACTACATGTAGTTTGAGACTGACAGAGAACACTGAGGGGGAAGGATTAAATAGATTTCTATACCTCTAGCATTACTTCTAGCTGATAATATGTATATGTAAAAATCTAAGGTGGAGGCAAAGTGCAGCAGAAAGAAAAATATCTTTAGGCTCCATTATAGGAGGTCAAAAGGCCAAATACCCCCAAAGGCCTGAGAACTCAGTTTATGCCAGGATAAATGCCCATCAGCTGATACTTTGAGAAACAGGAAGAAAAAAAGATAAAAGCATTTACTTGTTATCTTCTAGGTGCTAGAACATGCAATGATGATTATAAAGAGGACAGTGTTTAGTCCTCATTTCATTCTCTTTCCTCCTAAATCCACAGCTGTTCCTGAGGCTCACAGCCTTCTTCTCCTCAAAATCCATATACCTCTCCCCTCCCAGGAAAAGAATCTACCTTAAATAGTACTTGTGAAGTCCTTGGGAAAAGGGTTCTTCCCAGAAGTCCCCTGCCTTTATAGTGTATCAGGACATTACCAAAATCCATATCTGCCAGAGCATTTCAGGATCGCTCCTACCTTCAGGGAAATAAAGCAAGAGGCTTAAGAATATTGTACTTGCATACTCAGAGAAGGCTGCCAATATAAAGAGAGAGAGGGAGAGATCTTCTGGGTGCTGTACTGGTGCTGAAAAATGAGGCATTATCTCCAGTTTCTTTCTATTCAGTTATCCATGAGAAGAACTGACGGTGAAGAAGCAGCATACTGTAGTCAGTGGCAAAGCGTAATTCCTTCAGACAAGGATGATTAAGAAATGAACCAACAGTTGGGCACTATAGTCTGTCTGATCTTTCCACAGCAACATACATGCTGCCAAGGGGAAAGTATATTAATAGCTTGAGTTCAAGGCTTTCAGAGGCATTGGCCACAGCTGATAAGAATCCTGTATTGATTGGCATGTAGCTGGGAACTTTCTATGAAACATGGCTGTATGTCCCTTTTCATCCCCAGCAGACCCTTCTAAAATAGAGATGAAACAATATGGAGCACTGTTGCCCCATCCCTGCCACTCCAATACAGCAGAACCACTCCAGTTGTGCTGCATAGGAGGTAAGGCCATTTCAGGGAAGGTACTCAAGGGGATTTTATACTTCCACATACAGCAGAGCTGGAATCCACATGTAAATCTTAGCACAGAGTGGAGTTTGGAGAAGGGCCTGAATAGATTGTGACTATCGAGACAATAATTATGGAATCCAGCAGTCGCAAAGCCACAGGGTCATCTCATTGCTTGAGTCAGCACAGAAACTTAGTCTGTTGCCCTGCATAGACACTGTCCATCTACTCTGGTTTATTTCCCAGATCGCAGTCCAGAACAGCTTCTGATTTGATTGCTTTTAAAAACAAGCAAACAAAAATATCTAACTTTCCATCTTAAGTGTTTTTTATTCCTTTACTAGTCAGTGTCAGAGCAAATTACCTCAAATCTCTGTGAATAATGTTCCTGGCTTTGTAATGCCAGCTCTCATTTGCACAGACACTTCCTTGTCTAATTTCTCATTTTGTGCTGGAGAAGTGGAACAATTTCTGTGTCTAGTTTATAATTGCCATCATTCAACTTAGTCTAAAACAACCTGTGTGACCATAATCATAAGTACCGGAACCGACTGGCCTCTCACTGACACTGGTGCATGTCAGAAATTCCACCAGTGAAGTCAACTGAGTTACACAGATATAAACATGGTCTGAAAAAAGAATCAGACCCAGTGTCTCATTTGCTGCTGTCGATATATCACACCAGAAGGATGTCGTGTCACATAATAATGAAGAGAGGGTTGGGTCTGCAGAAGACCATTGTGATGAGAAGAATTTGGATCTTGGCAAACACTAATGCAGGTGATGAGTGGGATCACATGTCTTGATACAAAGTCAAACAATCTGTTAGTCAAGAGGGGTAACCCCATTCCTCCCCTCCCCCCGAAAAAAAACTATGCAGCAACTGAAAGGTTCTGGAAAATAGCTTCTGAATGGAAGCTGAAGAAATATTAGGCTAGAGCGTGCTGAGAAGAATGTGAGCACCTGTGAGGCCAGAATGATAGTGCCAGTCACATGACAGTGGCTAGCCAATCAACAATTGTCACACTGTGTCTGCACCTACATTCTAATTTTACCAGATGTGACCATATAGTTAAAATGGCCTCTGATTCTTAGAGAAGGGAATACAGGCACCTATGACTAGAAACTGTTATTCCTTACTGGCACTGGACACAGGAAAAGGAAGAGTGAAGATGGCTTTAAGTCACCTTTGTGACTTCTGAATTCTGTTCTGGGCTAGGGGAAGGGAGCCTTGTCATAACATATTTCCCAGATTTGGACCTTAGCATCCAAAATATGGGTGTTAGCATGAAAACCTCCAAGCTTAGTTACCAGCTTGGACCTGGTAAAGCTGCCACCACCCAAAAAATTAGAGTGTTTTGGGGCACTCTGGTCCCCCCAAAAACCTTCCCTGGGGACCCCAAAGACCCAAATTCCTTGAGTCTTACAACAAAGGGGAATAAACCATTTCCCCCCCCTTCTCCCTTCCAGGTGTTCCCTCCCTGGGTTCCTGGAGAGATACACAGAAGCAAGCTCCATGAATCTAAACAGAGGGACTCCACCCTCCCCGTTTCCAGTCCTGGAAACACAAGTACTTCCCTCTTCACCCAGAAGGTATGCAAAGTCAGGCTTAGTAAATCTAACACAAAGAGATTTTCTCCATGACTTCTTCCTCCCACCAATTCCCTGGTGAGTTGCAGACTTAATTCCCTGGAATTCCCACTAAAGAAAAACTCCAACAGGTCTAAAAAAGAAAGCTTTATAAGAAGAAAGAAAAATACATAAAAATGGTCTCTCTGTATTAAGGTGACAAATACAGGGTCAATTGCTTAAAAGAAATATGAATAAACAGCCTTATCCACAAAGAATACAATTTAACACATTCCAGCAACTACACACATGTAAATACAAAAAACAAACAATATAAACCTACTGTTTTATCTTTTTGTACTTACAACTGGGAAACAGAAGATTAGAAAGCCAGGAGATAGAAAAATCACTCTCATAGCCAAGAGGGCACAGACACAAGACAAAGAACAAGGAACTCACACCCCCAAAACTTCCCTCCACCCAGATTTGAAAAAGTCTTGTTTCCTGATTGGTCCTCTGGTCAGATGTTTCAGGTTACTCCTTTCCAGGTGAAAGAGACATTAACCCTTAGCTATCTGTTTATGACAGGCCTCTCCACGCTGTGGTACAACTTTGAGCAGCTTCAAGGCTACTCTAAATTGTACCAGCCGTGTGTGTGTATATGCGCATGCACGCACGCATGCTGCAATCAAAGACCTGCAGCACCAAGCCTCAGGGCCTGGGTCAGTTGACTCTGGCTCATGCGGTGGGGGGGGGCAGGCTGTGGGGCTAAAAATAACAGTGTAGACATTCTAGTTCAGGCTGGAGCCTGGGCTCTGAAACCCAGCAAGGTGTGTGGGGGTGGGGGTGGCTTGGAGTCCAAGCTAAGCCCAAGTGGGAACAATCAACCCTGCTGTTTTAAGCACCCAGCCCGAGCCCTGGTCAATTGATTGGCGTTCTGAGACTTGGTGTTGTGGATTTTTCTTTGCAGTGTGGATATACCCAGAGAGCCTTTTTACCAGTGCAGAATATTCAGGCACACTACTCCAGACACATAGCCTCTGGTTCCCTCCCTCTGGCCCTCTCCCCACACCCAGCACACTCACTAGTCTGGGGCTTGCATGGAGATTTGCATGAGTTATTACACTGGCAGGAGCATTGTGTAGTAGCTCCCTTATAATCTGTAGGTGGTGTTTCCAGACTAGGGTTGTGGGATAATGTGCTGGGAAGTTTATACTGCACTTGCCAATGCATTACCCATTCTGTGGAGGGTTTTTCATTTTCAGAGGTGTCAATCTGGCACATTGTCTGTAGCTGAATTTTTCTGAGTGAAGTTATTTTGTGATCTTGTAGTGGAGTGCTTACTCCACTCCTGTCCTGAAGGGTTTAAAACTGCCCTGGAAGAGGGCTGTGGAAGGGAAAGCAGCTACTAGTCTGATTGGGGAAGCAGTCGCAGCTGGGCCACGCCCCAATCAGGCCTCAGCTGGCCCTATATAAGAGGCTGGGAGCCAGGAGCTAAACAGTCTCTTTCTGTATTCGGAGAGAGAAGGGCTAGCTGCAGGGAGGTTAACCAAGTATCTGGAGTGGAGCAGGGCTGGAGGAAGGCCAGTGGAGTCAGGGAACTCAGGCCTACGAAAGCCCCAGGCTGCAAGCCTGGTAAGGCCTATTAGGTAGTGGGTTGCAGGGAAAAACCCCTTTGCCTGTGATGAGTGGCTTGCCTGCAGTCTGCCCCAGTGAATGGGGGCTAGATGGAGACTGTGCAGTAGCCAAGACTGAGGTGAAGTGGGGATAGTGGGTGAAGGTTCCCCTGAGAGGGGGAGACCCAGAACTGTGGTGGTACTGCCAGGGGCAGCACCCAATTAAAGGGACACAGGGGTCCTGGGAGGGACATGGTGGCCCAGCGGTAGCAGATCACTGGCTGGCAGAGGGCGCGCCAGAGGGCTGGTGAGCTAATTCCCAAGGACAACCAGCAGGAGGCACTGCAGTATGAGTCCACTCGCTGACAGATCTGATTACTGTGCTTTCGAGTGAAGTCCATAACTCAAAGAGTTTTCCCAGTATTTGCTCTGCAATAAAACTTATCTGCCCATTTCTACTATTAGGGCTCAAACAAACATTTTTGACGAGATGAAGCAGCATCCGGCTGAAAAACCTCAACAGAACAATAAACCTGTCACCTACAAAAAGTAATATGTGAATCTACTCATAAGATTGAATGCATACAAACAGAAAATAACTCAGGGCCAGGGCCAGTAGTCAGTGGACACTGGTAATAACAGATAAGGAGCTTGCATAAAAAAAATGAGAAGTATGTGATTGATTGGATAAATAATAATACTGATACCGACACAGAAAAGAGTTGTGAGAAATGCATAGAACAAAGCTGACCAGACTTGAATGGTGATGGATCTGTTGAGCAGCTGTATTATGAAGGGAAAGAGGTGCCAGGAACAAAGAAATCACACCTGCTTCAAATCATCTTAAGATAGATTTAAATCACACATCAAAGAGGTTTCATTTGAGTGCAACATGCTTTCCTACATTCAGACTGATTTATGAGACAGCCAGGTACACGTTGTAATAGCTAAAACATCCGAGACACCACAACATAGTGAAGGATGCTTGAGGTAAACAGGAGATTGACGACAGACTTGTTAACTAGCGCCAAAATAACACTACCAAAAAAGTCACATTTAGACTAGGTAAATTACTGTTTTTCCCAATCAATGCTTTCCTGTCATCAGTAATTATGTACCCTGTACTTTAAAATGCTGTGAAGAGCAAACAGAAGCTAGAATAATAAGTTCATAGATGTGTACGATCAAAAGCATTAGCAGAGCTTTCCACAATTCATATGTATTTCAACAAATTCAGCATGTCTCATATGTCGAATTAGCACAAGACCCCTTTCTGCCATGCTATTTACCAAACATACTGCACCATCTCTGCAAATGTTTCCATAAATTAAACACAGTTAAATTGGGCTGTTGGATAATGAACCAAATATCAGATATCAGCAATGTTTCAGTGACAGAGGAGCTGGAATTATGATTTAATAGATCAAATAAATAATTTATATCATCTTACTCAGGTTTTTAGATTCCTGAGAATGAAACCTGACAAATGCCAATCTATTAATTTTACTGGAGCTGAAGGGAACAAACGGCAGATTCCCCTCATACTACTAAATTGATGCTTTGAGCACATTAGCTGCACTGCAGGCCAGATTTGCCAGAAAGTTCAGCTTGAACAATGAAGGCCAGATTTCCAAAATAGCTAATTTCTAGAGCTGGTCCAAATTTTTTGATTAAACTTTTTTTCTGTAGAAAATTGTCATTTCAACAAAACCGAAAATGCTTGGATGAAATGCTTGCCAGGAAGGTTTCTCAGGTTCAGGGTGGAATTTCTGATTCAAAAAGAGAGACAGTGGCTCTACAGCCAGTGTCTAGGGCAGTGGTTCACAACCAAGGGTCCGGGGCCCCCTGGGGGGACCGTGAGCAGATTTCAAGGGGTCCGTCAAAATAAACCAGAGAGCAGGGCCGACATTTGACTAGCTGGCCACAGGGCAAAAAGCTGAAGCCTGAGCCCTGCCACCTGGAGCTAAAGCCAAAGCTTAAGTCCCTCTGCCCAGGGTTGAAGCTGAAGCCTGAGCAACTTAGTTTCATGGGGCTGCCTGTGGTGTCGAATCCCAGGCCATTGCCCTGATTGCTACTCCATAGTGCTGGTCCTGGCTTTTAATCTACTGGATATGCAGAAAAACAGTTGTGGCAAAGATGGGCTGAGGAGGTTTTATAACATGTTGTGGGGGGGCCTCATAAAGAAAAAGGTTGAGAACCCCTGGTCTAGGGTGCTTAGCTAGACTGTGAGAGACCCAGGTTCAAGGCCCTGTACCAAATCAGGCAGAGCAAAGACTTGAGTCTGATCATCCCACAGCCCAGGTGAGGGTCTTAACCAGCTGGGTGTTCTGGGGTTAGGGTTCATGTTCTTCCTTTTGTTTTTCACAGAAAGGGTTTTTTCATTTTGCATTGGAATGAAAACAAATTTTGAAACATGGACATTTTTTGCTACATGCAGGGGCGGCTCTAGGTATTTTGCCGCCCCAAGCACTGCAGGCAGGCTGCCCTTGGTGGCTTGCCTGTGGGAGGTCCCATGTACCGCGGGTTCGGCGGCACGCCTACAGGAGGTCCACCGAAGCTGCGGGACCAGCGGACCCTCCACAGGCGTGCTGACAAAGGAAACCTGCCTGCCGCCCTCCTGGCGACCGGCAGAGCCCCCCCACGTGGCTTGCCGCCCCAAGCAAGCACTTGGTGTGCTGGTGCCTGGAGCCGCCCCTGGCTACATGGAATTGTTGTTTTCCAGCCAGTTGTACTCATTTCCCATTTAAGCCCCTAAGCAGCCGGCCAGTTTTTCAAAAGATCTCAGAACATCAAGGTCACAATGGGATTTGCTGGGTGCTGATCTCTTTTGAAAATCTGGCCCCAACTGTAGCTTCTGAGAACAGGAAAATCTAGCCCCAGTTCTTCTGACAATTTGGCCATTGGTTATTGCAGTAGCTGAGATGAGTGGTAGCAGACACGTGAAACAGGCCTGAGATATTCTGAGGCATCAGCTGGGGCATGCAGTGCAATTTTTACCTGCAACTAATTTGACTTGAACCAAACGCAGGAACTTAACCTGAAATTTGGAAATTAAACCAAAATTGCAGTAATAAAAGCATCAGGTGCACCCCTGTGTATATACAATACCCAGTATATATAAAATACTGGAAATCGACTCGTTTGGGTCTCGTAGGATGAATCAGATTGCCACTTTAACTTGCAGACAGAGATCTGGTTTGCAACTCAACAGATTTTTTCCTTAACTGAGCAAATTAGCTGCACTGGGAGCCAGATTTGCCAGAAAGTTCAGCTTCCACAATCAAGGCCAGATTTCCAAAATAGCTCATTTCTAGAGCTGGCCAAAACATTTTGACCAGGAAAAGTTTTCGGGAGCATCCTGAAGATGCTAAGGAACCCTCTCATTATTGCTCTTCCATTTCTTCTTAGCAGAGGGTCTGAAATTATTATTGAGCCTTAGCACTGCTGTTCATGTCAGAAATAAGGAGTGTCCTTTGGTTTTTAGTTTTAATCTCTAAAATTAGTCTATTCCATACCACTTTGATCTTTGTATAAATGACACGTCATTTTAGGTACAAGAACTGATATGCTGATTCTTACCATTTAACTAGAAAATAAACAGCCTACTCTCTACAATGTTCTTTCGTGAGAAAGAAAATATCCCATGGGATACTTTGACTGCAACCAAGAAAGTTCCTTTAATATCTAATTTGTGACTTCTAGTTGTCCTATTTATATTCAATAGGTCAATTCCAAATAGTGTCACATTGCCTGGAATGCCACTCATGGAATATTATCAGGTCTGTAAGCTTTGTCATTTGCCTTCTCTCAGCACTTTTATTAACAATATTTCATTATTTAGGAGAATGAAACACTGGTAATTTTCTTTTGTTAGTATTTTCAATAAATACAACTCAGTGCATGGGTACAAAGTCCACACATGACAAAATTGTGTTCTTTAAACAATTCCCTGTCTCCATTCATGGACTAGAGAAGCCCTTTGCTATTTAAATCCCTCTGAACTTTAAAGAACTTCCGCAGTAAAGTATCACTCAGAGGAATTCTTCATTTGCCCCTTCCCAGTGAATATTGCTCTAACTGACTGTGGGAGCCAGAAGTGCAGTATCACATGGTGGAGGGAGTTATAATTCTATGGCACTGACAACAACAATAAATTCCTGTGGAGGAGGAAGCACTGGCAGACCTGTAGCAAAATGAGGAAAAAGTACACAAGCGCAATCCTTCTACAGGCATCACAGATGGACAATGACTCCAGGAACCATTACTGCATTCTCATTCCAAATCTGATCAGCTGCCTCAATCCTGAATCACAGCTAAATTAGGGCAGATGTCAGTTTAAGGGCTTGATCTGATAATGTGTTGAGCACCCTTTGGTCAATCCTTATTCATATGAATAGCCCCCACTAACATCTATAGGCGCACTTGCCTAGGTAAACATTCACTTAAAAAGCGTTCGACAACTGGACCCTGAGAGAAGTAATAATCAGCTAGATTTTTATTGGGACTAGAAGACTCCTCACCAGAGCTATGGAGCCCCCTTGCAGGATCAGGTGCAGTGAAAATCTGTTCCAATACATCTTGGCATTTCAGCTCAATAGTTAACAGAGTAAATTGATAGCTTTGAGTCTACAGAAACTCAATAATTGGATGTGAAAATGTATAGGATGAGTATCAAAGTTATAATGTGAACTGCTGGAGTGGAATATTTATCTGAAGCCAAAACTAGGACTCAACATCAACAGAGTAACTTAATTGATCCTGTTAAAAGAGAGACATGAATTCAAAAGCCCATTTTTAAAAATGAAAAGGACTAAATGGCTGTCTGAAGGATTTATTCTCCTGTTCCAGGAACTACTATGAAACATTAAGAGGAGGCACTCCAAACAACTTCTCATTCCAATGAAAAGGAGGAGTTATATAAGCACTTCCTAAAACTTTTTCAGTGTCTCAAATGAAGTGACACAAATAGAGGAGTGAGGGAAGCTGTCATTTTGATCTGAGTATAAGACAGAGAGGTCTTTGCTTTACAGAGTACAAAGATACTTTATAGTCGCTTCTGACAAAGAGGTCTTTGCTTTACAGAGTTCAAAGATACTTTATAATCTCTTTTTTATCTGTGACAACATTCATCTTTGATTTTGATCTCATGCCAGTTTTTTACCAGTATAACTCAGCCAAGAGCAATGAAGTTACTCTTGAATTATACCAGTATATGAGAGTGCAGAATCAGGCTCATCGACTCATTATTGGACATGCTCTGTGTACTTGAAAAGGAAGAATGTTGCTTAATCTGTATTTGTAGCTGTTGGACTCAAAATCCTGAACTTGGGCATGAGAGAGAGAGAGGTTGGCAAAAAACAGCAATAAACAATGCAATTGCTGGGATGGGGAGGCAGAAAGTAGCAGAGGCAGCAGTGATGAAGTTTATTGGGTACTGAAGAATCCCTCCCAGTTTTTCAACAGCTTGGACTTTCCCTAGGATAGAGAATGGCACTTGCCATAGTGCTGCACTCAATTCCTCCTCCTCATTCACATATAGGGCAGGCTGTCTGTTTCTGCTCAGGCTTTTACTATGCTTCCTCTTGACAGCTGCACTAGCTAACTCACACTCCTCTCCTTCCTTCTCAGCTCTCACACATTGCTTGAGGGTTGTCTCAGGCAGCCTGTGGAGCACAACAGTAGAGGAGGTGGGAGAGAAGCACAGATATCAAGAGGGAGTTAGCTCTCAGCTAGTGCCAGGTGAATACAAAATAGGTTTCCCCCTTTTGTCTTTGCTTTCCACAAAACAATTGAACAGTTGAGTTTTACTTGAGCAAGTGCTGGCAGAAAACCTAGTTGAAGCTTACATGCTCACAGTAGAAGAAAGATATTTATATGTGAAGAGAACAGAGGTAGGGGAGAGGGTTCCCAGAACTCCAGGCCAGAGCTTTAGCAAGAGGCAGTCTCATGTAATCCTCATTTGGAAGGCTACATCCTTCACAGATAAGAATATGCATGAAATTATTTTGTATGAATGTGCTGAGAGAAAATTTCTTTTAAACTCTGCAACCTGTCACAGTTCAGGGCAACTGCCCCTGTATTTCCCCTCAGCAGTCCAGCTAGGACACCCACTCTTAGGGCTGGTCCACACTACGGGGGGGAAATCGATCTTAGATACGCAACTTCAGCTACGTGAATAACGTAGCTGAAGTCGAATATCTAAGATCGGATTACTCACCCGTCCATACCGCGTGGGATCGATGTTCGTGGCTCTCCCTGTCGATTCCGGAACTCCATTGGGGTTGATGGAGTTCAGGAATCGATATAAGCGTGCTCGGGGATCGATATATCGCGTCTAGATTAGACGTGATATATCGATCCCCGAGCAATTGATTTTAACCCACCAATACGGTGGGTAGTCTGGACGTAGCCTTAGACTTCCAGCTCCCTAGCCATTGTCCTGCTCAGGTCGAAACTGTCTCTCTCTCCCTTCTGACTGGGGTACCTCTATGCTGAACAGTTCCCTGCTTTTTTAGTGTGTTGTTCCCAGCCTAAGCAGACCAGCTTGCTTTCTCTTCAGAGACTAATAACAGTGTAACTACCCACAGATAAGCTATTGCACAGTTCTTCCAAGCAAGTCTCTTTTATTCTTAAGGTAAAAGCATTACAAATGAAATACATTTAAAACAATAAGAGCCATCACACATGCTAATAATCTTACCAGATATCACCCCTCCAACATGGGGTCTGGCAGAACCAGTTCTTGAGCATCCCACCCTGGGGCTTCCCCATGGTTTCAAGTTCATCATCTTTGCTCCAAACAAAAATACTCATTTATCCAGTTTGATTCTTTAAAGTGACCCCATAAAGGTAATCAGCCAGACAATGGGTCCCTGCTCAAAGTGCAGCTTCAAAAGGATGGATTGGGAGTGGGTGCATTTCTGTCAGACCCCCACTCACCAATTATTTCCTAGGAAATACACTTCACACACATTTTCCCCAAAAGTCCGTTGAAGTCCCTAATATCTTCAAAAGATTGCATTAATCATGTTCTTCCTCCTAAAGACGTTCCATACAGTCCCACAATGGTACATAAACATTTACATGTTCAATCCAATTGAGTCCCAAACTGCTTAAACTTAATTCAATATGGTTTGTCCCAGGATATTACAGGACTGTCACCTACCAATCAACACATCTTAGAATAGTTTAATTGTTATTGCAGTCATGCCTAAGAAGTCTCCACGGCCTAGAAAGGAAAGGTTTAACATCTTCTAAAATCTCAAATCTGGCCTCCACGTTCCCCTTCCCTAAACTGCTGCTTCTCCTTGGGAAAGTCAAGTGGCTTCTTCAAACCCAACTCCTAAATGGAAGAGTTATGCTTAGGCTTGTCGGAATTTTATTTTTTATATATAATTTTGACTGATAATATTAACGCTTATTTTTAAGCACTTATTCCCATTTGTATTGGTTTAAATTTTCACATTTGTGCAAAATAATGGGTGTTAAGCATTTTATTTTATTTTTACTGATTTTAATTTTCACTGTTGTGGGACATTATGTGGGACTCAAACACTAATTATGTAATGACAGTAGATGTTGAGATTCCAAAAGTTAGTTTTATAACTGTTAAAACATAAATTTTGGATCTTGAGGTCTTTAAACCACGATTTGAGGACTTCATTAACTCAGACATACGACATAGGTTAGGAGTTTGTTACAGGAGTGGGTGGGTGAGAGTCTGTGGTCTGCATTGTGCAGCAGGTCTGACTACATGATCATAATGGTCCCTTCTGACTTTAAAGTCTCCGAGTCTGAGTCTATACACAAAGTAAACCTCCTTAAATCAAAATCTAAAGTTCTCAAGCAGTAATTTTCTTACTTTGTCTATCTGTAAATTTTGATTATTGATGGAAATATTTTTTATCTGTTAGTGTCTGTAAATTAAATCAAGGTTTACCAACATATACCCATAAAAATCTAGTCGTTCCAAGCCTCATTATCTGCATTCTAGAAGAGAACAGACACTATCACATGACTTATATGACCAATAACAACTAACTAATAAATATCACATTTTAAATGTAGAGAATTAAATAGTTCCACACAACTGTTCACAATCAACATACCAAGAGGAAAAAATCATGCCAAAAGTCTGAGTAAATTCAAGGATATTCCAACAGATTGAGACATTATACAACCTGTTAAGGAGGCTGAATTCATCAAGTAAATTATTCATTGCACATTGTTCTCTTAGTTCTGTCAGCCTCCCCTGTCTTGTTACTGGTCTAGAAATTATAAAAGAAGACAACAAATGTTGGGGCCCCAGGAACCTCAGTCATGAGCTCTCCCAAGAAAGATCCCATTACAGTTTGGAGAAACACCCCGGGTTGGCTTCATATGGAAAACATCAGGGTTCTGGTCACCAGTAAGAGAAGGTTAGAATGGCTTGTGAAAAGAGGAAAAAATGTTACTACATGCCTAACTAGTCTGGGCCCAGCATGAGTCCACTTGATCGAAAACCAGCAAGAAACTCTCTTCCTCCAACTACTTTGGAAAGTCCTTTCATACAGGTTGTACTCACTTGTTCAGGCTGGCCTCAAGTTACCCTTATCCCCAGAATGGGAGAAGCTGTGCACTTTACAGAGAACCTTCTTTGACAAGGTTTTGTGTCTTGTCATGAATGAAAATAAGCTCCAGATTTGATATAACATAATCAAAAGTAATTACAGTGGAGGAGCACTTTTTCCATATTAATGTCTAAGACATATTAGACTATTAATAGCACAGAGAAATCAATCTTGATTTCCCCGCTAAATATTAACAGAAAGTCCTGTGGCACCTTATAGACTAACAGATGTATTGGAGCATAAGCTTTCGTGGGTAAATACCCACTTCGTCAGATGCATGTCATGTGTCTGACGAATTGAGTATTCACCCACAAAAGCTTATGCTCCAATACATCTGTCAGTCTATAAGGTGCCACAGGAGTCTTTGTTGCTTTTTACAGATCCCATCTAACATGGCTACCCCTCTGATACTTGCCACTAAATATTATTACTCTGGGAATCCCACTAGGTGTATTTTAGACCCAATAATATTTTTCATGTATTTTATATTTCATATCTTTCATGTCTGTGAGCAATAAACTGTACACTCAGTATAGGTAGCTGGAAACTGAAGTTTATCTTCATGCAGATAATACCTTTTCATATTCTATAGAGATTTCTTTGTCCTGTTATGAATAAATTGCAACACAATTTTAATAATATTCAAGACTTATATCTGCTAATACATGCAAAAAAAGCAAATTGTATGTCCAAGTCCTCAAATATGGCCAAGCTCTGCCCAGTGCAGGAGAGGTGATGTGAAGCAAAAGTGTCTTTATGCCACTTTTGCACTCCCCCAGCATCACTAGAGTTGCCATGGACCAATTCAACCCCTGCCTGGTATTAATCTCTGCTGACAGATCTGAAAGAATCAGCGTGAACACTTGAACTTTGTGTATCACCAGAAGGAGATTATTAGACCTATCCGTGCCGGAAAGATTATTAATTGAGGTCAAGGGAAAGGTGTGTGTCAAAGTTACAGGGCAAGCTGCACCTCCTACCCCCGGTTGCGCTTTCCTGACTGAACACCCTTATTCCTTTCCTGGGGTGGAATCACCTGATTGTGTCACTCTTAGACCAACTCTTAATCTACTGTACCCTGTGGATAAGCCATGCTTACCCCCAGCAGATCTATATGGGCTCAGTACTTATGGTTCTTCCTTTTGGAAGTCTGTGATCAGTGGATTACAATGATCCAGAACTGCTTTCTTAAAACAAAGTATTGTTTAATCTTAACAGTAAGAATAAGAGATATGAGAAAAATGGTTTAAAAACAAAAAAGTCTACATGTGTCTAACTTACCTAGAATCTAACCATGCTCTTAAAGGGGACCCCAGCAGTTCTAACTTTCCCCAGGCCTCTTGTAGCCAGATCTGGGTTCTCCACCTTAGAAAAATTGTTTCTGTCCTTGCAGGAGTGTATGTCTCTTTAAACTCTTCTGGATTCTTTGATTCCCCCACCTCCCAACAGGGACTGAGTAATTCCTGGAGAAACCTGTCTGACAGGCCCAGCAGCAAACCAAGCTGGGCATCAAAGTAAAGAGTGCTTACATTATTCCTCAAGTGTTTGCTGAGAATTGTACATTAGAATCTGACTGCCACTTCCTGGGAGCATTTCCTGACAGCTACGCTATTGAATTAACTCAATACATGCATACAGTAAACATCACAATAACCAAGTCAAGATACAGTATTCTTAAAATATTACTGATAGCTCCAAAACCATCAAAGGGCTCCCATTTAATTAGTTACTGTGTTTATTTTGATGTGTAAAGATAAATGTTAATTGTTCAAACAATAGGCAACTGCCCTATGCTATTGTTATCACACAATTCAAACTGACACTCAGAAAATTTTCATATAAATATCATTTCATATAAATATCACATCATAACATAATAGAGTGCTCTCAGTCTTCCACAAAGAAATAGGATCCAGAACAAATACCCCTATCCCAGATAAAATGCGCTAATCCTTCTGACACCATATTTGCCAGCGGCATGATCCAGTCATCATTGAACTCAATGGAAAGACTTCAACTGACTTCAGTGGGAGTTGGATCAGGACCAAAATGCCTGGGAGGAGAGAAGAGATTTGCAGTGTGAACCGTGTTACTGTAATATTCATTTATCAGACTTGGTGTGTCAAAGCATCAACTTGCCTTCAGAATTCACTCCAGTTCTTCTGATCCATGCTTCACTTATGATCGACTGTAGTTATTATCCCGGTTGTTCCAAAAGTCTCATTAGCAGATAAAGATCTTTGAATTTTCTGCTCTGACATTCTAGACATAGATTGATCACGTTTTTATATAGACATGTTGCTATTATTAAAGACCTGTCTGGTAGTGTAATGAGTTTTTCTATCTTATGTCTGACTGATCTTATATAATTGGTTTTGTGAATAGTAAGATGTTGCGACTTAGGGGCCATTTCCCCCGTGCTGCCACTGTAAATTAGAAAATGTTCTCAGTTTTTACTTGTCAAATTACATTTTTTATTAATTATTTATTATTATGGAACACATTTCATTTCCTAGAGGTCACTTGCATTGGGATGAATCAGAAAGCAATTAATGTGTTTTTAAAAATTAAAAAGAAATTAAATGACTATTACAATATTAGAAACAAATTCTCTAAAATGGCTGAGTTTGAGCCATTGGATGCCACGTTTGAGCTTTGAAGGAATTTTTGAGCAATAAGGGCCTGATTTAAAACCTACGACTCCTCATTGGTTTATAATGGAAGACTTGACACAACCTTGAAGATTTAGTGCAATCATTACTTCAAGAATCCACACAGGACTACCCACATCAGACTAAGTCGGAAATAGATATCTTTTAAAATGCAGGCAAGTAAGTGACTAGACATTCCATTTTTGTTTGAAAGAAACACCATACTGTTTGTGGCAAGTGTTTTATACCAAGGGCAATACTTTTTTTAAGTATCTACTGCAGTTACTCTGACTTCTGTCCTTTTAATACTGCCATAATTTACAAGCTATAAATGATGTCTGGCTTACCGCTAGAATTTTTTTTTTAAATATTGTGGCATTCTACAATAGTCTGAAACACTGTCACTTACAGTAGTACCAATGAATCATAGAATATCAGGGTTGGAAGGGAACTCAGGAGGTCATCTAGTCCAACCCCCTGCTCAAAGCAGGACCAGTCCCCAACTAGATTATCCCAGCCAGGGCTTAATCAAGCTTGACCTTTAAAACCTCTAAGGATGGAGATTCCACCACCTCCCTAGGTAACCCATTCCAGTGCTGCACCACCCTCCTAGGGTACAGGTTTTTCCTAAAATCCAACCTAAACCTCTCCCACTGCAACTTGAGATCATTACTCCTTGTTCTGTCAGTGGTTTGGTTTGGATCATTACTGTAGAATATTGCTGTAATTTTTTCTCCATAAGAGGATGCCTTTCTGTTACATAGGTATTTATTGTTACTACTAAATGCAATTAAACAGCAATTTATTTGAATCTTCTTTTGAATCATGCCTTTTGGAACAGATTATTTGTATTCAATAGATTTCATTCAGTCATCGTCGTCACTACGAAGATAAGAAAGTAAAGTAAAAAACAAAGAGAAGATGGTGAAGTGCTAAAGAATTCAACTCATTTGAACAAGAAATTCAGAGTAACAAATTGTGAGGTATGCGAGTGCACTAGGGAACTTTTAGTGCACTGTAGCCATGTCTACACCAGATATTACTGTGCAGCAAGCTAGTGTGCTGTAGATTCACACCTTGGCTTGCCACACTCTGATGTCCAACGTAGACAAGATCCTAATAGGAGAAGGATTTGAGAGAGCTAGAATGGGGCTTTGCCATAAGCCATGAGCAAGGGGAAGTACATAGTTGTTCTACCCCAACCGCAAACCAGGAACTCAGAGAATAATAATCTGTTCCAGGTTTTCCCCTTGCTTGGGTGGGGGGAAAATAATCTACACCAGTCCTGTCCCAGAGATACATTACTTCCCCCCCTGCTGTAGCTCAGCACATTGGAAGCAGAACCAAGGATTCATCCCTCTCTTGCCCTTGTCACCCATTTCCTGCCTATCTGTACAAGAGAGGCAATAGTGGCCACAAAGGAAATTCTCACTCCCACATGCTTCACTCAGTACAGGTTATGCAAGATTGTAAAGATACATTTTTCACCTCCTTAAATCCACAGCATTATGTGCCCATGTTGATTTTTAAGTGTCCTAACCAGCACACCCATGCTTGGGGGCCTGCTCCCTGAAAGACAGTCATCTGGCATTTGAAACATTTACATTCCTTATTCACATATGTTATTCTCAAGGCAGAATTAAAGAACCTTTTGAGTCCAATCTGAATATTTATTCCAAAAAACATGAGCTCTGAGAAACCTTGCAGTCAAATTTGCATATTTCATTTGAACAACAAGCTTAAGGACAGCTTTTTAAAAATGTCAGGATTTTACCTTGTGCAATCCTCTGCATTTTATTTCCCAGATCTGTTACATCCAGCAAGGCTTTATGGCTTTGTTTGTATCTTATTAAAAATAACCAACAACATTCAAATTCTTGGTGTTGTCCTGCAAGCATAGTGAGCCCTCTGAGAGAGGCTGAGTGACTTCAACTCCCATTGACTTTGCTGGGAGTTGAGGGTACTCAGGACAAATGCAAGTGTTTTTAGCTCCCTAGGCGCACAGCCATTTCGCCGCCCCCCTCGCCGGTCCCGTGGCTCCGGTGGAGCTGCCGAAGTCGTGCCTGCGGGAGATCCACCGGAGCCACAGGAGCAGCGGACCGTCTGCAGGCACGACTGCGGCAGGTCCACCAGAGCCGCCTGCTGCCCCCCCACCCCCAGCAAAATGCCGCCCTCTAATAATCCTGGCACCCTATGCGATTGCCTAGGCTGTCTAAATGGAAGCACCAGCCCTGAGGGTACTTAGGACTTGTTAGGAGCTGATGAGAACCTTGCACGATTCAGCCCTCAGTAAATTTAAACTTAATTCCAAATTGGTGCATGGTGCATTTTGTTTAGCTCTCTGATATTGTCGGGGGGTGGAGGAGAGGTTGGGAAACTGAGTCACAACTCCATCCACTTTGGGCTTAATCAATTTTTGCCTTTATTTACAGAATTTCAGACAGAAGTATTGTCATTTATAGTGGCTGGACATACATTTATGCCAGAAAACTAACAACAGACAAGACAGAATTGGTGAATAAGCCCAAGTCACCACATTCCAGGTCATTGGGAAGTCGTTTCACCTTCCAGGATAGTCACTGCTTTGTTTGATCCCTCCATGGGGTCCGTAAGTCCAATCCCTCAGTTTCTGGTCCAGAGTTTCTCCAGTTTGGGCCCATGTTTGCTTGGGTCTTTTATATATTTCTACATTACAGATTACTTACTGTTTATCCAATTGGCTTTTAACACATTCATCTTTTGGGTTTAAGTAACCCAAACATTACGAATTTCTTCTAGTTTTGCAGTTTCTGGTTTGTGTCATTTTATGTCACCTTGCCCTGGCTCTTCCCAGAAAAAGAGCTTTTTGTTGTTACAGGTTTATGTGTTTTTTATCTCATAACTTCCAGCACAATGTTACCTTCGGTTCTGTCGGCATTAGCTTCATTTTAAGCAGGCTGGCAATGCTATGGAAGAGGAATTAGCAAAACCTCACTTATGCCAGCAAAGCCTTAGCCTGTTACCTCATCCGTATTCTTGCACTGTACATAATTACAAATCATTAAAACATAGCTAACAAAAATCTTAATCTTAACAATTCCTCATTTTATATTTCAATCAGGGCTGCTCTAGGAATTTGCTGCCCCAAGCATAGCAGGCAGGCTGCCTTCAGCAGCTTGCCTGTGGGGGGGTCCCCAGTCCCGCGGATTTGGCGGCATGCCTGTGGGAGGTCTGCCGAAGCCGCGGGACCAACGGACCCTCCGCAGGCAAGCCGCTGAAGGCAACCTGCCTGCCGCCCTCACAGCGACCGGCAGAGCGCTCCCTGTGGCTTGCCGCCCCAAGCACGTGCTTGGCATGCTAGTGCCTGGAGCCACCCCTGATTTCAATGTTATAAATCAGTTCGTTATTCCCTGAGTCTATTTGGGAGTTAGGAGAGAACACTATGATTCTTTAATGTCAATATTTCTTTTCTTCTTTAAACATGGGTATTTCATTCAAAGTGCCATTTTGTTTGTGAATATTTACAAAGAAACGTCATTAGATATTTTCCTGTGAATGCATTTTGAGGAGTGTCTCAGTTTTAGGACCTTAATATTTAGTTGGTAGCCCAACAAGTAGGGTGGGTTCTTTTAAAGTCAGAATGCAGTCTGCTGTGGCAGTCAAAGGCTGTACTTAGATCTTACATGGAAGGCCTGCCTTTCTCAAGTCCTTAGGGCATGTCCATACTGCCCCGCGTATTGGACTATGGGGGTGTGAATTGCAGGGTGCACCGAAGTGCTGGACTGGAATTCCCCCCCAGGTGGCTGCTGCAGAAACAAAGTAAAAGGTGGGGCAGGGATTGTCTCTTCCTATGTGTTTATAGGATGCTTAGGACGATGGGGCACTGATATTAGTTAGGGCTTGTAGGTGCTACCATAATAATAATAATAATAATATTCCAGTTTAAATGACACCAGAAGGTATTAGATGATTTTCTTTAACCTGCCTTAAGAAATTTCTTATTGCACTTAAACCCAGCTGAAGTTGTATAACTGAAAAGCACCTTCAAAACAGACCTTCTTCACTAGCACTGTTTTAATAGCATCAGAAGACCAGGGTCAACCAAAAATGAGTCAGGACAGTAGCTGAATACGTGGTGTGGACAATTTCCCTAGGAAGATGCACAGAACCAGCCTCTAAACTCACAGTCCACTGAAGGTATACAGCCTGAGCTAGCCAGGATCAGCTAGGCTAGTGGCTGATTGGGAAACACTGCACATATTCATTCAATTGGCACAGACCCCTAAGTGGGGGATTGAGGTGCTACTGATAGATAAAATAAAATGAGACTAATGATCTGTGCCTGACAAATGACATGTGCCAAATGCTGCATGAGTTCAAGCTATGTAATATTTCTCAGTGACCAAAGTATGACTAGATCTCCAAACCTCTTGACTCAGCACCTATGGTTAAACCACTGGACCACATAGCGTTTCACTTCCCCATAATCACATGCACACCACACATCACACCCCTTTCTAGCCCTCAAGCAGCTTGTTTAAAATTCACAAGTTTCTATGTTTGTGCAGAAGTGATTTTTCACAAGCATTCAAAGACTCCGATAAAATTTCCACGCAACATATTATAGAAAAAATGTCACAACTTCACATAATTGCTCCAGTTTTGCAGAAGCTTCATGATCTCAGAAACAGGCATAGAACTTAGAAGAATTTACCAAATAGATGCTGGGCATGGATCTTAAAATCAGAACAGTAAAAATAATACCCTGGGTTATGAATCCTAAACCACAGCTGAAATAGACTTCATGTGATTAATTTGCCAGACAATTGAGTTTGGGCTTACTCAAGTCTATCTAGGAAAGTTGAGGAAGAAAGCTGCAGTGCTAGGGTCTGGGATATGGTAAAATTCAGAGTAAGATCAATCATAGCTTGAGTCTGAGAGAGGTCCCTGGAGAAATCATTTGCTTTTGTAATATTTTACTCTCCTGTAGATTTATACACCTAGCACATAGCCCAAATTAACTAAATCCAGCAAATGCAGCTAAAAGATCTCACCACAGAGATCTCACTCTAAATGGTAGGTACTTTTGATATGTGACTCAAACCTGGTTCAGTTGAAGTCAATGGTAGCTGAGGTACTCAAAGAGCTGTAAGTGCATCTGGTGTTTTGAAAACCTCAAATATATGCAAATAGCTGGACTCTGCCATCTTCAGATATCATCTGTGACAGAGTATCAAGACACTGGTAGCACCTAATAATTCCAACTGAGATCATGGCCTTGTGCTAGGCACTGTACAAACTCATAGTAGAAGAGAGACCTGCTTCAAAGAGCGGACAATCTTAAAGAGGTAGATAAACGAACAGTCAAGAGAAGGGAAGTAATAGAGCCACATTTTACAGACAAGGAATTGTGGCACAGAGAGATTAAGTGCTTTGCCCAGGATCACACAAGTCATTTATGGTAGGGCCAGGAATCAAACCTGTATTTCCTGTCTCCATTCCTTAACCCCAAAACACCTCTCTGTCTATCTGTCTCGCTCTCTCTTTAGAAGCACTATTTCTAGGGGTAACTAAAAGTATAAGAACCCTGGCCTACAGCTCAAGTAATAAAGGCAGCAAGGGAAAGATATTGCTAGAGGGGTGTTTTAATAACATCCCTAATCTGTAGTCTGAAGAAAATTAATTATGATATAGGAATCCTGGAGCATTACAAGACTCCTTGTGCTAATCTGGGGGAAAGAATCATTTTACTAATTAATTAAAACTTTGGTTTTTAATATAAAATGCTGCTCAAAGGATCCTTAGCATTGGGTAGCTGCAGTATCGGAAAATCAATGTACAGTTCTTGCATATGGTTCTTTAAACCTTGGGCTGCACTCAAATTATTTTTTCAAATAAAATGTCCATTACAACACTACATGTTAACTTAGCCAGTTAAGTGATGTATTTAGACCTATAATAACAGCTCTGCTGCAGAGTGACAGTAATTGCCTGTACTGCAATAAAAGTGCAGAAATAATCCCAGGCATAACACATTAAGGAAGTCTTTAGCATTGTGAAACAAAATTACTCTGTAATGTTTGCAAGCCTTATATATTTGGATGCTTGTTCTTTGTGATACACTAAGCCTTTTCCTCCACACACCAAAGAGACACTTTTCCATTCAGCAAAAAGGTGGGGAAAATTTTGTTCTTCAAAAGGTCCTCACATCTGCTCCATTAAGAGACAGGTGAAGCAGGGTGCCTGGTGTATTCTTGAGCATCCTGACCTCCAGAATGCCCTCCTAGTCTGTGCTTATTTCACAGCAGTGCAGGCCCAACCCAGAGCACTGGATGTGCACAGGTTTACAGTGTGTTCTACTGTGCACTTTACAACAAAACAGGGTCGAACACTGGTTTCAGTCTTCCCACAAAGCTCAACCAAACAATCTTTGTCTATAGTACCTATGCTGAGAATCTTCCCCACATGCCTCATACGTGAGGCTTAAAGCTAGTGGATCTGTGTAATCTGAAAATACACTATCCCATCCTCACACTACCTGCATTCCCTTTACAACTCCTACAGCTGCCACAGAGCACAGCTCCATGGCACATAAGGAGTGAAATGCAACTACTGCCTTGTGACTTCTTTCTGTGCAGTGGAATCTTTCCAGTTGAGCTATTTCAATCTTTCCACATGCCCATGGCCAGGGAAGCAGCATTTGTCCCACAAAACATTACTAGCTGTATTTCCAACAGGCCTTCCTAACAGTACCCACAATGCTTAAAATTCTTCATTTGTATGTACAAAGGAGCATTTGCCTGTTGTCCACCTATCTTATACCACAGTGCCCATCACCATGTGTCTTGCTGCCTTGGCTTTCTGCTTTTTCAGAATTGAGTCTATTAATTATCCAGGCCAGCTAGATAAATGCTATTCCTTAGCCACTCTCTGTTTTCATGGTGCTTTGTTTGTTTCCTTCTTTGTTTTACACTATACAAATCTTTTATTTGCTGAAAAATCCTTTGATATCTGTAGCATCCATCTTCCCCTCAGGTGTCGTAGGGTGTCATAAAACTCTCAAGGAGCCACTCTCACTCATTTGATTTAAGATGATTTAAGATGAGCAGAGCAGGGTGATCTGATGATGTCACCTGGTACAAAGTACCACCTTGGACACTGCTGGTATATTTCCACTGGAAACCAAGAGTTCCCACCGTGTGTAAATCCCACTTAAGGCAAGGAAATAAGGCAAGCAGGACTCTCCTCTATTGCCTGCTCAGGAAGGAAGATTGCTAAGAACATCTGAAGAGAAAGGCAGGGTTGAGTCCAGGCTGACACAGGGGTCCAGTCTGTAAAGAGAAGTAAGCTACAGAAACTCTGCAACTTGCCTAAAACAACATTTAGGTCTAGAAATTACATTTTCTAATCTGTTTCTTGAGTATATTAGCTTAGTTTGCGTGTTTTGTTTTATTTGCTCAGTAATCTGCTTTGTTCTGTTTGCTATCCCTTATAATCACTTAAAATTTACCTTTTGTAGTTAATAAACTTATTTCTTGTTCATTTCAAAACCCAGTTTGTGCAATTCATATCTAGGGGGGCAAAAAGCTGTAATTATCTCATTACACACTGAGGAAGAGGGTGATTTTTATGAGCTTGTGCTGTGTAGATTTTTCTATACAGCGCAAGACAATATTATTTTGGGTTTACACCCCAAAGGGGATGTGCTTCTCCAAGCTTATTCCTCCCACACAGAGCTGATCTCAGTGTCTCTGTGTCCATTTGCAGCTGGGTGGAATGGGTGGAAACAGTGGGACCCCAGCACATCAGGTGACATCTCGGATGTCACAGATGAGCCAATGTTACACGTGATTTAGATGCAAACCCAAAAATTTACATTTATACATGTCCATCCACCTAGCTGTTGAATAACAATTCAAGTTGCATTTTCACGTTTTCTTTGTGTGGGTGTTTCAAATGATGTAGTTGTCTCCACCCTTTTATGAAGACTGTTTAATTCTTTCTCAAGAATGAGTTGCTTACTTTAGAGAGGATTTTTACAATTTGACTCAAATGTAATATTAGTGTCCCTCATTTCTATAATCCCCCATAGCAGGGGAGGAGCAACTCTTAAATGTTCTGTATTACATCCTATACATTTTAGCTAAAATTTTAAAATCTTTTTATTACTCTAGATTTTCTAAAAGTCATCACATTTTGTAGATATTTTGAGTATTGTTAACCAAATTATATTTCTTTGATTTTCTTTGACTGATCCACAGAAATAGTTGAGTCCTCTGTCTTAACTGTCGACCATGAAAATATTACTTAGAATGAAACATATCAGTTCTGAAATTCATTTGATGCCTAAGGTGAAAAACCCTCCTTTATCCATGTTGATTACAATAACGTGAGCAAATTTGGTGGAATAAAATAAGAAGTAACCTGAAGATTAGTGCAAAATGCAAACTGAGCATTTTCTGAGGTTTGGAAAAATTGATAAAACACTCCCTTTCAAAGAGTATGGTCAAAATCAAGCTTGCGACAGTGCCACTCAGAGCATCAGATAAAGACACTGTATCAGAGGCAAAATAATAGCATTCTACATTGCTGTTTCTGAGGTGCATAAGTACTGGTACTACAGTGATAGGTGCTATAGAAAACCATGCTTTTTCCCATGGCAAAGATAGGGTCCAACTGCAAAATAGAGGTCTGATTCTGATGCCAGGACAGAAAAAGAATATTTGTGGAAAGGAGCTTTTGCAAAGGGGCTTTGGGGTTCAAGCACATATCTAGTCTAGACAAGCCTTCAAAGTTTGGAATGCATCAGAATTGAACCTTTTCAGCACTGCCCAGGACTGCTCACAGCCTGACAAATTGACGCCACAGTTCAGTGCACACTTACTTTACGAATGGGAGTAGTCATACTGATGCCAAAAAGGGGAATATAGGCTTAAGGCTTTGGTTTAACTGTTCATTTATTATCCTGTTATCTGAAGAAATATTCTATTTAAGCTTCTGTTTCAAAAGGGTGTTAAATAAAATCTTCCTCACTTTTTCATTGAAAATGATCAGCTACTTTGGATATGCTTAAGCTCAACCTGAACCTTCATTTAAAAAAGGATAATAACATGAGAGAGAATTCTGAACCAGTTGCCTATTTGAATATGGTGGGCAGGACAGAAATCAAGAGAACACATAATTGGAGTGGAATTGGAAAATGCTTGGAGACTGGCTTGGATACGATCTCAGTAAATTCTGAGCACTTCAGTTGCGGGAGGAGAGCTTGCATGGCAGTTTTTTTGCTGTGCCATAACTTTTATTTCAGATAAATGAGAATTCCTCATATCTGATTAAAAAACAATCCCTCCACCATCACGGCCTGTTTGTGCTTTAATGAACAACCATCTGTTCTTCTTATTGTCTTTCCTCTTGTCTATTTGTGACGCTTGCTTGTAAAGTGTCATGTCATATCAAAAATCCCTTGTGGCAAGGGCCTTGTCTTTACTTGTTTGCCTTACATGTTTCTGGTAGCTCAAAAATAGTTAAGAATGCCACCATATTATGGGGAGGAAGCAATCTCAATGAATTGATAGACTGGCCCCAATCCTCCAGCTGGATTGATTATTTATTCCTGACACAGCTCCTACATCAAGCCAAAGATTGGTATGGGGGTATGCCCAGGACTCCCTTACCCCCAGCTGATCCCTAGCTGATGGAATGACCCTTTGGCAAACAGGTGTATGTTAGAACCGCTCCTTTGACTCTTCTAATTCACATCTGGAACCTGCCCAGCCGCAGGATGCCACTAAGATAGGGAGATATAAAGAAGTGTGTGAGTCTATGACCAGTAAACTAAGATGTGAGCTGGTTTGTAAATGAAGGAGCAGTTTGGTAACTGCACATAAGCAGGTTGAAGCAGGCATAAGTAGTTTAATGATTTTAGTTAAGAAGAAAATATTTTATGAATCTACTGCCTCATATATTTGAAGCAAAAAACAATAGAAAAAATGGTGAGAGAAAGCAAAATTATGGGTAGGAATATATTTGATCTGCAGGGGGCGGTAGAGATACTTTTACATCAACAAAAATGGAAGTGATCAGAAACATTAAGAGCCTGAATACAGAAGTCTCACAAGGCAGGCTTGTGATCTCTGGAGAAAGAACCTTGCTAGGACTATGGAACTCACTGCATCATACAATAAGAATAATTATGTAGCTTGCTGCCTTCAGGCCAAATGCGCGCACGCACACACACACACACAAACACACACACCCTCTCCCTGCTTCCTGCCAACAAGAAGGAAGAGAAACACATAACTGTTCCTGGAGCAAGAGTGAGATTAAAAGAGCAATTAAGTTGGGGGAAATCACTGGAGATAGAGAATTTTTGCCTGGGCAGCTCCAACCAAAAGGAAAAATAAAAATAGAAGAGTGTGCTACTACTAATTCCTTTCTCACTGTCAGGACCAAGCGAATACAACTCAGAACTCATGCTCACATGGGATGTATTAGTGAAAGAAAATGTATGCAAAGATAATACACAGTTTGCACATTTCTCAGAAAAACATGAGATCTGAGCAAGTAAAGGGGAAAAAGAAACAGTGACATACTTCTCCTCATACTAGCCCTAAATAAATTACACACATCACTAGATCAGCAACAAGAATGAGGTATGAGTGACATAACATCCAGCCTATTTGTGGAGCATTTCCATTCAGAGTTCACACCTAGATGTGGCATGAAACCCCCTGGTCGTCCTGATATATGACCTCTTGGACAAAACTAGGTGCAAGAATGTGCAAAGATACAACCAAGTCTCCAGGAGACAAGCTCATTTTGCCCCAACCCTTGCACAGGTGGTCAAGAGAAGGACTACAGAGGAAAGCAGTGAAAAATAAGTTCTTATTAATTAAATGAATGCTGCTCCTTAATTCAACTTGATACAAAGTGTAGAGATATGGATATAGATACCAGAAAGTCAAAGTCTCTTGGATCATTCACAAACTCTTTGGCAGAGGCCCTGGAGGTTTTTTGCCTTCCTCTGCAGCGTGGGGCATGGGTCACTTGCTGGTGGATTCTCGGCAGCTTGAGGTCTTCAAACCACAATTTGAAGACTTCAATAACTCAGACATAGGTTAGGGGTTTGTTATAGAAGTGAATGGGTAGCGGTTCTGTGGCCTGCTTTGTGCAGGGGGTCAGACTAGATGATCACATTGGTCCCTTCTGACACTAGAATCTATGAGTCTATGAGTCTATGAGATGTCTTCACAGATGAACTGTGGAGATGCCAGCATTCACCCTGCCTGCTCTTGTTCCATGTAGGGAAGAGAGGCTGTGCCATGCAACTTTGCACCGTTTATTCATTCTTCTTCAGCTACCCAATGCAGTAGAGGCTACTTCCTACCAAATTCATGAGACTTGCCTATGTTGAAGTTAGTGCCCAACTCTGAACTAATTCTCCTGACCCTATGATCACTTACACCACCACCACTACCCCCCCAAAAAACCTTCACAGAATGCATATCTCAGTTGCCTTGGAGACAGTTTTAGAGATTCTACGGTGTACATCTGGAGACCACTTGCATCCAAGAATACCTGACAAGAAATAAGTAAAACTTTAATATCACACTGGGATGATACTGGAAGTCAGCACCAGGGATTCTAAGCAAGATACTACATGCTGCAAAAAAAATTAAAGAAATTAGCACACGAATAAGAAATGCAATGGCTAATTGGTTCAAGGACTTTCAATAGTACATCTCCATTTTCTTCAGTCAATTTAAAATAAATGTTCTAATTTATTCCTCATTCTTATGAAACAAGAGTTGTAACAGAGCTGTTTAAAAAAATCAATGCAATTACTATAACTGAAATTGCTATGTTCAATATAGATGTTTCTGTTAATCTGAAATTTGTCCTATATTTAAATCTAGTGGGACTGTATGTACAGCACCATTTATATCAGCATATCTGTTTTCATGTCAGTACTTTGCAGAGCAACGAAACTACAACTCAAAGAGCATTCAGAAGGACAGTAATAGTGTCTATTAACAACTTTGCTATCAATGTTTTTTGAAAAGTTCATGATTTTTAACATAAATAATACAGTCAAAGACAGTGATCTCCTCATACATTCCAAATCCAAACTATATACAAAATCATGGCCTTGGGTCAGCAAAGTACTTACACATAGGTCTAACTTTAAGCTGTTTGTCCCTTTAATTTTACTTATATGTTTAAGGTTAGGCATATAGCTAAGTACTTTTCTGAAACGGGGCCTGTAGCTGTAAACCCAATGGTTATACATCAGAGTCCTGAGTGAATACCAAGGTGAATCAGGAGAAGTTCCATTGATATTTATAGGTACCTTCATAGGGTGAAAATATCTGTTACTGACTCACTCTTTAATCTAGCGGACAAAGCTCCAGTGGCTGGAAGTTGAAGCTAGACACACTCAAACTGCAAGTAAGGTGCCTATTTTTAATAGCGAGGGAAGAAATTACCAAAAAAAGTGTCAGATTCGCCATCACATGAACTCTTGAAATCAAGGCAGGAAGTCTCTAAAAGATCTGTTCCAGTTCAGCCACAAATTACAGGGCTTGATGCATGACTTTCTGAGTGAAATTCTATGGCTTTTGTTACGCAGGAAACCATAGAATCATAGACATGTAGAGTGGAAGGGACCTGGAGAGGTCATCTAGACCAACACCCTGAGGTGAGGAAGGACCAGGTAAATCAATACTACCCCTGACAGATGTCTGTCTAGTTGGTTCTTAAAAACCTGAAGTGGGATGGGATGGAGAGAGTGGGGGGATTCCACAATCTGCCTTGGAATCCTATTCCAGAAATTAATTATCCTTATTGTAACAAAGTTTTCCCTAACATCTAACCTAAATCTCCCTTGCTGCAGATTAAGCAGATTACTTCCTGTCCTACCTTCAGAGAACATGGAGAGCAAATGATTGCCATCCTCTTTATAAAAACTGTTATGAATTTCCACACTCAGTCTTGTTTTTGCAAGACTGAACATGCCCAGTTTTTTCTTTTAACCTTTCCTCACAGGTCAGATTTCCTAAACCTTTTATCATTTTAGTTGCTCTCCTCCGGACTCTCTCCAATTTGTCCACACCCTTCCTAAAGTGTGGCACCCAGAATTGGATACAGTACCCCATGAGGCCTCACCACTGCTGAGTACAGTGCAACAATTACATCCTGTGTCTTACCTGTGACTCTACTGTTAATACCCTCCAGAGTATTAGTCTTTTTAGCAACTGAATCATATTGTTTACTCATATTCAATTTGTGATGCACTATAACCCCCAGAACCTTTTCAGCCCTACTACTGAAACAAAAATCTAGCCCCCATTCCATTCCCAGAAATTACTAGACATTTTGTGTTTCACCATATTAATTTTCCAATAGATGTCTGGGTAGTTAAAATCCCTTATTGTTACCAGGTCTTGTGTTTTGGATATTTCTGTTATTTATTCTAGAAATGCCTCATCCACCTTCTCCTTCTGAGTGGTGGTTTATAGTATTCCAGTCATGAGATCTATCCCACAAAGTCTTTCTGATGCCAATTAAGTCATAATTTATCTTATGCACTAAACTTTCATAACAATCCCTTCTGGCCTTAAAAAATCTATTAATCTATCAAATTATGGGGCAGTGGGAGGCACAGGAATGTGTCAAGGGAGGCACAAGCTGTGTGTTTTGTTGTTTTTTGTTGTTTGTTTTTGAAGGATTCTGGCTGGGGCTCATGCAGAAAGGCTGCGCACACCTGAGTGGCAGGGATGAAAAGGACAGCCGGAGCCCTGCTGCCCAGGCTCGCCTTTCTCCTCCCCTTCAATTCCTCACCATGAGGCAACCCGGGCTCAGGCTCTCCTTCCCCCCCACACCAATCCCTCACCCAGAGGTGGCAGGGCTCCAGCTGTCTGCCCCAGGGGGGCAGCAGCAGCACAGAAGTAAGGGTGGCAATGGGGCACTAAGGCCTGGTCTACACCGGGTGGGGGGGATCGATCTAAGATATGTAACTTCAGCTACGAGAATAACGTAACTGAAGTTGACCGTATCTTAGATCAACTTAGAATGACTTACTTCGCGTCCTCATGGTGCAGGATCAAGGGCCGCCGCTCCCTCGTCGACTTTGCTTCCTTCTCTCACCGAGCTGGAGTTCAGCAGTCGACAGGAGAGCGATTGGGGATTTTTCACATTGCCACCCTTACTTCTGTGCTGCTGCTGGCATGGCAGTACCTTCAGAGCTGAGCACCAAGCCAGCAGCCACTGCTCTCTGCTCTGCCTTCAGAGCTGGGTGGAGGTATATGTACTTAAGTAGGGGGAGACGTAAATGACTACAGAAGGGGGGTGTCCAATCAGATAAGTTTGAGAATCACTGATATATGGAGTTAAACTGCTGTAAAATTAATGTAAGTGGAAGAATAATCAGATTCATAGTGTCTCTGATAGACTTGGGGGAGAATGGTGACCTTTCAAAGGCTGGGGCATGCACTGCCCTCTGCTAGCTGGTTCTGGAGGCTACAAGACCTCTCCACTCCCACTCTTCACTATCCCTCTTAGATACTTTGGAGTATCTACTAGCACAAGCGGCATTAGGCTTGTGGGATCAGATACTTAACTAGTGTAAATTGGACACGTCAGTGAGACCAGCTTCTCAGCTGGTACAAACTGGCATAACTCCATTGAAGTCGATGGAGCTAGGCCTATTTACTTTAATTAAGGGTCTGGCCTGTGAATGTCTTGTGTTCCCCAAACAAAAAGACTGGTACTGTGCTCCCACATGGGGCCTATTGGCAGGTAGCTCTTCATGCTGTAGGAAGTACATCAGTTATAGGACCCAATTATAATGAAATATTTGTCATATCCTGTAATTGATGGCAGTCATATAAGATTATTTTGAATCTAGCCACAGTATTCTACAGTAAAGGATCCAGAACTACTCCAGCATAAAACAATGATACTATAGTGGTACAATTATTGTACCACTGTACAATACTGTGGGTGTGGTTGAGGATTTTAGATGCAAACACACCTATTTATGTGGCTAACATACTTTATATGATATATGTAGCTGACTGAAGTTAATAATGTGGCCATAACTTTAAAAAATACCACAGGATCAAAATCTTTGGTAGTGTCAGGTTTGTACCCAGCAGTGTTTTGGGCCCTTGCTGCAGAATACTGGAATATATTTTAATAAGGTATGAGCAACAAGATAAAAATCAAACATTTTTTAAAATCAACTCAGCCTCTTGTTATGTTGGTAATTTTCCCAACCAGTTTATATGAGTCAATTTCCTGTGCCAGTTTCTTTCACAGATGGGGTAGTGTCTCTCAGAAAAGCTCAGTGCCAAATTATTGGGACTTGACTGACAGAAGTTTGAATGAAAATGCGCAGTAACCACAAATGCCAAGCCTGCTTAGCCCATCTCTATGGCTCGAGAGAAACTCCTTCATCAATTTTTCCTGTTATGTCCAGCTAAAAGTACTGACCTTTTTGGATCTAGGTTTGTTCATAATAAGGGCCTTAGGGAATTACAAATATTCTGATCCAATTAACATCTTTTCCTCAAGGAAAAAGAACCCAATCAATTATATATAACTTTGTACTCTAGAAGCCTGATCCAAAGCCAACTGAAATCAAAGATGGTCTCTCCACTGACACCAATGGGCTATGGATCAGACTTTAGGCAAAGTTTTAAGCTATTAGGCAATATCACTTTTAAAAAAGCACTGCATTCTACTCATATACTTACCATGCTTAGCAATTGATATTCCTGGTTTAGAATAACTTGTGGGCTATTAGTTATAATGATACATTATAAGATATTTAATAAATGTTTTTTTCTAAATCTAAATATTTTAAGTTATGTATTGAAATGATTTACCTGTGAGTTATAATGGAGTTATCTTACTTAATGAAGCAGGTGTTTTTCTGGGCTTTACCAGGTATTAAAGCAGCAAGAAGAAAGTAAATTTAATTTTTAAATGGATTTTAGTTCCCTTACCTCCTCCTAAAATACAGGAGTTAAAACACGTATCTTTTGACTGCAGCGTTAGTGACATCTTATTTATTCTCTCCATGCTATATTTTTTCCCAACTATATTTTTTCAGCACAACATTCCATCTATTAAATGGTATAAATTGTGTACTCTTCAAGTGTGTATAAATAAACTGATCAACTGCTGACACATCTTTCAAGCAGACAGATATATTGAGGGAGTTTGACTGGTCAAGGTGACTTGCTTTTTTCAAGTGAGTAATGTTTAAATTGATATAGTAACCAAAAAGATCTAGTGAAAGGGAGAGATTATTACATAACATACAAAGTAATACAGATAATAGTCCCTAAAATGTTTCCCTAGCAAACCTAGTCTTATCTATGACAAGCAATAGCATGTTTTTCACAGTGTAATGCACAAAGCTGTTCCCAATATGAGTACTTTCCAAGCAACTCATCCCAGATGAGGGTTGGTTTACAGGTTAGGATATTCACAAGTACTCAGATCGCTATTGTGTATCCATGAAAAGGCTATACATCCAAACAATTTCATATATGTTAGCACAAACAATCATTTGCACAAAAATTCATATGGAAATACATATTTTCAGTTCCTTAAATAAGGGGCAATGTTTGTTTGTAGACAAATACCCATTTTCCTTTGTTTCTTTTTCTCCGGGGTAGACATTTGTGATACCTGTTTGTATCTTTCACTCTAGACTTCTATTGTACAAAGTCGGATTATGGTCACCTTGCTCATGTTGAAAAGGACCCTACACCATGAGTTGCTCTACTAAGAATCAGTGGAACTATTACAGAATAAGGTACTATTCAATGTCAGTAAGGCTTTCTCTATCTTCCCTCTAGCTTTTTTTTAATGTTAATCTTTAAATTAAATAGAGCTGGATAATAAATTTCATACAAGAAGGTTTGGCCAAGTCGTGATGAAATTGCCATTAAAGTCATGAATTTGAGTGCAAATGGCAAGTGTGGCCTTTTCAAGATGGTGATAGAAACAAAAAATGCAGCATGTGAGTAGCTATACAGTACAATATTAGCTCATTTGTAAATGGATTGAAGTAGTGAAAAGAGTTCATGAAAACTAATTTCTCACCGGGAAGATAATCAGCACTTTGCATAAGAAGAGATCGCCAAAGTTCTCAGTTACAAACATAGGAATTGCCTGACCAGTGATCCATCCATTCCAGTATCCTGCCTTCAACAAGGGCCTGTACTAGATGTTGCAGAAGAAGATGGAAGAAATTCCACAGCAGGCTGTTATAACTGCCCCTAGGAAATGTTTCATCCTTACCCTCTAAGAGTTAGTGATTGGCTTATGCCATGAAATATGAGGGTTTACATTCCTTCCAAAATTCTTGTTTAATTTTTTTTAGTACTCAGTATTATAACTCTATTTCTGGAACCAACACATCTACAGTATATTAGAGAGACAAAGTAATATCTTTTATTGGACCAACTTCGGTTGGTGTGTGCGTGTGAGAGAAAGAGAAGCTTTTGAACTCTTTGTAAACTGATCTACACTAGCTTAGCATCAGGCCCATGGAATTTCAGTTTAAGTCATATTTAAGGCAACAGGCTTACTGGAAGATAGTATTATATAATATGTACATTCTGTTTTTGAAAGGCCATACTGAGTGTTGATGTAGAACAAAGTATGGTGCATCATATGTTTTGAAGCTTTACAACATTTTAGGGTTTCATTTCTGTTCTGTTCTCAGTTTGTTAACCTCCAGCTTGCTAGTGATTACACACACAGCTCATCTTTCTCCTAGCATCCAAAGGAGATGAATGCTGCAGCTCAGGTTGCCAGAAATCTGGTTTTCGACTGGAACACCCGGTCAAAAAGGGACCCTAGCAGCTCCAGTCAGCAGAGCTGTGGGTCTAAGGCAAGCTAGTCTTCACCTGTCCTGTCACTGCTCTGTGCCCAGGAAGCAGCCAGCAGGTCCACCTCCTATGTGGGCCTGCTGGCTGCTTCCTATGGGACCTCCATATAGGAGGTGGACCTGCTGGCTGCTTCCTGGGCACAGAGCAGTGCTGCCCCCACCCTGAGCACCAGTTCCACACTCCTATTGGCTGGCAACTGTGGCCAATAGGAGCTGGGGACGAGGGCAGTGCCTGTGGACAAGAGCAGCATGTGGAGTCTCCTGCCCCCTTCTCCCTTCCCCACCTAGGAGCTGGACCTTCTGGCTGCTTCTGGGGCACAGCGTGGAGCCAGGACAGGCAGGGAACCTGCCTTAGCCCTGTTGCACCACTGACCAGGAGCTACCTGAGGTAAGTCTGCACCCCAATCAGGAGCTCCTACCCCCTACCCCAGCCCTAAGCCCCCCCAAACCTGGAGCCCTCTTCTGCACCCCAAACCCTTCATCCCAAGCCCCACCCCAGAGCCCTCATTCCCAGCCAGAGCCCTCACCCCCCCTTCGTGCCAACCCCCTGCCTCAACCCGCAGCCCCCTCCCACATTCTGAATCCATTGGCCCCAGCCTGAAGCCCCTTCCTTCACCCCAAACCTCTCATCCCCAGCCCCACCCCAGAGCCTGCACTCCCAGCTGCAGCCCTCACCTCCTTCACCCCAACCCCCTGCCCCAGCTCCCTTCTACACCCCAAACCCTTTATCCCTGGCCCCACCCTAGAATCTGCACCCCAGGCCATACCCTCACCCGCACCCCAACCCTCTGCCCCAGCCCAATGAAAGTGAGTGAGGGTGGGAAAGAGTGAGTGACAGAGAGCGGGGGGGATGAAGCGAGTCAGGGCGGGGCCTCAGAGAAGGGGTGGGACATGGGCAGGGCCTTGGAGAAGGGGAGGGGCAGACGGCAGGGCAGGGGTGTTTGGTTTTGTGTGATTAGAAAATTGGCAACCCTACCAATGTAGGCCATGGTGATGGAAACCAGCAACTTTCAGGTCTTGGTTACTCAGGGCCTAGATTTCTTACTACATATAAAGGTAATTGTAAATTTCTGGCAACTCAGTAGATGCTTCCAAAGGAAAACTGTCCTCAGGCTGCACTGTGGGTGCCTTGGAAATCCTAGGGTAAAAGGAGCTATGAAAAGTGAAAAGAATTGTTCTTTTAACTTCTAAATTTTACAAAATCTCTTACTTGGATGGGCAACAGGAACCTCCCTACACCAGCCTGGCCCTTTGCACCTCAGGGGCATTCACTCCCTGAGGCAGGGTAAGCAAAGTGTGCCACTTTGTCCTCATGCAAGGATTCCACTGTGGAAGGGGAGCTTTAGATCTCAATGGGAACTCCATTAGTAGAGACAAATGAGGGGACATGATGAAGCACAGCATCACCCAACCATCCTAGCCACACTTCCCCCCCATGCCAGTACTTTTGGCATGCGCTGGGCAGCTATAGGCCAGCTAGCAGAGGGGATGATGTGGGCATCTTGTACCACTATAATTTCTTATTAAAGCCTACTTTCTGCAGCCACCCCTCCTCCTCGTCCCCCAAAAGAATTTAGTACTGTGACTAAAACCTGCAAGTTGACCGTTTGCAATCACATGTTAATTATGTTAGTTCTAAGGTAAATGAGCAGTACATTGCCCCTTTAAGATGAAGATGCTGTGCCATTGCCATAGATTTATCTCCTGAGTTGCAGTAAAGCATTTGGGTCTCTAGTGTGTGTGACAGTGAAGTTTCATGGACTTGAATATGTAGGCAGTAGAGCTAGTTGGGAATTTTTCTATTGAATAGGTTTACATCAGAAAACGCTGATTCCTCAAAACCAAAATGTTTCCTCGAAGTGTATTAATAGGGTGAACATATGTCCTGTGAGAGAGGCTTATGCAAGCATCTCCGGCCAACCTCACACAGGGGTTGGGCGACTAGGCTAGCCCCTGCAGTGTCCCATTTTCCCTTTGGGAAATATGGTCACCCTATGTATTAGTTTTGATAAACTTCTGTCAGAAACCTGCCTGGTTTCCAGTCAGCTCACCTGGCAGGCTGCTGGGGAACCCTCACTTCCAGGGTCCATGGCATTTGGGCAGCCCTGCCATGGAGTCTACCCCAGGGATTCCAGGGAGCCTGGGAGCTCAAAGGCACCAAGACTTCAGGCTCACTCATGGCTCCCAGGGCTGCTATTTTTTCAGATTTTTCCTTCAAAATTTCTACTTTTCATTCTAAAACTGAACAATTTTTTTTCAGAATTTTGGAATTTCCTAGAGACCAGAAATTCTCACTTTCAACCTGCTCTAACAGTAAGTAGCAATAACATCCCCCTATGAACTCATAATATGACCTCTAAATCTCCTGTGTGATGGTTACCAAAAGTTTTATTTGCCTGTGTAGTCCCACTTTGTTAATTCAATTTGGATGCCCGTGAATTGCTGAGCACTTGACATAACAGAGATGGACCTGAGTCATGACATTCAGATCCAAACTTCCCAGTGTTTTGGGGAAATGAGGGACATTTGCATCTGGTGGTCTGGCACAAGTCCATCTGTAACCAGTCAACACTTGAGAGGGGTGGCGCCTAGTGGTTATGGGATAGTAGGGGAACCCAGGTGTTCCTGCTCCATCGGACCCCAACCCAGGGCCTTTTGGGGATAGCCAAGGTCAGGCACCCAGGAGCACCTTAGCACAGTCCTCTCACTGCCTACCCCTCCCCTCTCTAGTTCAAGCCTTTGCCTTCTTTGACCAATAGTCTTTGACCCGGTAATAAGTAACAACTACTGCCCTTTCTGTCAGTCTGGGTTCCAGCAGATTGATTCTGCTCTTTTCAAAGCAGCAGCTTCCACGTCCTTCTCCTTGCATGGTCAGCCCCCTTCTGAGCTGTATAGGTGTCTTAAGCCCCGCCTCCACCTGGAGCATGCTCTGCAGGGCAGCTGGGTGGGGTTGTTCCTTAACCCTTTCACTCCCAGTGTAGGGTTTAGACACCCAGTCACAGCATCTTTAAGGCAGTCATGAAGGCTAGATCTAAGAAAACTTCCCCCAAACCACTTCAGCAATTCACTATAACCCCAATTTGCAATGCTCTGTTGTCCCAGTGATCTGAATGTACCACTCATACCAAATGATGTGGCAGTTTTAAGATCTGAGCAGATATATTGTAGGAAGGCATTGGAATGTCTGACCTATTTATACTGTTTAGAGATCAGTATGGAACAAGACGATATCTCTGAATTACAGGAAACCCTTCAGTGTGACTTTATAAGCATCAACATTTATTTATCTACAATAATACATATCAAGAATCTCTGGATTTTAAAAGTAAATTGATAGGCTGAGACAAGCATTATATTTCAGTGTCTCACTAGTATTAGATGAGGTGTCACACAAAGACAAAGGTGCCTCCCTACAGACTCAGCACTTACATGTCTTGATGCACAGATGGCAACTTAGTGAAAGCAGATGATTACATACACTGTCATCCATCTTTGTGATGCTGTTGGACAAAACTGTAGCTCTTGGTAAAGGTATTGACAATCTGTCCTCCAAATGCAGCAGCTTGACCTTGATAAGTGAAGAGCAGCAGTGGTGATCTCCAGACATTCCCTGAATTATTATAAAAATAGGCAAAAAGCTCTGAGGTCTATTTAGCCTCTGTGAAATTTGCATCTACCTATTATATACAGCTTTCAAAAAACTGAATGAGATTCATCTTGTCTACAGGGTCTCTAAAATATTAACTGATGGTACAAGGCTGATTGTGGTTGGGTGGAAAGAGGATGGAAATGAAACGGCTGCCTCCTTCCATAACAATAGATATTATCCAACATTTAGCTGCATGGGTCAGGAAATGGAACATAGCTCTTCAGCCAAATACAATTCTGCTGATGAAAAGGAGAATGCTAACTTGTATACCTTTGAAAGTCAGGCTTCCCCCTGTGATCCAGACCTACAGCCATTTAATATATATATATATATATATAAATGTATATATATAGATACACACACACACACACACTGCAAAGCAGCTTTCTTCCTTTTGAACATCTCACAATATAATACATTACCCATGATCTCTATCAAGTATTTGCCCACAACTGGTTCTGTTGCTTAGGATGTGCACAGAGACTGGATACCACAGAAAGCTTCATTTTTGCAAATTAATTCATATCTTTATTTTTATTTTAACTTTTTCCTATAGCACAACATTTTCTTTGGCTCTGTCGGAAACCAGTCCTACAATATTCCATGTAATCATCTAACATATTGCAATATCATTATTGTACATAGTCACATTGGGCACTTTATCTGCAGAATATTGTGGTACTTTCTTATAAGTGCTCCTTACATCACTATTATCAGTGTTTTATATAACAGGAGTGCCTAAAACTACCAACTAAGATCAGGGCTTCATTGCACTAACAGCTGTATGCACACATAGTAAGAGACAGATCCTGCCCTGAAGAGCTTATAAATACAACCAACATGGACAAGAGAAAAGGAGTGGGGGAAATGAAGTATCATTCTGTACTACTTATGGAAAATTGAAATTATGTGTCTCATGCAAGGTCACACAGGAAGTCTATGGCAAAGCCAAGAATAAAACCAGTGCCTTACCCATAGTGCCATCATTCTACTTTACCCTCATCTCTTTTTGTCCCAGCTAAACAGAAATGTTTCATTTAAAATTACTAAGACCAACCTGTCCTTGTTTCTTCCAAGATTTTCCTTTGCACTGATATCTGTTGATTTTCCTGGTACGTGGTCAGACCAGAGCATTTAATGATCCACTTTCAAAACACCCAATGATAGTTTCACATGGCAGGATCAGGTGTCACAATTACTTCTAATTAAGCAATGTTAAATGTATGCAGCAGAAGATGATCAAAGAGATTGCATAGTTGTCCAAAACCTCCAAAAGTTTTGGACAGTCTTCTTCTTATTCTAAGTCTGGGTTTCTACATCACCAGCCTGTGCTTTTCAGTTCCTTCAGTGCCTCACCGGACCCCAATCACATGCAACCATATCCTAGAGGTGAGAAGATTGAAAACTGACTCTGAGTTCCTGCAGGTCCCTTAGAGCTGACAGAACCAATGCACTGCAATAGAGATGTTCAAAAGATTCTGCAAACCTTTTCCTGCAACATTCCACAGAAAAACATCTCTTGCAAAACATCTCTTCACTGTACACTTGTTTAAGTATATTCTAATTTAAAAATCTTATCTCGGGGTGAATGCTTAACTCCTTTCAGTGAGACACAAATACTTGAAACCAAAAGGGCAGTGATTGAAAACAGAGTATTAGCATTCCTACAGAACTCCAGTTCTTATAGAAATACAGCTAAGAAAGCATAAACAGAGATGTGAGTTATGAAATATGACTTTGCTACTGAAACCATAATCTAATGGCAGTTCTGCCAAAGTAGCAAAAGCCTGCTGATAAGGAGGCACAAAAACTCAGGGCCAGCAAACTTTTTATCAGATAGTTTCTATACCTTTCAGTGGGAAAGAAATGCAGAGCTAATCTTGAAATCAATAATAAAGTCAATGCCAGTTCTCTTGCCTGATCCAACAGACATTAATTCAAGCCAGTTCCTAAAGAAATAAATCCAGTCAGTAAGGTGACGAGTAGAAACTCAAAATAGATTAGGCAAATTTAAATCTATTTGCTGTTTGCAAGTACATAGCAGATAGAATAAGCTGTAAAGAACAGAAGGTACCATGATAGAACCCAAAGAGAAACAAGGAATCTTGTTTTATTATTTTTGTGTCTGTCTTCTAGATTCTTGGGTCAGGCTTGTCTTCATTTTCGTCCTGTACAGTGCTCAGCACATCCTCGGTGTTTAATAAATAATAAATAGTGACAGTATTCCCAAAATATATGTGTGGTATTTGGTACCAGGATCTAATAAGCACCAGAAAAATCTGCCAGTGAAAATGGTCAGTGTGTGACTGTGAGAAAGATAATTCCTAGCCTTCAGCAGTACTCTTAGTGCATTTATGTGCATCCTCCAATAAACTTTTCTTACTCATTCCACATAGTATACACAATAACTTTTCAGAAAGATAAAAATTCTCTAGAAAGCCAACTATGGACAATGGCATAGAAATCTAATTACAACTGGTCAAAATCTAGCGCTGTGACCTAAACCCCATTGTCATGAATGGAAAGACTCCACTGATTTCAGTGAGGGACAGACAGACAGACATTTATTTTTTTAGAGAAACCTTTTGAAAGGTCATGCATCATAATTTCCTCATGTGAAAGAAATTTGATGTCTGCAAAGTGTGTTTGTGGAGTTTTTGCCCCATTAAATCACCTTCTCAGTGATATAAACAACATCTCAAATATATTACCATGTGCTGAATACAAATGCCTGTCTGTCGTGTTAGATGAGGGTGGCAAAATGTTGTTTGGAGGGTAAGTCAAAGACATAAGAACCTCCAAGTTTACTAACAACCTACTTAGAAACATAGAATGTTGGGGTTGGAAGGGACCTCAGGAGATTAATCAGTCCAATCCCCAGGCAGATTTTTGCCCCAAATGGCCCTCTCAAGGATTGAGCTCACAACCTTGGGTTTAGCAAGCCAATGCTCAAACCACTGAGCTATCCCTCACCCCCTCTTCCCACTCTTTTCCATCCTAGCCTTCAAATTCACACTTCCACCTCCATTGTTATGGTGGCAGGTTAATGTTCATGTCTGGGTTATAAAACAAAACACGCTAGAAATCTGGTTGGCCAAAGCTCAGGGTTTTTCTCTTTTCACTATCAATATTTTCTTTCTTAATTTTTAGATGAGGTTATTTCTGATGAGAGATGGTGGCTCGACAGCTCTGAAGAATGGTTTCCTCTTTTTTTTCCAGCCAACAGGAACAATAAAAGCAACTAAAGGACAAGTTTCCCCATAGTGCCCTACCAATTTGCATTAACTCTTTTTTAAAGGGACCCTTTTGGGGTGAAAGTATAGTTAAATCTCTGTGTTGGCTATTTTATTGAGACGATCAACAAGGGAGTGAGTTATTGCCAACTAAGAAAGTAGTTTTTATGGCTGTCAGGAATTGTACTGAGCCCATCTACGCATTTCACACAAACAATTTAAACTCATCACAGAGTAACAGCTTTCAGTCGTTACTAACTTAGCATTGATTCAGTTCAACCAGCTAACAGAAAATGTACTACCACTTATCTCTAGAGGCATTTTATCTTTTTCCAAATGAAGTATATTTAAAATAAACACAATCAGATTTACAAGTATGTTGCACTTTGGAATTTCCCATGCTGTGCATTACTAAGTATACCGCCTGAAAACATGAAAAATATGATTGCGAGCAGCATAAATGAATGTTCTACACCCATGCAACACAAGATCAGGCCTGCAGAAACTGCAATAAATTGCTGATCACAACCAGCTACTCAGGGTTGACAAGGTTTCTTTCACATACCTGTACCTTTAATCAGGAAAGAAACGAAGAGCCAATCTAGAAATCAATAAATATATAAAGCCAATGCTAAAACCATCAACCAGTCCTGCAATCAGTAATTCACTTCCTAATATGAATGCTGGATATTAAAGACAAGAAAGTAAACAGAGGGGAAGGAGACATGTATTAATGAATGAACAGGGCAGCATGCTCAGTGGCTCTCAGCAGTGGAACAACAAGTAAATACTTTGTTTCAAAAATTTAATAAATGAATTTCATTCCTGAAAACCTCATGAAAGAAAGTCTGATCTTCTGATGTTTCCAGCATGATATTCAAAATAAAGAAGCTTTGATAAACTGTGAAAAGCACAAACTTTTGAATGCTTATCCAACCCGAAACAAATGGCCAGAACATTTGAACTTACCCATCACTGTGATAAGTTACTTATATAGTTATCAGTGTTTCATTACAAATGCTAAAGGTCTAATTCTACATCTCTCACAGATATTGAGTAGTAATCTGTATGCCCACCTTTTTGCATTATCATTAGAGATATAGTCTATTTATTAATGATTATTTTATTTCTTTTCCAGTACTATACACATGAATAGCCGCAATTAATTTTGTATGCAGTGTTGCTGTACCCATGTTGGTCCCAGGATATTAGACAGCCAATGTGGGTGAGGCACTATATTGTTTTCGACCAAAATCTATTGATGAGAGAGAGAGCAGCTTTTGAGCACACACAGAGCTCTTCTTCAGGTCTGAGTGCCACTGCTAAATACACATTTGCTCTACCTTGTATTTAGCAATGACACTATAAATACATGCAAAACTTTAAGCAATGTGATCAATTGTTTTGATGGACAGAGATGTATTTAAGCACGTGTAAGTACTTTGTTGAATAAAGACCTTAATGCAGTATCCTTGAATCTGGAAGCCTGAGATTAAATTTGAGTTAGGACATTAGACAAAATTCACAGAAGCAAAATTCAGTGGTACACAAATTGTTGTAACTTAGGTATCTTGAATATAGTCATCTGACAAGACATTAACCCAGTGAGAACTCAGATCTGCACATTATCACCCCTTTCCCATTAACAGTAGAGGGAGAATGATAATTCAATCTAATTATACATACAAAAGGAAGTAATTAATAGTACAAATTAGCTATTAAATGATTCAGAAATTCTTAAGTGGGGAAACGACCTTTTCATTTTTTATCTGGAAGTGATACATTGGCTGCTGATTTGGGGAAGAAACAAAGAGCAATATAACTTGATACAGATCTTAGTCTTAGGCAGGCTCAGTGCCAACCTAATTAAAAATCTGGTAGAAACACTTTATTTCATAATGTACCTTGGCATCTCACTGTTACACAACCAGTTCTGAGGATCACCTTTCTTCATCTACTGATCCATGAAGCTTTCCTAATACTCCCACTGGAAAAATAAAAATGAAGTTTTAATACTTAATATTGACTATAATTAACTTAGAATCATTAGATATTTTTATTATCTGATTAAGTATTACCTACTATAGATCAAACTATATATTATTCATTATTTTGTTTAACAAATAATTACGTTACAGAGTTCCGCATCTCCACTCTTGATGGGTTCAATTTACAAAATGCTACAAGTTTATTCATGCATATGTTTAATATGTGCCTGCCTGCTGAGGCACGTAATATCCAGCATATAATATCTAATGTTACTTATGTTGTAATATTAGCTCTTACTCTTATTGTTAAATTAATTTTAGTACCATGATTAAGATTTTTAACACTGAATTTCTCCTTTCTCAGGAAAAGAACTTCTGATTTTTTATTTGTAAATAAGTTTTATAATTAATTTCTGACCTGATATGATAGCAGATAGTCAGATAATAATTCTTTTATGCATAATATATATATATATAGGGCAGATCGTCAGTTGGTTTAAAGCAGCAAAACACCACTGAAGTCAGTGCAGCTAAACTTATTTACGCCAGCTGAGGGGCTGGCCTACAAATTCCCCCTAATAAATAAAGTAAAATAATAATGGCAATGAGCTTGAATAGCAATTTACATTTGCCATCTCATACTTTTTCATGAACATAAACTAAGTGCTTTTCTGGATGGGGATTAAACATAGATCATCAGTTTTATTGTGAGAGCTGCAGCCGTTACCTCTTGGAGTTTTTTTTTCTTTGATCTTCCTGACTTAGATGCTACCCATGAACACCTCTGAACTTTCTGATAGTCGGGTAATTAAGCATACAACTTTGCACTTTTCTAATACTATTTATCTTCAAAGGCACTTTACAAATGTGAGCTACACCTCACGATAAGCCCTTTGAGCTAAGTGAAAGAGAATGATGGTCCTCATTTTAAACATAAAGAAAGTGGGACACAGTTGTTACCACCCCGATTCAGCAGTCCATCCCTACTGAGCATGTGCTTAATTTTAGGCATATGCTTAAGCTCCACGGAAGTCAAAGGGACAGATCCCCTGCAGGTGTAATTTATCATAGCGCCGCACTGGAGCTGTGGCAATTTACACCAGCTGAGGGTCTGACACATGCAGCCTAACTTTGCTACCTTTGAAGTCAATGGGACCTAAGCATAAAGAGAAGCGCATATGCAAGTGCTTTTGCTCACTGGGGAGGGCGTTAAGTATGTGCTTAAATTCTTTGGTGACTTGCGCAAGGCAATAGAGAGAGAGGCAATGTCAGAGCTGATAATAATATGAGCACCAGAGCCAGAAGCTTAGAGGGATGGAAAGCTCTTACTCTCTCTAGAGTAGGAAAGACAGCTCTGGACAGCTTCATTTCCATGAAATAAAATGTTGCTTACCCTTGTGGTTTCACATACTGTATTTTATTGCATTATAGTCAGATTCTGTAAGTAGTAATAGAATGTTCCTGTGACTGTATTCATGAAACAGCACAGAGATTGTGCAGGATATTGTTAGGGGATCTCCCGAACTTCACAGAGAACTAGGAACAGGACGGAAGGTGGTAGAGGGCTCACTCCAAGAGGCCAGCAGCTCTCTCCCAGGGAGAAGGAACTCAGTCCAAAGACTCTGTTTTGCTTCAGGTTCTCCACCTGGAGACTCTGAATGCCCTGAGTGGACTGATTCTTTGGAACTGGACTGGATGGGACCAACTGAACCAGTAGCAGCACCAAGCTGACTTCATAGTGACAGCCAGCTTCACTGGTGACAGGTGTACCCCCAACAGGTGATGGCTGCACAAAGGTCACCTTGAAGAGAGCCCCGACCAGACCAGCAGTGGCAGAGCTGATGTCCCATAACTGTACCAGAAAGCTGCACATCAGAGCAGGTCTTGGTGATGCAGACTTCTCCAGACCGGACAAGTCAGGTAGAGGAGAGCCATCCCCTTATGCCTCTCCTAGTACCACTGCATGCAATTGGACCAGTTGATATGTATCTAGGTGGGTGGGGATTGCTTTGAGACTGAGTCATACTCCTGACTCAGCAGGTGAGTTTTGCTCATCTTTCTATAGATATAGATACAAACACATACACACAGAAGGAGAACGTTATCTTGTTTCTAGTATTTGGTTTTCCTTTTCCCCAAACAAAAGGTATTTATGGTTCCATATTCCAAGGACTTTTGGGTGCTGATAAGTAGGGAGGAACAATGTAGAAAGGTGATCAGGGAGTTTATATTTTAATTTCCCAGAGCCAGAAATAAGAGCACAGCTCAGTGTGGGGGTGCTCGAGCCATAGTTTTATTTATTCTAGAAAAGGACCCTGAGACAGACTGAACCCAGCCCTTGTTGCTGCCATTGGCAACTGGCAAAATTGTCATTAGAATTCAGGAGATCCTGACTCAGAATCCTGTGCTCAGACCACTTTTCTATCTATACCCATCACTCTAGTGCAGGGTTTCTCAAACAGGGGTCACCGCTTGTGTAGGGAAAGCCACTGGCAGGCCAGGCCAGTGTGTTTACCTGCCCCATCTCAGGTCCAGCCAGTCATGGCTCCCACTCCCTGCTCTAGTGGACAGTGTCTCTCTTTTCTCCTCCCTGTTCCTCTGGGGATGATAGAAAGAAAGGAAGAAAAAGTTATCTAATATATTACCATACAGTACTTTTTGTTCTCAAAGGTATTTCAAACCACCTGAGAGTTACTGTAAATATAGTTCAGCAATTTAAAAATTAGCAGTGGGGGGTAGATATTAAGAGTCAAAGAAAGGAAATAGATATAATTATGGCAGAGGTCTGAAATGAAATGAAGAATATCAGGGTTGTAAGGGACTTCAGGAGGTCATCTAGTCCAACCTGTTGCTCAAAGCAGGACCAATCCCCAGACAGATTTTTACCCCAGGTCCCTAAATGGTCCCCTGAAAGACTGAACTTACAACCCTGGGTTTAGCAGGCTAATACTCAAACCACTGAACTATCCCTCCTACTGGAGAAGTTGAAAGATGTCAGAAGAAAGTTCTAGATGGCAAGACCAGAGGAGGACACAGCAAGATTCTGTGAATGGACAGAGCCTTTAGCCAGTGTTAGCTTAGCTTAGCTTTAGCCAGTGTTAGTTTAGCTTAGCAGAGGAAACAAGGAGAGGAGCAGAGAGATTCAGAAAATCAAGGGCAATTTTGAATAGTATCTTGAACTGGATAAGGTGGCAATGAGGTTATCTGAGGTTGGGCCACTGGGGTTGTACTTGGTATTCTTGAGAAGGCAGGCTACAGCTTCCCACAACTGCTGACATCTGGAGAGTTGCTATTTTAGGATGTAATCACAAAGGGATTTGCAATAACCTAGATAGCAGGCAATGAAGGCACAGGTAAAGACTGTGAGAGTGGTGGGGGCATACCAGGCACTGATAACCACTTGGTGATATGGAGATTTACAAGTGCGGTCAATCTGGGAGAAAAAACTTTCAGCATTAAGGTTATCATTGCAGCTTCACATTGTGAAGGTAAGTGAAAGGCCTGTGTCACACAGGAGATAGAAAAGGGCATTCCCACTTGAGAGGATCACTACGACATGGAAGATATTTAATAGAAGAAGTTTAAGATAAAGCTAGAAGTTCGCAAACTTAAGGCAGGCAGAGAAAGGCAATAGTAAAGAGGTCATCAAATAGGGACAAGTTAGGATAACCCACATAACTCCAGTAGCTATGGTAAAAAATCACCCAATCCTCTGGTTCCCTCTTGTAGCACAAAGAAACTGTAACCCCAATTTAAATGGCCCTGGGAGTATCCATCTCCCTTGTGCAGGGAGCATGCAGGATCTTTCCCGCCTCAACACAAGCTAACATAAATGAAGGGGAAGCATGCTGCACCTCCTTAAAGCCTTAGGCATACCCCACTGTCCATTGGAGACCTCTATGGGTGCTGGAGCACAACCCATCCCAGAGCTCCTCCTGAGCCAGCTCTGCCCACCCCTTGCTCAACTCTGTGTCTACGGGACCCAGCTGAAAGGGATTCAGTATTTGCGCCAATGGAATATACCCCACAAGTTGTTTCCCAAAGTCAGATTTTGGTGAATTAAACACTGGCCTTTAACAAAGTGACTGTTGAGCTATATGATTCATCCATGTGCTTGATCACACATCAAAACCGGAGACAGCTTTTCTGTCCCCCCAGTGCCAGAATCATAGCTTTCTGTTCCAATGTATTCCACCTGAGACAATAACTATGGCAACTGAGGATGCTGTAAATTGTGCAGCATCAATCCTTACCTCCTCTGCAACAAGAAAGTCCTGAACAGAGATTTGCCACCAGAATAAGCATCAGAAGCTTGGAGGGCAGCAAAGAATCCTGTGACATCTTATAGACTAACAGACGTTTTGGAGCATGAGCTTTCGTGGGTGAATACCCACTTCCTCAGATGCATGGGTATTCACCCACGAAAGCTCATGCTCCAAAACGTCTGTTAGTCTATAAGGTGCCACAGGATTCTTTGCTGCTTTTACAGATCCAGACTAACATGGCTACCCCTCTGAAGCTTGGAGGGAAAACACTAGTTTAAAAAAAAGAAAAGAAGAGAGAAAAGTAAACACAAGCTCTTTGGTCTCACAAGTCTAACGCTCAGTTAAATGTAATAGAGGATTGTGGTATCCAGACTGAGGCTGAGTAGTGCCTCACGCTGAGAGTAGTCTCATAGATTTACATGAAACTATTCACTGAATAAATTGCTACACTCTGAAACTGCAGCACAATCTAGCCATGGATGCAATTACCAGCAGCTTTTGGACTTTATTTTTCAACACAATCCAAGGACTGTACTGTACCTCTTAAGCACTATATGAGGCAGTGTGAAGACGCAGTGTTCCATGAGGAGCACTCGTTGACAATGTGTTTCAGAAAGGAACGTCTAGCTGCATGACCTGATTGCAAACTGGCCGGCGGAGAGCAAGGAGTGAAGCCACAGCTCCATCTACTCTTCACCCTCTTTCCATCATAGTAGCCATGCCTACTCCACCCACTGGCAGAGGCTTTGATTCTTGGCTGCCTTCGAACAGGCCAAGCACTGATTATGAAGGCTTCTTCCTCTCTGCTTCTCTACTATATGCGGCTGTGTGAGGAAACCACAATCTAATCTGACATGAAACAGCTGGCAGTTTTACTGAGAGTTCTGAGTACAGCTGACTAAAATTTTTTTGACTGAAACATTTTCCCATTGAAAAATGTAGTTTCACTGACATTTCCCACAGAAAAATATCAATTTTGATTTTTAAAAATTTTCAATAGAAAAATTCAAAAACAAAATTTTTTTAGTTTAATTTCAGCTTAAACTGTAATTGTGTTTTAGTTTCTCACAATTCTTGCCTTTCACCCTGGAAAAAAAGGGAAGAAAATTTTAGAAAGAAGAGTGGGGTGGAGGAATCCTGAAAAATCCAAAACTGACAATGATTTAAGAATGGTTAAAAGTTTCCATCTGAGGTGGCACCATGCTAATATCTACTCTGTGAGCTTGATTCTGTGGCAGCTTACTCCATGAGTCATCCTTTTGCTTTCAGTTGATCAGAGAGCAAAAGTCCTGTACATTTTGATAGCCTATCTCAACATAAGAACAGAGCATACAGGCAGAGATGCAGACTACATGCCCTGAAGTCACATGCACACACAGATCTGTGAACCAAACCAAAACTGGCTGATCTAATTTTATACCTCCTACCCTTCCCCCCCCCCCCCGCCCCCATTCCTCTCATTACAAAAACTGAAGGGACACACGACTTTCTCGCAAACTGCTGAGTTGTATTTTGCCAGTTAAGTGGGATTACAAATTCAGACTTTAAATAAATTATTTCTTCCAATGCATCTGTCAGGTAGGACATGTACAGCACAGTATATTTTAGATTAACAGATGTTCCTCAGCAGAGCATAGGAGAAGAGGGTAAATTATAAAATGTGTGATGATTTGTTGCTGTATGTTCAGGGCTAGACTGTGACTTTAAACACAGCTCCGAGGAAGAGGTGTGCATAAGCTCCACCAATGCAGGTGAGCTCCAGGAGGTGTTATGACTCCGAGACACCCCTCTAAGTCACAATACACCACCTGCTACCCCTTGCTTCTGGGAGCTAGCGATTTACTGCTGACCCACAGTAGCAGAAATCATCATCCACCCTGCACTGGCTCAGTTAATCTACTCAGTGAGCAGGGGAGGAGGCTGAGGCCAGGGTTTTGCCCATTCCCTAACTTTCCCCGCCCACCTGCTCCAAGGGGAATAGCCCCACTTACACTGATATGCCTGGACCCAAGATCTAGGTCGCTCACATTTGGGAAGGTGAATTTTTACTCCTACTCCTTTCTTCAGGCACATAGTCTGAGTCACAGCCATTCCCTCAATAATTAGTTGCACCGACAGCTTCAAGCTTCTCTTGAATATGGTTCTCTGTCACTGCTACAAAAAACAGGATCAGATAATTGTATTCAAGAGAATCTAACTGAAACTCTGTAGAATTCCCAGACCAACTGAAGGCAGGGTTCTGCCTGGCGCTATCACATGTACACAAAGGGAGGGTGGAGGGAAATCAAAAGGGTCAAGCAGCTTCCTCAGCCACTTGCAAGGCCTGCATAAGGGCCAGGCAGAATTACTGTCAAGATGCAACGTCTGCTGTCCTCCATACTCATCCAGGAGCAGCGCCTCCAAAGGGAGCAGGAAGAGATGGGGAAGTAAGAAACCCTGGATGGCTTCCCCCTGCTCCCGGTAGGGAATAGGAGGAGGGGAAGAAGCTCCAGGTAGCTTCCCCCACCACTGTGGGAAATGGGGAGTAAAGGGAGGGAAGCCTGGCAGGAATCTGGGAGCCTGTTAGGTGGTGCTGCCAGCAGAGCTGACAGGTCAGGCCCTCAGTTCCCCACACTGCCCCTTGTAGGTCGGTGCAAGTGCTCATGGTGAGGATGCTCATCACCAACCCAAGGAGGATAGTATGGACATGCACCACCACACTAATTACTGCATTGGTTGTAAATTGACCTAATATAGGTTGACTTAAGTTTGTAGTATAGACATACCCATAGTCTGTAATTCCAGAGAGTGGCAGTGATTCCCCTAAACTGACAGTTTCCCAACAGTCCTTTCAGGGTTCCCAGATTGAATTTGGGGATCTGCGCTATGCACCTTCACTTCCTTGTAAGAGTCCAAACAGTCCAGAGATGCAAGATCTTTCCTTGAATCCATACTTATAGCTTCTGCTCACAGAAAACAAGCTGACAGTGTCATTGCCCACATGGGCTTTTCTTTTGATGACGGAGAATGAGGATTGCATGTTGAGTCTTTGACCTCTGAACATCACACACAATGACCACTTGTTTTGAAATTAGCTCTTCTCTGTTAAAGTTCTTCATTTACATTCCACAAGGCTTCTTTCTTGTTTGATGGATTATTTTGTTACCGGGGTACACACAATGTACATGTTTGATACTACATTATAATTGGATACAGATAAGTGAAAACAATGCAAGTAACATCCCACTAGTTTTCATGAAGTTTAAACACCAAATACAGTCTCATGCATTTAACAATCACTTTGATCTGTACTAATACACAAATGAATTGGCCTGGGGCTCTGGCATGAGCTGGCACCTGATCTGCCAGCATCACACACCCCATCTAGTATTTACTAGATGTGTTAACTTCCTACAGCTTTCTACAACATGAAGGTTAACATTTCTTCACACTGTAGCATTTCCACATAATACATTTAGTTTGTTGTACTTAGGGACAGATCATGAATAGTACATAAAAATAACAGGACAGGAATCTCAACCAATTCTCACTAGATGTGTTTCTTCCACATTTTTCCATCAGGAGAGCATAGAGCACCTGAACCTGTGGTTCCTGCCAGATTTGCATGGATGCTGGGAGATTTGCAATGGTCAGGGCCATAGAGAGCACTTTTCTTCCACCAGATCTATTCCCTTGGCCTCCTTAGCAGCATGTCTCCTGCAGGGACAGGGCTTCTTTGGGCTGGACACCAGCAGGTAGATGAGATCATTACAGTACTTGTCTGTCTCTTGTAACCATTCTGAAAGTAAAGAGTCCGAGACTGTTTTAAATAAAGTAGCTCACAAATTTCTTGCTCTGGCAAACATTATCTTCCCCAGTTAAACAATGTATGATGTCAAGTGGCTGTCCTGTGTGCCTTCACAGTCATTGCACTACAGGCATTTAACTCATAACTATGCTTTATAAAGCACTCCTGTATTCCAAGAGCATGAAAAGCCCTGTGTAAATGCGAGTCCATCCGTTGTGTGACTATCACTCACAGATTATCTCATTTGTGACAGGATCTATTGCTTTTTTTCTTTGATTTTTCTTCGATTTTTCTAATCAAACCTATTAAGTAAACAAATAAATAAAACCCATACTCATTTGAACACATAAACTTTCCCACTAAACCACAGAGCAAAAAAGCCTGTGTATGGAGACACAGCAGGAGGAGGAAAAGAAACAAGACAGTAGCTACAGTAGATGTCTAAAGAAGGGCAGGGGGGAGGACTGAAAGCTTTCAAAAAAGGGATACATTAAAGATACTTAAAGATGTGTGTACAAATACTAAATTAAACCTGACAGCACCAGCAAATTTGAAATAGAGAAATACTAAAGTTGATCTCAGGTTGGCAACTTCAAAGGGCAGGGAGAGGGCAAAAGCAATCACCTTTTAAATAAGAGATGTCTAGGAGGAAGCAATAAGCAATCAAATTTCAAATAGAGGCCTGGGAGGAAGACAGTACAAAGCGTTGAGTGTATAATGGAAAGTGAAGGGTGAGGGAGGGAAGTTGAAGAAATAACATACCATGCTGAAGCATATGTGGAAGCCCAGGCACAAAGATCAATATTATTGGTGTTTATAGGCATTGCTGCAGTGTTGCAGAAAGTAAGTGAATTTGGGTTTTTAATGGGTTTTATGGTGGAAATCCATATTGTTATAAATACAGTGTAGTTGTGTTGGATTGTTGATATCTGAGGGCTTTTGAAATTACATTGCTATCACCTAGCTGCATCAGAGGAAGGTCAGTTGTGGATTACCGTGCCGTAGTATGCTCGCCCTTGAGCCATGCACACAAAATTGCTGTTGAACTAAATCAGTCCAGGAGGATGATCAGAGGGACTTTGAAACCAACTTCCACACTGTCACTATACTGCCTCATAGGGATTGCACAACCATTAGTAAGGTAGGATGCCTTCAGTAAAAGGGAGAGACAAAAACAGGTGCATGAGGGCAGGGGACTGGACTCGATGACCTCTCGAGGTCCCTTCCAGTCCTAGAGTCTATGAGTCTATGATCCAAGACATTGACAGCATGGACACATGCAAAGCATATTGTCAACATCTGGTACTCCCAAGGAACTATTCAAGATAAATGATAACACCAGATCTTGGCTGCCTTTTTTTAATGACAAGCTGTGGTGGTGATGATGATGATCGATGATGGAAGGTCCATGGCCCCAAGACAGCAAAGTTCTTCACAAATGCTTAATTTTAAGCATGTGAATAATGTCACTGAAGTCTGAGAACTGCCACTCTAAGGGCCTGATCCAAATCCCACTGACTTACACAGATATTAATCAAGAGTAACTCTACTGAAGCCAATGGAATTGCCCAAGTGCTTAATTCTAAGCACACCTGCATAACACCACTGAATTCAGCAGAGTTGCTCTGGATTTAAACCGGTGTTAGTCATTAGGAGGCTTTCCGCTGATTTCAATGGGCTTTGGATCAGGTTCTGAGGACACAAAACGAGGATTTTCAAAGTTGCCTAAAGTATTTGTTTATCCAGTTCCTTTAAATTTACTTGGAACTGGGCACCCAAACTCCTCTAGGTGTTTTTCCAAGACTCAGCCTATGGCTGCTTCATTTCTTACTGCTATTGGGATTTTCAACCCAAAACATGAAATCTGAAGAGAAGGAAATATGATTTGTGGACACCTAATCTGGCACAATGGTCACGTCAGTGTAACACCAGTGTAAGCGAGATGAGAATCAGTTCTATAGCTTTCCAAGTTGCTGTAACACTATATTAAATAACAAAAGTCCCAAACACCGCTCACTCATGAAACCTTATAATCCTTCAGAAGAATAAATTTATGGCTTTGGTATATTCAGTGCAGCATCCAAATGACATTGTAAAATAGAAGGGGCTTGATTCTCTCACAGCATTTTTCCATAACTTCACTGGTGTAACAGTGGAATTACTTCTGATTTACTGCAGTGCAATAAGAGATTTAGGCATATGATGTCAAAAAAGCATGTTTCTCCCAATAAAGTATGGAAATAAACTTATGCTCATTTGGGTTAGAAGATCTGCTTTTAAAGAATTTTAGCCTTAAAAAGAGAGTTGCCAATTTCAAAAGGATATATGATCTCAAAAAGAGGCTATTATGGAGCATTTTCACAACACTGCTGCTTTCTGACACTGCTATAAAGAATTTGCAAGAACTGTGCTGCATTTCTTACCCTGCTATAAAGCTAACGGGCTCTTAATTCATACTGTGATAACCCTAGAGCTTGCAAAATAAATGTTTTTAGTCACAAGATGTCCGCGAAGCTTCCAGCAATTTGTAATTAAATGTTCACTAATGAAAACTGAATTTGACATACAAATGCCATGTATTCAAGATTACTTACCTTAATTAGTGAGTCCATTTACTAATTAGCAATTAATAACTACTAACAAATGCTAATTAGTACTAAATTAGTGATTGCTAATACCTTCACTATTAACTTAATATGATTGTGTTAAAATGATAGTTTCAAATAATTCAGCACTTTCGATGTTTTCAAGATCAAGAATTTTAATAAGGAATTTAAGCACACACTTAATGTAGAGTGTGTGCTTATGTGCTTTTCTGTATGAGTGCCCAACACATTGCAGGACTGAACTCTAATTGCACAAATTATCTGCTGGGTTTGTTTTGTGGACAAATACTCCCTCCAGGCAAGGTTAAGACCACAGAAACAACCTGCAAACCTAGATCTCCAGAGGTGAAAGACTATTTCATTACTACACCTACTATCTCTGTGTTGTTTCTATCTGGCTATTTGAAGGAGCTTCGGTAAATGTATATTTTAGGGGACTTTCTGAGCAGCATATGTAGAGCGATAACGATTTGCCTGCTGCATTACACCGTACGAATCTGGCTCAGTGCAAAAGGTCTTCTTAGGCTGTATCAAATGAAATAAGTGTTATATTGATCCCACTTACAGAGCAGTAACATTTATTCTATTATGCAAAGCACTTTAAAGAGATGTTAGCTTCCTTCTAATTACTTAACTGTCAAGTCTGAGCAGGTTTGGGAAACAGAGCCTGGCATCGTTCTCTTAGGCCTGGTCCACACTACGCAGTTAAATCGATTTAAACAGCGTTAAAACGATTTAATGCTGTACCCATCCACACTACAACACACTTTAAATCGATTTTAAGGGCTCTTAAAATCGATTTCTGTACTCCTCCCCAACGAGAGGAGTAACGCTAAAATCGATATTACTATATCGATTTAGGGTTAGTGTGGACGGAAATCGAAGTTTTTGGCCTCATCATTTTACAGTAGCTACCCACAGTGCACTGCTCCAGAAATCGACGCTAGCCTCGGACCATGGACGCACACCACCGAATTAATGTGCCCTAGTGTGGACGCATAAAATCGATTTTATAATATCGGTTTCATAAAACTGGTTTTAGTTATTTCGATTTTATGCTGTAGTGTAGACATAGCCTCAGTAACAGATAGGGGTCTTAGAGTGTCTTTAGACTAGAGGAAGTAAACCTACTACAGCCAAAGAGAATTTATTCATGTATCAGGCACTGAAACCAGCCTGTATTTTTGATTATAAGGAATAAAGATAATCACAAACTAAATCCTATATTCTTATTAGTCCTTTGCATTAAAAGTAGGGATTTAATAATGCTAACCTCTGGGGTAATAGCACTGGGTAGTCTGCATTATTGGGTAGCTCAAGGGCTAATTTTCTAGTGCCACTGAGTTAATTATTTCAATGAAACATCTTTTACTTCTCCCTGTGCATGCACAGTATGTGTCTTGGCCAAATAAGTATCAGCCAGGCAAAATAACTACTGATATCCTACAACACAGAATCAAATGAAAAGAACCTTCCACAGCAGCACATCTTTTCTGAAAGAGAATCATTCGCAGCAACAAAAACAGAAGCCACATCATTTAGTTCTTATTCCTAAAACCTGCTGTCTTGTTGGAAAAAATCAAGTCAACACAGAAATCAAATAAATTAAATAATGTTTAAAAAATCTCCTCTTCTGTGTCATAAACCCTGTGTTCAGATATTGATTGCTTAGATTATTAATTCTTAGGCAGTAAACTCTCTAAGTCCCTGATTCTGCAAATTTATGAATGTACTTAACTTTAGAGTGATGAGTCATCCCATGGAATTCAAAGGGCCTGCACATGGCAGTAAATTAATCCTGAGCATATTTCCAGGATCAGGGCCTTAAAATGTAAACAATTTAGGGCAGGGACCATCATGCCTTTATATATGTTTACAGCACTTAGCCCAACAGAGCCCCAGTCCCTCACCAGGACCTTTAGGTGCTATACATAAAATATTAATACTCAGAAAATTCAGTCAGTACTTAAACAGTAAATGCTGTAATTTTAGGATGGATACGCACTATTTTTAAGTATCAAACTCAGCTTTAATTATGGAGCTGCTACCAGTACTTCCATAATATTTATAATAACACTAACTCTAATACTAATGATGTTCAGAATGAGATCTTACTTATTCCAAAGCTCTATGAAATTCCCAGTATATGTTTATATTTAGTTTGGTCACATTATCCAAAAATCAAATCATTCTAATTCCAGAACATAGCTCTGCTATACTTTATGTGTCAAACAGGATTAAGTGTGCTTGTTTTTAAAGTCTGCAGTTCCAGGCCAATGGGGGCTGCGGGAAGCAGCTGTGGCCAGCCCATCCCTCAGCCCACGCCGTTTCCTGCAGCTCCCATTGGCCGAGAATGGCAAACCGTGGCTACTGGGAGTTGTGATCAGCTGAACTTGCGGACGTGGCAAGTAAACAAATTGGCCCAGCCCACCAGGTTTTAACCTGAATGAGCCACACACCCCTAGTTTGGGAACCACTGATTTAAAAGTTGAAAAAATACTTAAAACTTACCATGTGAACCTTCAAAGAAAAAAGTTTGCTGCTTAAATTAGAGAACAAATTGGGGGCAAATTGGGTACTCCTTGCCCTGGTTTTTAACAAAACACTGACCACTTTGCATTAGCAAAAGCCACTGAGCATATCCCAGTTTAATTGGCGCCATCAAGTGACGTTTTACTTCATTAAACCTCTAGCTTAGAGATGGTAATTTCCATTCACGTCCTGACATGAATCTTCCCCATTCCACCATGCACATGAGACATGCAGCTGTGTTACCTTTAGGTTTCTTAAATTCAAAGTCTTTAGCAAATATTTTTCCATGCAGTTGAAAAAGGTGAAGTCAAGTCCTGCTCATTTTAAACATGGGAAATAACTTCAGTGGGACTAGTCAAGGCAAGCAGGATTTGGCCACTGTTCTGCTTCAGCTTTGCATCCAAGTTCATAAACAAGATTACATTTCAATGTTACATCTGTTGCATCAAATAAAAGCAACCATTGGGGACTACGTATGTACTCAAGTCACTAGGATTACTTGTGTAAGCAACCTTTTCTTTTTAGTCCAACTCTTTAGCAAGCTGTCAGTCTGACTCAGGCATTTAGAGTAATCTTAGCCATGTCTCATCTTCCAAGCTTTAGAGTGTACAAATATTTGGTTTAAATATGTCAAGCCTTGCAGCTGTCTTTATAACAGTCAATTCCTGGTCTCACTGAAGTCACTACAAGATTTGCTGTTACCATCAATAGGATCAGGATTTTATATATATATATAAGCATTGTTTGGCAATACAAGTATGGCTAATCTGCTGTACTATCATGCCTACCTACTTGTAATATTCTTACATAAAAGTTACCTTTTCTTGGAAGTGTGTACTATATTTTGGGCACTAATTAACTTTTTTGAATCTATATGGACCAAATTCTAAGTAGAGTTACTCCAGTTTAACCCAACTGAAGTCAATGAGGTTGCACTGATATCACTGGGAGAAGAAATTGGCCCACTGGGACTTAAATCATTGTGAATAACCACCTTGTAAATAACCACATTGTAAATAACTTGGATTTTTAAAATTCTTCGCATTATAACAATCAGAAAAGTTAAACCCATGACACTGGTCCTCAGGCCCATCTGAACTGCACTCAAGATTGGATGTCTTTCTGAAAAACAAACTCTAGTTTGACTACACGTATTTGGGCTTGAAAGACAGAACCCAAAGTCAGTTTACCAACTAACTGAGTTAGTATGGCTTTTCTAGCACTACCTGCACATTCTCTGGGGATAGAGAATAGACTAGGAGTGGCTCTGAATTACCTGCAAATAAGCTTAAGCCATTTTTTTATAAATGAGCTGCACTAGTTTTTGTTTTTATAGGTACATTTTCGGTTTTTTTTATTTTTCTCTTTGTGTGTCACAGTTGCTGCATCCTAGAAAGTGTTGCTGGGGCCAGATGGTTGTCAGGGAAATGTTGCAAAGCTTGCACATAACTTTCATAAAGGTTTATTCATAAGACAGTCTTTAACTTTCCTTTTATTATACCACTTATGACTCAAATCCTACATGGATTAACCCATGTGCATGACGCATGTCTTTGCATGTGTGGGAGAGTATACTGAAAAAGAAAAGGTCAGAAAACTTTTCTTAGGAGATTACATGCAGAAATATTGACCTCTTTGCTATCCACCACTACCAAAGAGAGCAGAGGCAGCTTGGAAGAGGGTTACAGTCCGGGGCCAAGTTTTTCAGAAGTGATTAGTGATTTGGGGGACCTCCATTTTCGGGTGTCCATATTAAAGAACTCCCATATTCAGAAGGCACTGAGCCCCTCCCTCTGAAAATTAGGCTCCTTTTCGATAATGATTGTTACTTAGAGCAGAAGCACATTTTATCTCTTAAAGGTTGAACTTTTCTGTGTCAATCAGATCACAATCTAAATGTCCCTGTTTTAGGGATAACAGCATAATTGTATGGCTTGATAGCAAATACCACTTGCAGTACAGCCTAGTTTCTCCTGCAATGAGTTGATTTATGAGTCTGCAATGCACTAAACGTAATTGTCAGCTAATTTTCCTAAATGAACACTATGAATTCAACCTACTGAAGCACAGCGAAATGTCATCTGCATCCCAACTTGCAAAAGCTGACCTCACCATATACACCAAATAGCAGCACTTCGTTCTAATTGCACCTTAACTAATGATGATAAAGCAACATGTGACTCCACATAACTATCAAATGACCACATTCTAATCAGTGTCTATGAATATAAATTATAGTTTAAAAGATTATTACATACATTAAACAGCTGCTGTCAGGTCAAGTCTGGCTCCAAATGCATGTTTTGTAGAAATAAGCTTTTACAAAAGCTAAGCCATTAGAAGTGGTTTCATAGTGTTTGTTTGTTTTTTATTTCCACTGGAAACAAGTTTTTAAACAAATAAACATTCACTGGGAGTGTTTGCCACGTAGGGTTTCAGCCTCTGAACACGCACCTGCTTAACTTTGCTAATGATGCAATCCCATTGCAGTCAATGGAACAGCTTATGTGAACCAAATCATGCATATGCATAAATATTTGTAGTACCAAGGCCTAAAACATTTTCACCTTAGCGCATGAGAAACCTCAGAGTAAAGTGTCCAAGCACTCAAACTTGCCAACACTGAAAGCCATGCTTAATGTAATGCAAATGAATAGTCAAAATAATTACTCTGTATTTGCACCCGCATAACTGAGATCAGCAGTTGGGTCCAGTGAAAGTCCATTGAAGTAAAACTGATCAGACTTGGTGGATCATATCCACAGCCGATAGATCATTAATAAAGTTCATAGATGCCAAAATGGGCCACAATCTCCTCTCTTACACACAGGTGTAAATCAGGTGTAATTATGTTGCCATTGACAGATTTGCAACAGCGTAAAAGTGGTGTAACTAGGGGCAAATCAGGCTTATTAGTCTATATAATGTATCAATCTTCAGTAAGTATAAATACTCTTAACTTTTTCTGTGCATTTCCCTGAAGCAGCATGTATCAGTTCAACAGATGAGTCTATGATGTATTTCATTTCATAGGGTGTGTGATTTGATAAAGTACTGTATGCATATGTAACTTTAACTTTTAAAAAGTGGGAGAGTTACTATATACATACTTCTTAGCTACTTTAATTGGGTTTTTATTTAATTATGCTCACTCAAAGCAAGCACATTCCCATAGCAGCAGCAAGAAATTTTCTTGCAAGTTAAGAAATAGAATTAAAATCTTCTCTTCACAAGTAGGTGAGTTATTTGGCAATCAGGCTGTTTGGGCTGATGTCAAGGGAATCCACTGAAAATGCATAGGGAGTTCACTGACATCCTAATGGGAAGGATGGGATGTTCTCATTCAGTGGACCATGAATCAGTTGAAGAAGAAGCTTAAAAGAACCATGAGGAACTAGGTACCAGGGGGTCCATGCCTGAGAGGAACCATCCAGTGGGTTGTGACCCAAAATCTGAAATAAAGCTATAAATGATTAGGAATGAAGAGATCTTACTATAGCAGTCCTCAGAATCTGGCAGACCTAGCAGCACTCTGAAGATACAAAAGCCAGGAGCCCTCAGCCCCAGTTCCCAAAGTCACAAGTTCTTTAAAGAAACAAAACAAAACTTAGTTCATAGCGTGGGACCTTAGAGCCAAACTGCTCTGGCCCCACTAGACTGTTCTCACAACCTCTTCAATTAAAATAATATCATTTTGACCTTATATATGTGAAATATGGAGTTTCTGTCCCTCAGCATTAAACCTTAGGTACACATTGACTTGTCCAAAAGGTTCCTAGCATCTAATTTGTTGTGAAGAGTTCTAAGCGTGGTCTACCCTTAAAATTTATATTGTCATAGTTATGTCGGTCAGGGGGTGTGAAAAGCCACACCTCTGAGTGACACAGCTATGCTGACAAAAACTCCAGTGTCAACACAGCTATGTTGATGGAAGAGTTCTTCTGTCAGCATCACTAACATCATTCATATATCAGCATTTCTATATCAGCAGAAAATCACCTTCTGTCAGTATATACTGTGTCGCTACTCAGTGGCGATGCCAGCATAGTTATGCCAACATAGCCCTAGTCACTCACCTTCCATTAAAACTAGTGGAGGTCCCAAAGCAAAAGCCATGCGTAAGTCTTTGAAAGTTTACCAGCAAGTATTCAACTCAAATATTAACTCTAAAGAGAGGGAAGGTTTGTAACTCTTTTGTTAATGAAAAATCAGCAGAAATTGCTTTTTTCCCAATAAGTTAATCTGACATGTTATAACATGTTGTAGAGAAAGGAAAGCATCATTTACTGCATTGGCATTTGTACTACGTTTTGTTACAGGTTCTATCACAGGAACCACTCAGTATATTAAAGTCACTGTGCCTGATCCCTACAATGTGTTAGGCAATACAACTCCTAAAAAGTTATTGAAAACAAAAGCAATTACTATTTGTCATATATTATTGTTGAACTATTTATAGACTTGGAAGTGTTGCCACTATCTTGTTTTTGACTTTGAGAGCAATGTGTATTGTATGTTGCGATGCATCATAGTAGCTTCTGGAAACAATTCAACATGACAAATCATACATTAGAGTGAGGCTGCAATGGAAAGCTGGAGCATGCACATTAACACATCACTTTTCTGGTTATGGGAATCTAAGCAAAAATGAAACTACCTAAAAGTTAAGCTGTCAGAACTTATTCAGAAAGTAGCAGTATGGAAGGCTGGGTGAAGAAAAAAGGATCCAAACCCACTGGAAAGTGCTATGGAAGTATCGATCCTGGCTTGCCACACAGTAATTCCCCACATAGACAAATCTTAAAGGTCTGGAAAAGGATCATAAAGAAACCCCTGGGCAAAATCCTATACCCACTGAAGTCAATGGCGAAACTCCTGTTGATTACAGTGGGATCAGGATTTTACCTCCTATGTTTTAAATATTTGTGCTCAATGGGTTAAATTAAAAATTAATGGATGATGGAAGCAAAAGGACAGATTGTGTGTGTTTGCTTCTGGGGTAGGCAATGAGTTTGAACAGAAATCCTCTTCCTCTTCTACCTTCTGCCAATGCCAGAATTCTCTATGAGAAATTATTTCTAATTTTCCAAGATAGTAACATAATTACTCTCAACAGCGACCTTAACTCCAGCTTTGTATTGCTTCAGACTAGATTGTGAGGCATAATACACCAGCCAGATACTAATAATTATTTACAAAAGTGGAAACCACTGTTACACAATGTTCAACTTATTTCCCTGACAGACATCCCTTGTTTTTCAAACATTCAAAGTAGCTTCTCCATCACTTTAAAATGTGCTTAATCTCACCTTTTATCTCATGCCCCTCAGCAGAATCCATTTGCTTTGGACACAGCCTTTCTCTGGAATGTATTTGTCCCGTTCTTCTGACTGTTGCATTATTTAGGTGAAGTTCCAAATATTATTGCGCTTTCTGGTTTATTAAGTTGTTGCTACTGGCAGCCTTTCAAGAACTAGCTAAAGGAAGTAGTTATACAATGGAGATATAGATTTCCTTATCTTGATTATTTAATTTTATTTACTGCCAGAAAGAGCTCTCTTTTGAACTCATTTTATACCAACCTTAAAGTTAAATCACCTATTGCCTTAGTCTCTACTGTCACAAACTTTAAATTCAAAACAGATTTCCTGCTGCTTTCTCTGAAATAAACAATGGAAATGAGACATGCAACATTAAAAGAAAAGAAATGTCAAGCTGCTACACTTTATGGTTAGTTTATTTGTTCCGTAGGAAGCTGATGGCTTCTCCTAATAGAATTCAAAAGCAGTTGTAGCTTCTTGTTTCCTTACAGGCAATTTCTAATTTGTAGAGTAAGAATTGAGTTTGCAGTAAAAAAGAAAGATGCAGTTTTCACAGTAATTTTCAAGCATAGAGAAAATTGTAGTGATCTTTCTGAAGGCTATACACAGTCCTCCTTTTATCAGCACACCATATGAATTACCCAGTGGCTCCATCCTAACTCTACACAATACCTGTGCGTGGTCACCCAGTTTGATACATTTTACTTTTCTTCTGGGTTAAAAAAGAACTATCCAATCATAATTATTTATTCTTTTGAACTTGCCTGCACTGGTCTTCAACACATTGCCCTCCTCTCCAGGGCAGGATGAATGCCTCAGTGCAGCACCATCCAAATGTAACTGACTTAGCCCAAATACAGTCATGAAAGTCACACAAAGTTACCGCTTGATTTTCATCTCTTTGGCATACCTGCTGTTTATTGATATCCATTCTCTTATAAGAGTTGTCAATATTTTCTCTTTTCCTGCCAATCCATAGCTATTATCATTCCTCCAGTGTTCAGTATCTCCTTCACCATGATTTGCTCTATTTTTGAGTTGTCTGCCCCACTGGGCCAGATCTTCATCTATTTCCTGGAATGATTTAGCCCTCCATGTGTTTTTCACCATATTATTCTTCAGCCCATGGGTTCTCCAACTGTAGATCCAACAGCATCACAAACACTGGCCCTTTTTTATGGTTAGCGCAGAGTAAAGTCCTGAAACTATGGGGGTCCATCCCCAAACACAGTTTTTATTGTTGTTGTTGCTGCAAAATGGGGTCATGGCATGGCAAAAGTTTAGAATTGCTGGCCAGCCGTTAGCTTCTATCCCATCTTCTCTCAATGTCCATTTTCTTTCCCATATAGTCTGTACAATGTGTTAAAGCATCGGCAGTAGATCATTTGTGTTTCAGTATGAGATGTGGTCATCAATTCATTCAGATGCTTTTGTTTTATTCACACACTAAATGAAATCATGCACTATTTTTATTTAAGTTCAGTTTTGTAAAAATCAAAAACCTGCATGCTCTTAGTCTAGCCAGCATTTCTGACTCGAAGACATCTTTGCATCTACTCTCCGAGAACCCACCATGCAAGCTGTACATTTTAAAAATCAGGGAAAGACAAGAGGCCGCTCACAGAGTAAGGTACCATTCGATGTGAGCAAAGGTGGCAGAATATGGCTCTTAGAGAGAATGTTTGCTTTGGTATTGTCCTGATTCTAACTGGTAGACACTGAGAATTATACAGAAAAGAAATGCCACTATTTTGGGATTCATATTTCAGAAACCTCTTTCTGTGTTGTACAGTTTGTGTGGTTAAAACTACAATATCCCAATAGGTAAGAGATCTATAATGTTACTAAGACAGAATTTCTGTTGACTTCATGGAAAGTGTAATTTGCTTTTGTATTTTTAAGTGAAGTAGTATATACCCTTCTTATAAAACATGGCTAGATTCTCAGTTAGTATAAACCAGTGTAGCTTTCCCAAAGGCAGTGACGCTAAGCTGATTTACACTGGTGGAGAATACAACTCCCTTTCTATAGAAGACAATGGCTATGGTGTGAATATACAGAAAAACAAACAAGTAGCTCTAGACTCACACAATTTTATTATAATAGAATTTAGCACCAGGCTAGATACAACATGAATTCCAATAAAAAGTATCATTTTGGAAGCATGGGTTGGCTGATTTTCATTAGTAAGTTATAGATTTGCAACTTTGCTCTGATTGGGCAATAAAATAAGGAATAAATTATAATGATATGAAACTCAGCCAGCCTCAGTTGATATGCGCTCTGAATAATTATTATAAATGAAGCAGCCATGGTAAGTAGTTAGTTTCTCTCTAAGACTTGATTCACTCAAGTTGTACTAACTAAGTCCCTCTTTTGCACTTTATTTTACACTTTACTTGTATTTATTTATTTATTATTGCTTTGCAGCATGAAGGAAAGTATTTTAAAACATTAAGTACTATGTATGTTATCCCATACTAGGATAGCACATTATTCTGACAATCAGGTTGGAGTTCCTATGATGACAGAATTGAAAAGCTCCAAGTTTTCTTATGCAGGGTCAGGCCCCAGTCCTACATCAGGACACATTAGCATAGATCAGGGGTATCCAATAGGCAGACCACAGGCCAAATCTGGACTGGCAATGGTTTTGAATGGACTTCAAAATCTTTTTATTTACTTATTATTATCAGAGACTCATAGAAGATCAAGGTTGGAAGGGAACCTCAGGAGGTCATCTAGTCCAACCCCCTGCTCAAAGCAGGACCAATCCCCAATTAAATCATCCGATAAATCATTATAAATGAATCATATATATCATCCGATAAAGAAATCATTTATCGTTGTTGTTGTTTTTCTATTATTTTCTCTGGAATCTGGACCTTGACTGTACCTTGACCAAGAAATTTGGACCTTGACAAAAATAATTGATTATCCCTGGCATAGACCCGAGTTTTACAAAACTGCTTCAATAGTAGCTAGAAGGTAATGTGCAATATGACGTTGCAGTCTATATGGTTTTATAAAAATATGCTAATGAGTGAATATAATGTAACTGGAATATGCTTCATGCAAAAGGTCTCTTGTAAGATATCATTACCTTATAATCTACTGAGTGATCATCCTATTTGTATAAATGTACCACTCTTGTATTTGAAAATAGAAATATGAAATATAACTCTGAGGGCCTATTGTAATTATGCGAAGTGTGGGCCATTAACAGTGGTTTGGAGTCTTGATGACTCCCATTAATAAGGACAATTGTCTGCAGATGCTCTGTTTTACCTGTAAGTCTTCCTGTATACGTGTGTGCTGGCAAGTGGGCAACGAAGTCTTGCAGTGACATGTGATCATGTCACCTGAACTGGAATCCATCTTTAACCTGGTGTCTTTCCAATGAGAAGGAGGGAGTGGGAACCCAGAGAGAGACAAAGGATTCCCACTTTATTCAGAAGATATATAAAAGAGTGGAACAGAACAACGGGAGGGAGGAGCCATCATGAAGAATCCCCTAGCTACCACCAGAGCTGGAACAAGAGCTGTACCAGGGGAAAGAATTGTGCTCAGGCCTGGAAGGTGTCCAGTCTGAGGAAAAAACTTACTGAAGCATCTCTGAGGGTGAGATTATCTGTATTCAGTTTGATTAGACATAGATTTGCATATTTAATTTTATTTTGCTTGGTAACTTACTTTGTTCTGTCTGTTACTACTTGGAACCACTTAAATCCTACTTTCTGTATTTAATAAAATCACTTTTTATTTATTAATTAACTCAGAGTATGTATTAATACCTGGGAGAGCAAACAACTGTGCATATCTCTCTACCAGTGTTATAGAAGGTGAACAATTTATGAGTTTACGCTGTATAAGCTTTATACAGAGTAAAAAGGATTTATTTGGGTTTAGACCTCATTGGGAGTTGGGCATCTGAGTGTTAAAGACAGAAACACTTCTGTTAGCTGCTTTCAGGTAAACCTGCAGATTTGGGGCAAGTAATTCAGACCCTGGGTCTTTGCTGGAGCAGATGGGAGTGTCTCACTCAGCAAGACAGGGTGCTGGGGTCCTGAGCTGGGAGGGAAAGCAGGGGTAGAAGTCTCAGGACATCCGATGGCAGCTCCCAAGGGGGGTTATGTGATCCAACCCGTCACAGCAGCATATAGGCTCAGTCTCTGGCTCTAGTTACACCTTCTTGTATGCTCTGAAACATTTACTCAAGTGATTAACATTACACACTTCAATAGTATGTAAGGGTATAACCGTTTGCAGTACTAGGGTCATGCGAGTATGCAGGAAAATGCATCTTCCAGCTTGTGAGGATTAAAAAAGTCATGCAGGGCAAAATGGGAGCAGCTGTCCATTATGTTTGCTAGAAAAAAAGGATAAATTCAGTTAGAATCTTACCACTACAATTAATGACATTTATTCTCCTAATTAGCCACCAACCTTTAAGGTGTTAATTTACTACTGAATGTACACTGCATAAAATATATGAAAAAGCCCTTCTGATATTTAGCAGCATCACAGACTAACTACAACTGATACGTCCCATCCAAATTAAAAACGTTTAGCAATAAGTTTCCAAGAACCCTTCAGGAACTTCCCCACACACAGCTCAAGATAGGGACAAGTGGGACAAGTTCTCATTACTCCCCCTACTCCAAATTCTGCTCTGGCCACCAGAAAGGGCTCTGCTTACCTGCAGATTACTTACTACAGCCTGAGAGAAGGTCAATTAACTGACGCAGCTGTGAATGGGCATGGGGTATAAAGGGATTCGGAGCAACAGTCTTTGTGTATGGTGCAATTCCTCGGGTGAAATACTCAGAATGAGTGAAAGTAGGAAGCGGATGTTTCTGCTTCTGATAATTATTATAGTACCATACATTGTTCTAACCTGTGGGATTTGTCTCAGAGTGTTTTAGCAGGGCTGGAGACTCTCAAACAGAGTTAATATTTCCCCACGATGGTCCTATGTGCCATCACCTGCTCCATCCCTTCCGTGGTTTCTAGCTAGAGCTGTGCCCTCATGGCAATCTGTTACCTTGCAATGCCAAAAGTCTCAGATGGTAACAACTGTGCACCAGGGCCTCTTTGGAACAGGCCACCTGGTCAAAGCTACTGATCTGAGCCTTGGCCCAGCTGCTTGCCAGCACTCTGCTCTGAATGCTGCAGCCAACAGGGTTATCTTTCAGATGGGGCTGCATGAATGTGGCAGTGTTCTGCAGGTAAGGACTGGACTTGATCTCTCAAAATTAAACTGTTCAATTCTAGTCCGCTTGCATGGTCAGGATCTAATGACTCCTCCCTTAGCTCTGTCTAGCTGTGGATAACCAGAAAACTCTTCTGGCTTGCGTAATGCTGAAACCTCTAAAACAACAGAACCTGGAGGTATTATTGGTGTGGCAGGGTTCTCAGCACAAGTGCAGTCACAGTGCTAGCTGACCTGTGCAAGGTGGAACAGGAAGCACAGTACAGACAGTCTGTGCCCTTTGTTTACTCCTCCTGTGAAGGTGAGAGAAGCTGCTGGGATTCAGCTTCTCCCTACAGCCAGCTGTAAGAAGACAACAGCACGGCAGGGAGTCAAGCTGTTGTGCCACAGCATTCTGACTAGGGTGACTGTACATCCCATTTTGGCTGGGACAGTCCCGTTTTTGAGCCCTGTCCCAGTCATCCTGATTTTTTTTTCAAAAGTGGGCATTTGTCCTATTTGCTCTTGCCAACTTGATCAGTGCCCACTTTTGCCAAAAAGCTGGAGTGCAAAGGAATAGGGGGGTGAGTGGCAAACTCAGCCCTGCACAGAGAGGGAGGCAGGGTCTGAGCGAGCAGCGACGCCAACCTCGTGCAGGGAGGGAGAGACGTAGCTTAGGTAAGTGGCTCAGGCCTGTTTTACCTTTGGGAAATATGGTCACCCTAGTTCTGAGAGTGCACTGCATTGTGTTGTGACTTCAGTATGTGACACTGGAGTGAGATAGACACTTTAATGGGTATTGGGGTGGGATCCTCAAAGGGACTTAGGGGTTGCAATGTTGGGTGTTGTGGCATCTAACTTTTAGGCACCTTGAAAATCATGGGAACATCACTGCAATCCACAAAGCTGCACTGGGTGTCTAGGCTCCCTGTACACTGCACGGGGAGGGACAGGTGCCTTACAATGTGATCCAAAGAAGCCAGCATGCTAGTTGGGGAGGCTCTTAAGCTAATCAATGGGAGATGACCAATGACTATTCCACTGTGGATAAATCATTAAATGGTGGTTGGGCCAGCCAAAGAAGGGGACTAATTCTGTAGTCTGGTGGTAACGGCGTCCACCTGGAAAGTGGGAGACTCCAGGTCCACTTCCTCTGCTCCAGTCCTTCATTCATTATTTATCCACATTGGAACAGCATCTACAGAAGAGATGGGAGCCCCATACCAGAATAAAGTGGATGAGGACTTCTTCCCAGCAGCTGATTCCAAACAGTTGTGGGTCTACAATTTGGGGAAAAGAACCTGACTATCACTATTTCTAATACTTCTGTAGAAGTTAGAAGAAACTACTGATTGCAGTTTATAATCTCCTCAGGGAGCTGCAGATTTCCATGGCATATGGTGACAAATGTTTCTGCAGGATTTACCCTGCCATGGAGCTAACACTTAAGGCCCAAACATAGCCTGAGTGCTAGATGCCTTCCTGATCTGATAGTCTTTAAATGAAGGATTAATTATACTAGATTCTCTCCCTTCAATATGTGAATCTTTCCACATGACACCAGACAGCACAAACCTTTTTTACAACCCATCCCCTGAAAACAACTCTATATCTTGCAGCGCTCAGGGGGGTGTTTTTTCACACCGCAGTTGCAGGGCTGTAAAGTGTGAGTGTAGCCAAGGCCTTAGGAACAAATCCAGCTGTGATTCCTATTGAGTGTTCTTATCTAAGGTGAGTCAGGCACTTTAATCTCATCTTTCACATTTCACTTGCCAGTCTTGGTTCTGCTTTAGCAACTGGGCGGGGGGGAGGGATCTAGACATGGGCATTGCAACACTGAGTGCCTCAGGCCATGGCTACACTTACAGTTCTGCAGCGCTGGTAGTTACAGCTGTGTTCGTACAGCTGTGTAGGGCCAGCGCTGCAGTGTGGCCACATTTGCAGCATTTGCAGCGCTGTTGGAAGTGGTGCGTTGTGGGCAGCTATCCCAGCATTCAAGTGGCTGCAACGTGCTTTTCAAAAGAGGGGGGTGGGGTGGAATGTGAGAGGGAGCTTGGGGGAGACAGAGAGAATGGATATTTGGAGCTGACACTGTTCTCAGCTCCCTGCCTTGCAAGTTCTAAGGACTGGAAGACACACAGTGCCTAGCTTCAATCATTTTAAAAGTTCTGACCCCTTCCCCCACCCTTCTCTCATTCACTAAATGCAAATTATGCACTCCTAAATAGCCATCAGACCAGAAAAGCCACTGCTGAACATGGACTTCCCCCTCCCCCTCTGCCGTGTGAGCGTGCTGTTTCTCTCTTCAAGCAAACAGCTGTGAACATTCCAAAGTCTCATAAGTCTGGGCTGCAGGAAGGTGCCTGTCTTTGCTAGTGTTCCACAAACAGGAACCTACTTCCTGGAGTCAGGCAGCTTAAGCACCTAAGATGTTCCTTGCCAGAACAAGTTCAGCACCTGCCTTGCTCCACACACAACCTCCAGAGGAGGAGGTGGTAGTGCTGGTGCTGCTCTGGGCCAGAGAGAGAGAGAGTCTCTATAGTCCAGTTGCTAGGGCTCCCATCTGGGAGGTGGGAGACCCTGGGTCCCATCCCTCTGCTCCAGTCACTCTTTCATTACTTAACCAGCTTCAGCAGGACAGGTTGAGGGAGCCCTACATCAGACTATCCCATGGCTCAGTGGTTAGAGTACTCACCTGGGATATGGGAGACCAGATTCAATATCCCCCTCCCTGCCTGAGGTGGGGGAAGATTTGAACAGAGACTCTATCTCTTTTCTTCCAGTCAGGCAGAGAGGGGGGAATTGAACCAGGGTTTCACGCATCCCAAGTGAGTGCTCTAACCACCAGGCTAAAAGTTAAGGTTGGCATCACCACCTCCTCCAATCAAATTTTGAATGGCACCTCTGAGCTCATCTACTGGATTTGCCCCTGCATGCAACTGAGGTGGCTACATGCCTATCTGCCCCCTGTTTGTGAATTGCTCTGTAGCTTAGGCGGGAGATAGGTGTCCAGATGCCTGGAGGGAGGCAGAAGTATGCATGCCCCAGAATTTCCTAGGGAACTTTTGCAGCAGCAAGTCAGGTCCTGACTTTAGCGCCTACAGGGTTAGGCAACAGCCATGCAGGAGCCTAATAGATCCCAGTGGTGATGCACATGGGGGACTCTGGGTTTCTATCTTTCAGGAGAAACAATGTGAGCAGAAAGCAATCAAGCCAACATGGGTTCTCTTCAGGTCTACGCTATCTGCAGAAGACAGGCTAGGTTTTTCCTTGTATCTGATGAATGGTAGGTGGTATGAAAAATGTGAGGAATTCCTTGGCAGTAGCCAAAATCATAGCAGCATGAAGCAGATGACATGCAAAAAAGACCCCTTAGTGGGTCTCTCGAAGGCAGAGGAGTCTAGTATGTCTGTGTACACACTTGGGTTTCCAGTTCAAGTTACTTTCTATGCCGGGGAGTGATGAAAGCTTCCTGGGGGAGTAGCTCAGTAGGGACCAGCAATTATCCTGGAGCATGCACTGCTTCTTGCACCTGATATGTCTGGCTAGAATGCATGGGATTTCTTCTGGAAAGAGAAGATGCTGCATCTTGTAATGATCACTGTAGTAAATACCCCCACTCTCCTCCTCCAATAGCTGGAAACAATCTCCCTTGACTCACCTTTTTTAAATCAAAGCACACAGCTTGTCAGGCTTTTGCAGATGACTGGGCAGCTGAGAGGAACTCCAGTGGATTCCACCTGGGATATGATTCACATTCAAGCTGATGTCAGTACTGGAAGTCATGTTGTGCTAAGGCACTTTACTGATAGTTGTGTAGCTATGCTAATTCCACAGCGGGACTCCACTCTCCAATATGTGATCAACTTCAATGGGTAGGATCTCGGCGGGAGGGGCTTTCATGGCCTGACATACCTTGTAAAGAGCTAGTGATTAGAGGATAGCTCTAACCAGGATCTTTTCAACCTAGGTATCTAGTAGATGGGAGATCAGATGATACATCCTCAACTTTCTTATCCCCATGGCCTCAGCAAGATACCCTTCAGTTCACAGTTGACATTTTCAGGTTTGCTGGAGATACTAGAAGATCTATTTCCTTTACTCCAGACTAGAGGCCTAAGTTCCACTCTGACAGTTGTCCCACTCTGACAGTTGTCCCACTCTGACAGTTTTGATCCCTCTATTCACAATTGCCCCTAGATCTATATTACATGCCATATGAAGGTCACTGCAGCCAACCAAGCTCCAGATTCTTTGAACAAGGCTTGTTACCTCAACAAAGCAAACAATACATAAGTAAACTTTTGAGGGGTGGATGGGGTAGGAAGAGAGAAATGGAAAGCAGTTGAAAAGCCAAGGTTTCTCCCTGTTAATGTTGCCATCTCTTCCCCTTGCAGCTGGTCACCTGTGGAAGGCCCCAGGAAGATCTGTAGTTGCTGCGAGATTGGGAACTGTGGATCACTTGGAGGACAGAAGACTTACCCCTCTGCATAGACCCTAGAAGAGAGATGTGCCTTCTAGTCATGGTATGTATGTTGCATGCATCTAATCAACAAACAGGGAGCATGTTTATCTTCAGGCAGAGTCTGTAAAGCTTTCATTTGGCCTGACTAAGTGAACTATTGGGTCTCACAAACATGTTCGATGGGTGAGTGGACTAACTCAGAGCAAGCTCCCTAATACTATACCTCTTTCAGTGAAGCAGCACCTACTTTCAGGGAAGCTAAGGCTGATAGTGTGGTGGGACCTCTTTCCATCCTTGATGCAGATCAACATTCCAGGAATTTTCCAGAAAACATAACCAGAGTGGCAAAGATGGGATCATAGGGTATGAATTTGACTGTGTGACGTGGCTGCCAAACTCATGACTCAAGTCCTAGGCCTGTGTTTTCTCTTACAAGTGTAGAGAGAAGCCTCTGATGGTGCTGTGGTTATCATTGCTTGTTGCAGCCATTCACTTGCCTTCACTTTCTTGGGAATCTTTCATGTATACAAGAAATACAGGAATTATTGACCTGTCTTTCCTAGTCTGTACAATAGACAGGAAACTATATTTCGATCTCTGTGATCAATCCAGATCTTCTAAGGAGGCAGAAGTGTCGCTGTGTGATCTAGTGGGCACCATGATTCAGTAGTTATCTCTTGGTTGAAGACCGTGGGTAAGAAACACCTAGACTGAAAGAGAGATGGAAACTATCATCTTAATGATTAATTGGCACTAGCCTGGATCTTAAAGCCCAGCTGTTGCCTTCTTTGGGTAAAAAAATTCAAATAGTCTCTAGTGACTAAGTCCTTTCACCAGAACAGCTTAGCACTACAAAGCTGTTCTCCTGGACTGTATTTCCTTTCATATGGGAGTCCCTAACGCCCAAGAGTAGGTATGAATGGTGGCTGTGTACAGAGGAATAGAGCTGGTTGTAACACTTATAATTCAATGAAATGTCAAAATGGGCTGATTTGTCTAAAAGTTGGGGGGAGGACAGGGAGGTTGAGAGTCTGAGCCTGGTCATTAGCACATGGGCCCAGGATGTAGGAGACCCAAGTTCAAGTCCCTGCTCTTCCTGACTCAGAGTGATCTGGGATCTGGATGCCAGCAGAAAGCCAAGCACTAAGTTGATGTATCCAACAAAAATCAGAGGATGGCCCTCCCCAAGGATTCCTGATATCAGAGTATATAGAATCAAGGCCACCCTGTGGAACCTTAGAGTTGACTGAACCCAGTAAGAAGTTGGAAAATCCGAAGTGCATCAATCTCTAAGAACAGCTGTGCAGAAAGAACTCTTCCCCCATCCCACAGTTAAAAGGATAAATGCTGAGATCTCATCTGAAAGATTGTATTTCCCCTTATATTCTTTAATATAAGTAACTGTAGGTTATCTTGCTAAGTCTATGCTCTCTAGTTTGACCTCAAGTAACCATATTCTGGATTTTCGTAGAATCATAGATATCAGGGTTGGAAGGGACCTCAGGAGGTCATCTAGTCCAACCCCCTGCTCAAAGCAGGACCAATTCCCAACTAAATCGGATGGACCTAGACTGTTCTCAGTGGTAGCAGATGACAGAACAAGGAGTAATGGTCTCAAGTTGCAGTCGGGGAGGTTTAAGTTGGATATTAGGAAAAAAAATTTCACGCAGAGAGTGGTGAAGCACTGGAATGGGTTACCTAGGGAGGTGGTGGAATCTCCTTCCTTAGAGGTTTTTAATGTCAGGCTTGATTTTAACTCCTTATTAAATCCAAGCAAATTGGCCTAAGCAATTTGAATCATAACTTTAAGCAAATGCTTTGGGTATTCTAAAAACTTGTTCCTTTTTGACCAATCCATTCAAACAGAAGGGACTAAACACTCAAAAGTGCCTTAAAAAACACTTTGGCTTCCTTTGCTTTTATTTTGCTAGTACATCCTTCCACCCTGGAAAAATTCTGCAAGGGAGATAAATGTGCTAGGTATTAAAGACTTGATCATCATAAATAAATTTAACAAGAAATCTTGGTGATTGGCATTGTTCTGAGGTGTAAATGCTGAGCCTCAAACTTAGTTATGGACAAGTGCTCACACTGGTTTGTTCTAGCACCTAGAATATTGATTGCTTGAATTTTTAATTTTCCATTTAAAAACCCAATCAATGGCATTTTCTATGTTTCTTTTTTCCCTCTCTTCCTTTCTCTCTAGCCCCTCTTCAAGGGCAAAATGAAAAAGGGAGGGGAAAACTATTTTTTTTGTGGAATAAATGAAAAAAATCACTTTTATAATAGCTGGAGAACAAAAAAAATTCAAAATTTTGTGAAAAATCTTTTCAATGCAGAGCTGCCCAAAGGATTCAGGGGGCCTGGGACAAAGCAATTTTTGGGGCCCCTTCCATAAAAAAAAGTTGCAATACTATAGAATACTATATTCTCGTGGGGGCTCCTGTTGGGCCCAGGGCTTGGGGTAAATTGCCTCACTTGCCGCCCCCCCCAAGCAGCCCTGTTTCAATGTTTTGAGTAGCTCTAATAGAAACCCTACTAATCTAAGGATATGTCTACACTCTAATCAGAGACGTGACTACAACTCATGTAGTCAAACCTTCATAGCCGTGAAGCCATGGTAGCACAGATCCTGGCACAGGCAATCAATGTGAGTACGTACTCAGAGTCCTGAATGGACTTATACAATCCATGCTGGAGCTCATGCCACAAGCTAGATTAAAGCCAGCATGGGTATGCCTACCTAAACTGCAATCATATCACCAATTGCAGTGTAGACATAACATAAGTGAGCCTGATCTAAATAGCCTTTTAAAGCACAAAATATCCCCCAGATGTATCCATATCATAGCAGGGTATTCCTCTATAATGTGCTGCATTAAGCACTACAAAAAACAGATTGTCAATTGTGAATGTCCATTGAGGTGTGTTTGTAAAGGCCCTGAAAAGAATAGCATGAACACTTGGCTGCTAAAATAAAGATCAATGGTGCTACACAGAGCACTCTGCATTGCAGTCTGTGCTTGTGAAAAGCTCAGAGCTAGACTGGATGTGTATTGCAGGGGAGGCCAGAGGACTGGAGAGTGCCTGTCCATGTTTTGCCTGGCTGAAGCTTTACATTTTCATGAACAATAAGGGTGGGGCTTTCAACAGTGTCTGTGATTTAGGAGTATAAATCCTATTGAAAGTGCTTTTGAAAATCCCACCCTCAATCCATCCAAAAGCATTTAAAGAAAGAAAACCTAGCAAATCCTTGATTTTTTTCTCCCATCTTTTCATCATTATGTTTGAGCTAAAGGACTTTTAAAATTAGGTATACAAAAGCCATTTCTCATAGCTCACTGTAGTAAACTATGTTGAAGGCAGTTGCAGGAAATGTATTTAGTCTCCCAAAGTATTTGTCTTTCTCAAGACTTTCCATTTGTTTTCTTCTGGGGGGCAAAAAAGCTCAGATAAAATGACGCTGACTTATTTTTATAAATACAGGGAGTTGTATATAATGCGATGGAAAACCTAAAAGCTATCTGGTGTATTTATTTATCATCTCATTGCAGTTCTCCAAGACTTTGCTGAAGCACAGAAAATTATTGCCCTAAAGCAAAACTAGATCTGTGCAGCAATGACAAATGATATAGGGACCCGGGACTCTCCTGAACTGAGTTTTTCCAAAGATTAAAAAAGGCAAACAAAAAACCAAACACTTAGCAAAGATAGTGCTGCTCCATAAGGAAAAACACTTATCTCCCAGACTGATAGAAAACTCTCTTGGTGAGGACAACAATCCTTTTGAATAAGAGTCTTTTCTGCAGCTATGAAGATCCTTATAGGTTGCCCTTTTCCTAATGGGCACACAATGCCATGTGTCAGTAGTAATTTATCTTATAATAAAAAGGATTTGTTATTATTTCCAACCAAAGTGCTGAGCATTAATTAATTATGTTGAGATGAAAGTATTTGCTGTATTTGGGGGGGAAAAATCTTCTGTGCAATGTTTAAAAAGGAAAGGAAAAAGGAAGCAAATCAGTTGTACAATCAGTTTTGGACATTGTTTTGTAGCTAACATCATATTAATTAAAGCACAAATCACAGAAATTAGAAAAAGGGTTCTTGGCTTATAAAGGATAGAGTATTTTAGAGCTTTGAGCAAATTTATTTTGGGCTGTTTCATTAATGCATTGATTTTTCTTCCAAATTTCATGAACACTGCCCTTATGTCTGCTTTTGCCTTCCTTTGTCTCTGTCCGTGTCCCTGCATAGACCATTCCTGGGGCCAACTGATAACAGTAATGACTTTATAAAGGCCAGTAGTCCTAGCTACATTTCTTACACTTTTCATTATCATCATTATTATTCAGGACCCGAAGTTACATAAAAAATAAATCCTAATCCCATCTCCTGCAAACAGTCTTCCCGGCACCCAATGTAAAACTAATGGAGCACAAAATAGCACTTTTTAAACACCATGCCAATGTTGAGTTTTGGCTGAACGACGTGAGGCTGCGACAATGGATTAAAACAGCAAGCATCCAAAAAGTTTAATTGTTAGGAGCTGGGGAAAGTGTACAAGATTCACATTTTAATTTAGTTGCAAAGACTTTCATTATTGACATTAATGGAAGCTCAGCCATTTACACTGCTTGAGGATCTGGCCAAGGTAGGGTGACCAGACAGCAAATGTGAAAAATTATGACGGGGTGAGGGGGGGTAATAGGAGCCTATATAAGAAAAGGACCCAAAAATCGGGACTGTTGCTATAAAATCAGAACATCTGGTCACCCTAGGCCAAGGAAGACCAAGAAGCCTTTATTATGAAGAGAAACATTGGGCTTGATACATTTTTTGGAAAACACATATGTATACACTTAACTTTAAGCATGTGTTTAAAACTCGGTGAACTCAAAAGGGACTTGCATTGGAATGTTTTCCTGAATTGGAGCCTAAATCAGGAGTAACTTTATTGAGTCCAACAGTGACACCACTGTAAAACCAGTGTAAGTAAGAGAAGATGCAAGTCCAGTATTCATAAATAAGGCTGTGAGCCTTTCACAGAGGTAGTGGAAGTCACGGATTTTGTGACTTTTTGGGACCTCCGGGACTTCTGCAGCGACTGGTGCGACTGACCCCAGAGCCGCCCACACAGCTCGGGTGGCCCTGGGGCCAGCTGCACTGGCTGCTGCTCAGGCAGCCCCAGGAAGGTGGATCCAGGTGCTGCCCCAGAGCAGTGGTCTGGGAGCAGCAGTGGTGGCCTGGGTCACTTCCCCCCGCCTGGAACAGCAACACCAGTGGCATCGGGGGGGGACCTGGGCTGCCACCCCCTGCCTGGACCAGCAGCGGGGGGACCTTGGGCTGCCACCTTCTGCCCCCTACTCAAATCAGCAGCAGCGGGCCACCATGCAGCCCCCCAGCACCAGCAGCATCGGAGCCCTGGGCTGCCCACCCCCAGAAGCAGCAGCAGGCTCCAGGATGCCTTCCTCCCCAGCAGCAGTGGTGGTGGGGCCCCAGGCTGCCACTCCCAGGAGCAGCGGTGGTGTGTCCCCAGGACCATCCCCCTCCCCAGCAGCAGCAGCGTTCCCTGGAACCACCCCCAGAACAGCAGCGTATATGGGAGCACTCCCCCCTCACCCCCAGAACTGAAGATATAGTTAGGGGTATTTTTAATAAAAGTCATGGACAGGTCAGAAGTCATGACTTTTTGGTCATTGCCCGTGTCCTGTCTATGATTTTTACTAAAAATACCCGAGACTATAAATACCTGTAGAAGTGACAGAAAGCTGATTACATCATGTGAATCCAGAGGGTACCAGAGAGAGTTGCATGCCCAGAACTTCACTTGTGATCTCAAGCAATAATGTGCCTTTTACAGTTAAACTACTCTCTGAATCAGGGCAGGATAGCATCCCATAAAACACTGATGAATTGTTCCTTGATTTAAAGTGACTAGCAGCAGAAGGTATAATGCATGCTAATGAATAGATCGTTGCTTTTTTTTAAAAGCTACTGTATACATATAAGTACCTATTCTGAAGCCAACTGCTGATGTGGAAGCTAATTATTTTATGTGCAAGAAGATTGACATTTATTTTATATTTGGATTTGATTAAGTTATGTATGGTCTACAGTAAAACAGAAGTCTAACAAGGCACAACTAGGGAAGGCCTAAAGGACTAGATTAAAAAACTAATTAATCAGAGACAAATTATTGTGGTCAGATTATATGCAAAGTTTTCAAAGGTGACCAGAGCTGTCAATGTGGGGCATTATGGGACAGCTCCTGGAGGGCAGTAACAGTTGACGGAGGTAACGCAGTGTCTACACTATCACTGCATTGACCTAACTACCTCGACCTTGACTTTATGCCTCATGTGGAGGTGATGTTATTGGCGTAGTGGGCAGCAATGAAATTTAAGCATGGTAGACACATACACAGCTAGCTTGACATAGGCTGCCTTTCTTCGACCTAACTGTGTAGTGTAGACCAGGTCTTAGACAAGTTAGATGTCTTCAAACTGGCAGGACCTCACAAAATACAGCCTAGAATATTTAAGGAACTGGCTGAAGAGATCTATGAGCCATTGAGAGAACTCATGGAGGAAGGGAGAGATCCAAGACTACCGAAAAAGGGCAAATATAGTACTAAACTATAAAAAAGGGGAATAAGGACAACCAGGGCATTATAGACCAGTCTGTTTAACTTCAGTAACCAGAAAGATAATGGAGCAAATAAAATCAATTTATAGGTTCCTAGAAGATAATAAGCCTATAAGTAACAGTCAACATGGATTTGTCAAGAACTAATCATGTTAAACCAAGCTAATCGTCAAGCCTTGTGGATGGGGGAAATAACAGACATGAAATATCTCAGCCTTAGTATTGAAAACCTAACTGTCTCATGTGACCTTCTCATAAGCAAACTAGGCAAATTTACCCTAGACAAACCTCCTCAAAGGTGAGTGCACAACTAGTTGGAAAACTGTACTCAGAATAGTTATCAATGGTTGATAGTCAAGCTGGAAGGGCATGTCAAGTAGGGTCCTGCAGGTATCTGTCCTGGGTTCAGTTCAGTTATTTGGATAATGGCATAGAGAGTACACGCAGCTGATGCGAAACTGGGAGGGGTTGCAAGTGCTTTACAGGATTAGAATTCAAAATGATCTTGACAAACTAGAGAGGTGGTTTTGTGTTCCTGTGAAAATCTGCTGAAATTTGGGGATTGGGATTGAAGGTGGGAGAAAAAGAAGTATGGGCCCAGGTAGTAAGCTCTTTGGAGCTGGGACCCTCTTTTTGTTCTGTGGGTACAGTGCCTACCAGAATGGGGTCCTGCTACATGACTGGGCTCCTAGAGGGCTACTACTGTAGAAATAATAAACAAATAATATTGTGCCATTATTTTTAAGTGAAACTGTACAATATGAGCCACAGTTAAGGTTGTGTTCCGTTATTTAAGAAGTTTCAGCTATAGTTCTTGCTCTTTGCAGAAGAGTGTATCTCCTTGTCATTTCCTAAACATGTCACAAAGACCAAGTAATTCCTAAGTGAGCACTTCAACGGTCTCCTGTTCTTCAAAAATACTTCAACTCACACTTTACTTTTTAAAAAAGGCAAAGCCATATAATCTGGAAATGACTGAGAGGGAATGGATCACTTGATGGATCACCTGTTCTGTTCATTCCCTCTGGGGCACCTGGCATCGGCTACTGCTGGAAGACAGGATATTGGGCTAGATGGCCCTTTGGTCTGACCCTGTATGGCTGTTCTTATTTTCTTAATAATTTAAATTGATTTAACTATTTTAAAAATTAACATGTTAAAAGATGTAAAAAGAAAAACCTTCTGGGGCCAAATCTCCAGCCAGTAAAATCTGTATAGCTCCATTGGTTTCAATGGGGCTACACCTGTTTACACCAGTGAGGATCTGCCTTGTAGTGTACAATAAATTGAAGCAAAACTTTTGGGTTACCAAAATCTATGGAAGAGACTGACCAATCTTGCATTTTACAACAGATAAGCTAGATATCTTTTTCTATCTATACCGTAATTAATTACAATATACAACGTTGAAATTAGCCCTAGCATAGTACTAGTTGTAATTATAGTATAGCATAGTATTAGTTACAATTATTGTGCAGAGTCAGTCAGTCTCTTCTACAGATTTCTACATCTAGAAAAGCCATGCAAGAGATGCTTGTGGGTGTGTGACAGAGCTGTCCATTGGCTAGGACAAATTGGGGCAACCACTCCAGGCCCTGTGCTTTGGGGGGCCCTACAAGAGCAATTGGCTGGTACAGTCATCCTGGAAGACATAGGCATAGAACCTATGGGTGTGGGGGGTGCTGCAGCATCCCCCAGGCTCCTGGCTGCTGCCCCATGCACCTGTGGGGGGGAAGGACAGCTCAGTGGTTTGAGCATTGGCCTGCTAAACCCAGGGTTGTGAGCTCAATCCTTGAGGGGGCCATTTGAGGATTAGTCCTGCTTTGAGCAAGGGGTTGGACTAGATGATCTTCTTGAGGTCCCTTCCAACCCTAATAATGTCTTAGCTCAGGGCCAGCTGTGATCAGGAGGCATATGAATAGCTGTTTTCAAGCAGCACACATCAGATCACGGTCTAGAGATGAAGGTGCAGTAGGCCAGAAGAAAGAGCAACTAGAGTAATAAAGAGTCTGAAGTCCAAGCAATGCAAAACAGAGCAAATGTTGACACAGCCTGAGAAATACATCAACATTATGTATGTGACACAGATGGAAATAAACTTTAACTTAATGTCAGTTCAGTCAAATATGCTCAACTATAAAATCTCTGGAGTTGGTGCTGAACAGAGACCTAAAAAGTTAAGGAAGCAATTTGTGAAAAGTTTAAAGGAAAACTCCAGTGATCTATCACCAACCATTTAATAGATATTTCCTAAATACATCAATCAAATGCCTCAATATGAAAGAATATGTAAAGGATACCTGCTGAAGAGTGAGGATCCCTGTGGCTGTGTCCTTAGAGCATGAAGGATGTCATCAGAGTGTCTGATGATACACTAAATTAGAATATGATGAAACATTGCATCTGCTAGAAGCAGAGAAGTGAAAGAGAATCTTGGGTCCTGTTCTGAGGGAATCTGGTATCTGTATTAAATTTGTATAATCTTTTTAGGACTAAATTCTGCTCAAACTAACATAGATTATATAAGGGACTTAGCCTCCATTACCATAGCATTGAGCACCTCACAATCGTTAATGTATTTACCCTCACAAGCACCCCTGTGAGGTAGAGGAGTGCTATTATCCCAACTTTAGAAATGGGCAACTGAGGCATAGAGAAGCTAAGTCACTTACACAAGGTCACAGAGAAAGTTTTTGAAAGCACTGATTTGAGCCCAGGCCTCCACAATGTAGTCTAGTGATTTATCCACCAGATCATCCATTCTCTCACAAACCTTGTCAAATCTGGGGCAGCACTATTGAAATCAGCAGATTTACTGTGGATTGGTACCTGGTTAGGCAAAAGCAAACGCTTCTATGTGAAGTTTTGTTTTCCCTTTCTAGTGAGGTAAATGCTATACAAAATCCAGCTATCATCATCTTGTCAATCTTTTATAAGGGAGTGGGCTAGGGTGTGTACAACCTTCTGACACATTTTATTTCTCTATGCATCTGTTCATCATCCCAAAGCTCCCTTCATATGCTACTATTTTGAGTAGCAGTTCAAAACATCCGTGCCCCCACTGTGCTTGTTGCAGTTCCCACAGTCACCGGTGGGTAGAAGGTATTCTGGCCTTATAACAGTTAACTTTATGATACTGTTCTTCTCCCCACGTCATCTTCCCCCTTAATTTCTATTGCAATGAAGAATGATTTTTGACATCCTGCCTCATGTGTCCTGATTTTGATTTATGGGTTTAAGATTCAGGAGAGAAGGCAGGCTTTCAAAATCAGATGAACAAGCAGAAGAGGGGACATTTTTAACACCCTGACAAAAATAATTAGGTGACATCAAGCAGTTCCTTTCAAAGCCAGCATTGTCTCAGTCAAACCAGCATGTCCAGCCTCCCAACGGGCAATATGAGGGGTGGCCAAACTGTGGCTCTCAAGCCACATGAAGCTCTTTTACAATTAAAGTGCGGCTTGCGGAGCCCCTTTGATGCCTCCTCCCCATTCTCCACCTATCAGACTGCAGTGTGGGGAGCTTGGGACATCTGCCTTGCAGCAGAGTCTTGGGGTAGGGGTTTCTGCCCAGCAGGGAGGAGGTTCTCGAGTTTTCAGCCTGCCCCTGCAGACAGGTGAAAGTAAGCCGGTACACCCCAGTGCGCCGTACTGGGGCAGCCCGGCCCCTGCAGACAGGTGAAAGTAAGCCGGTACACCCCAGTGCGCCTTACTGGGGCAGCCCAGCTTCCCCAGGCAGCAATTTGAAGGGCCTGGGGCTCCCAGCAGCAGCTTGAGCCCCAGGCCCTTTAAATTGCTACTAAAGCCCCACTGCTGGAGCCCTGGGGTAGCAGCAGTGGGGCTCTGGGGGCTATTTAAAGGGCCAGAGTGGTTGAGGCAGGGTAGTCCTGGGTCCTTTAAATAGCCCTTGGAGCCAGAGCCCTGGGGTAGCAGCAGCAGCAGCCGGGAGCTCCGGAAGTAGTTTCAAGAGCCCAGGGTGGTAGCGACAGCTGAGCCCTAGGCCCTTTAACCTGCTGCCAGAGCCCCCAGTTGCTGCTGTTACCCTGGTGGAGGAGGGCACTTACCGGTACAGGTCAGGCCAGGACTGGCTCTGACCCCCACACATCCCTGCCCCATCTGCCCGAGGCCCTGCTCCTTCCAGGGGCCAGAGCCGGCCCCAACCCAGCCCCATACCAGTAAGTCCCTATTTCTACTTTCACCCCTGCCTGTGGAGTGCACCTGTCAGGGCTTGAGATTGCACCCCAGTGCCTGCTGAAACCCTGAGCCCCTGCAAGTGCCTCAGAATACCTGGCAGGTGTGCCCCGGCTCTCGAACTTCTGAAGATTGTTGTAGGTGGCTTTGTGGAACAGCAAGTTTGGCCACCCTTGGGCTATACACTGGTTATTTTCAAAAGACCCATTACTGCAAGAGTAGAAAAAGCTCCATGTTATCATCTCCTCGCTTTGCAAACATTCCAGCAACATCTGGTATTTCATAATAACTGCTGCAGTCAGAGCCTATTGCAGGGACATCTAGTGGTTACTGAGGAAGACCTGGTCTTTGTTCTACAGTGATAGTACTTCTGCTCTAATTTTGTGGCACAACAGTGCTGGAGAGAAGAGTATAGCACAGTAATAAAGCAAAATGAGCCTATTATCCCAAGAAGAACAGTTATTTCACATATGTTTGTTTAATTCTGAAAGATGGCAGGTGAGTAGGGAGCCATCTTCTACACTCTTATCGCCTTCATCAGAACACTGAGCACTTACACAGTGTTTTTCATATTCCAAGCACGTCAGACACATTAACCAATTAATCCTCACAGCACGCATGGATGTGAGGTAAGTGACTACTACAGTCATCAGCACGGTCCTTAAGTAATATGCCAAAACACAGAAGCCTCTTTTAAGGAGTTATCTGGAGACTAAGGATTTAATACTGATCTAACTTATTGTGATATAATTCTGCTGACAGGAATATTCCTGACTGACCCTGGTGTAATAATTTTCCATCAGTAAATGCAGACTTCAAATCTAAATGTTTTGCAGAACTACGGGGGCAGCACATCCAGGTCTTCGGCAGGAATTCGGCGGCGGGTCCCTCAGTCCCTCTCATCATCTTTGAGTTACCACCAAAGTGCCACCAAAGAGGAAGAAGGGGAGTGAAGGACCCGCCGCTAAGCTGCCCATCAAAGTGCCATCAATTACCTTTTTTTTTTTCCCATTGTTTGGGGCGGCAGAAAACCTGGAGCCGGCCCTGGTCTGAAGTGAAAAATAAAGCAGCTAATATGCTGCACAATTTTGTAGTTGGTTTTTATTATCTTCCTTAGTTCCCTGGGGCCTGATACAGTGACATGCTGTGAAACTTTCAGTTTCCACGGAAATCAGTGAGAGCTGAGGATGATCATATTGTGAATTTGGGCCATTAAGGCAAAGATAACAAGGTCCAATATATATGGGGTACTGGACTGGCACCCATGAGTGGCATTCCTGGCTCTGCCACTGGCTTGGTGTATGATTTGGGGCAGGACATAAAGGCCTGGTCTACTCTACAAAGTTCAGTCGTCATAAAGCAGCTTACCAAACTCTCTAAGCATCTACACTGAAATGTAGCTCTCACCAACATAACTCGCCCACTAAACCGACTTAATAACTTCATCTCTGCTTAGTGCTTAGTTAGGTCAACGTGGTGTCAATGTAGACACTGCATGGCTTATATTGACTATTGCTGCCTTTCAGAAACTGCCCCATAGTGGCAGTTAAATCAGTGCAAGTACCACTGACTCAAGGAGTATAGTGTGGACATGTAAAACCAATTCAATTACTGTGGTGGCTGTACGTCGACTTAATTTTGTCATGTAGACTTGCCCTTAATCTCTCTGCATGAAATCCTAGTCCCATTGACATCTATGGGGTTTAAAAGGAACTTTCTCCAGAAGCAAGTTCTCATTACTATCTCCTGCAGGGTTTCTTGTGCCTTTCTCAGAAGCTTCTGGAACTGGCCATTATTAGTGAATAAATATGAGTAGATGGACCACCGATTTGATATAGAATGTCAATTGCTAGCTTCAGAATCAAAATTCCCTGTTGCCTCCTATCTTCAGAGCAGGCTAAACCAAGGAATCCCCATCCCCGGAGGTTTTTAAGAATAGATTTATCAAACATCTGTCAGGGACAGTCCTGCCTCAGCATAGGAAGCTGGAGTAGATCACCTCCTGAGGTCCCTTCCAGCTATACATTTCTATGATTCTAAAACCCCTAATACAAACACTTCCCAAATTTACCACACAAGTGTTCGACAGCAGGATCTAAGTGGTCCTGAGTCCATCTCTAATTGACCATCATTAGGAAAAAAGCTTTACTCGTTACATTAAACACAAATAACTTGAAACCTAAAACCCAAGATAAGAAGCCCAACATTTGAACAAAACATCCAAACTGCATGTGTGAATAATTCTGCATAAGCACATTTCATTGCTTCTCATATTCAGATCTAAGACTATTTCTCTTCTTGTGAATTCAGACAGCCAGACCAGTGTTGAGAGATGTAAAATATTCATAAAATATACAGGCTATTTAGAGACCCAAAAAACCATCATAACCATAAAGAATTATACATTATTCTCATTTCATTCCCATGGGATCACTACAGCCCATTCACAGAGACAGCCTGTTTCATTTTCTTACTTTGAACGCCGTGAAAGCATGTTTGAGAAGGAAGAACTCTGTGTGTATATGAAAGAAGACAGGCGGAGGGCATGTGCATATGCATATTCGAGCTGTCCTACTCACAGGAAAACATTTGAGATCTCACTAGCATGGTAGGAAATCTGTTTACAGGATAACTTAAGCTTCCTAAGATTTTACTCATCTCAAATAAGAAAGGAAATTATCACTGCAGCAAAGTATTAGAGCACCAAAAAGACGTTCTAGACAAAATCATTTTGATGCATAAAGTACTACGCTGCAGTTAGAGCTTTTCAAATAATAATCACCCAATAATGTATTTAGCAAGTGTCATGGTATTTTTCAAATAAATTATTATTTCATTTTTTCAAGTTATTCTCACAGTTAAGATCTGGGATGATATTTTGATGAGCAGATTCACAAATAGGCCTTTGACCAGTCATGCTGTTTTTCCAGTCATTTTTATACACTTTTTTAAAATTAGTCACCTGACTCTAGTTGTAGTACAGATTAAAACAAAAAACAAATGTTCCTGTATTTTGTTAGTGAAAGTGCTAATTGCTTTTTCTGAATAGCAAACATACATCTGTATAATTACACATATACTGTCTTTTATCTAATGCCTTCCTGTTTACTTACCTTTCTATAAAATTTTGGAAGCCTAAATATACACTAGTAAAAATATCAGTTAAATTGGGAAAAATGCATCAATGATGTATCCATCATTGATATCGATGGTGTTACATCTGAGAATAATTTGCCTCAAGGAGCTGTCCTTTGCAGAGACAAAACATCTAAAACTATATTCTTGAAAACTTTTATGGAGGAAGTGAATTTGCATTTTATGGCGGCATATAAGGATCTGTGATACATTTTATATTGTCTGACCTTCTGGAGAAGACAATACAACATGTATCCGAGATTCTGGGAGTAGGGGGGCAAGGATCAGCATTGACATCACACTCCCCCTCAATACCTGGACTGAGCCAGGGAAGCTAATGATCCAACCAGTGGACCAAATTCAGTGACGAATCCTGGTCATGTGCCACCTGAAGCACATTGTGCATACACTAAGAAGAAGATGACCTTCTGGAGCAATAAAAATAGATTAATCAGATAGCATTTAGCATACTGTAATTTGCTAGGCAGGTTCTCACTCTAAACCACAAAGCAGCAGACTTAGTTAGACTTATTTTCCTGGAGCATATTGACTGCTGGGTCACACTAGGTACAAACTAGTTGTAAGTTCACTACAAAAGCAATGGTTTTATAAGGATAACCATTTGCAGAACTGGTGTATTAGCGGTTGGATTCAGTACAATCTTGTCCTTCATTTCCTTGAATGCAGGGGGCCAGTCTCAGTGCAGTTGGCCAAAGTCAGCGGACTTACTTCTCACTCCAGCACTGCACTTGGCACACAGGACACAAAATAACACTGGCACATCCCTATACAGATCCTTACAAATTGTCATTGTTTCTAACAAAGAAATAGGGACACATTTTCTTTTGGTGTGAATCTATTCATGACAGTGGGATCAGCTGGTGAATAATTGAGTCCTAAGCTCCTTTTTGACTCATCATGGTCTCATTTATAATAACTTCTTGGTCCTTAGTAATTTTGTTATATCTCACACCAAGTTTATCATGCTTACTAAACATGGGCTACAGTAACAGCCACTGCTGAGTTACTGCAGTTCAGTGTTGATATCAATGGAGTTACTGCTGTACAAAAGTGGAATAACAGTAGTAAATCAAGCCCACAGTTTCACAGGGGAAAACTGCAAGAAGCATTATATTTTGCAATTAAAAAGTTGTTATAAAAGGCATTAGGTTCCTAAATATGGAGATCTGAAAGCCTGGAAACAGTCCAGAAACCATAATAACTTTTGGGTTATAGTACAAATCCTATGGACTCACATCTCGCAGTGTTATTTATTGAACCGTTAGATGTACTATGATTCCACCATTATCTAAGAAATGAATATATACAGGATACATCTGAATTGTTTCATTGATTAGAAAAACAGACCAATGCTATGAATGACACGATGGGCTAGGTCTGTCACAGTATCAAGTTTGAAATGGCCTGTTATTACTGAGAAATAGGGAATTACCAAGAAAATATGATCCCGGTAATTTTAAGCCTATGACTGAAAGAGACAGACCTACCATCTCAGAATTAAGCAAGGGATGAAGAGGAGGGCATCACTATGCAAACAAAGCTGAATCTGACCAGCAATAAGCTAAGGCCATGGCTACACTAGAGAGTTGCAGCGCTGGTGAGGGGGTTACAGTGCTGCAACTCAGGATGTGGCCACACTTGCAAAGCACGGCCGGCGCTGCAACTCCCTGGTTGCAGCGCTGGCTGTACACCCGGTCGAGCCTCGGGTGTAGCGATTGCAGCGCTGGTGATCCAGCGCTGGTCAGCAAGTGTGGACCCCACCAGCGCTTTTATTGACCTCCGGGGTATAAGGAGATATCCCAGAATTCCTGTCCACAACAAACCGGAAGAAAGGGAGAGCTCGGAGTTCAGCCAAACTGCTTATTTAAAAAACAAACACAGCTCCTGTTTGCTGAGCGAGCGGAGGCAGGCAGGGGAATTACTTTGGAATGTTCACAGCTGTTTGCTTGAAGAGAGAAACAGCACGCTCACACGGCAGGGGGGGAGGGGGAAGTCCGTGTTGAGCAGTTGCTTATCTGGTCTGACGGCTATTTAGGAGTGCATAATTTGCATTTAGTGAATGAGAGAGGAGTGGGGGAAGGGGTCAGAACTTTTAAAATGATTGAAGCTAGGCACTGTGTGTCTTCCAGTCCTTAGAACTTGCAAGGCAGGGAGCTGAGAACAGTGTCAACTCCAAAAATCCATTCTGTCTGTCTCCTCCACGCTCCCTGTCACATTCCACCCCACCCCCCTCTTTTGAAAAGCACGTTGCAGCCACTTGAATGCTGGGATAGCTGCCCACAACGCACCACTCCCAACAGCGCTGCAAATGCTGCAAATGTGGCCACACTGCAGCGCTGGTAGCTGTCAGTGTGGCCACACTGCAGCGCTGGCCCTACACAGCTGTACGAACACAGCTGTAACTACCAGCGCTGCAGAACTGTAAGTGTAGCCATGGCCTCTGGAAGGCTATGCATAATTAACCGACGATTCCAGCTTTGGAATTATTTGAGCTGGTCCAAAAAAAAAACAGGTGGGGGAGGAGAGACAATATTTTTTCCACAGAAGTGTCCCTTTTATCAAAAACATTTGAATTTGAAAATATCTGACCAATTCTAGAAATTAATCTGGTAGGGGTCAGAACGTGAATGATGCCCAGTTTACTCTGGGAAACAGGTGCCATGGGTATTGCCTGAAACTTGGCGACAATAGATGTTGGAGCCCATAATCTTTTTAGACACATGTGCGTAAATATCTTTGTCAGCATGCTAACTACAGAGGCTCCCTGCATGATACTGAGGCACAAAAAGAAAGAAGGGGGGTAGGGGATGATTGCAGAGGAAATGGGTTTTAAAGCCCTTCTCCATGATGCATAAGTATCTAACACACGGTGAAAGTTTCATAGACAAGACATGAGTGTGAAAGGCCGAGGTAACAATATTCAAACTCTGTAAAGACATCGACCAGCCAGTGAGAGAAGATGGCAACCGAATGTACTGTTGGTAAAAACCTAAGAAAGTGTGTTATTGACATATTTTGTGCATCTCGTTATATAGCCTGGCTCATAGAAGGATGGCATGTGCATCTGAAATGCAACACTGAAAGTTGCTCTGACTTCTTGTTCCAAACACTGGTTATTTACAGAGTTTATTTTGGTTATTGATATCTATTCATATGAAACAGTGATAAAGATTAAAAAACAAATTACAATTAATGTTGCTTCAGCAAGCAGAAACACAAAGGCTTAACAGCAAAGTCTGACTGTTGCTAATTAACGATGGCTTCTGAACTTTTTTCATTGTGATGCATTACGGAGCTGCTGATGCCTCCCTGAAATTTTGAAACACATTCTACTTGTAAACAGCTGGGAATGAAGCCAACTCTAGAGCGTTTATAGTTTCCAAAACCTTAATAACAATTTCCTTTGACAGAGCTCCCATCTGAGTAAAAACTGAATAAAGAATTCAGGATTGTCAAATGCGAATAAGTTTATTTTATATACATATCTACCCACCGATTATCACTGCTAGGAGTATTACTAAATCTAACTACGATGGATAGATTAGATGTGCTAGTCTCCCCAGCAATGATTATACAGCCTGAGACTATACTATCTTTTCCATTAAGCTTCTACCTGGGTGTCCCAAAGGCGGCTGTGGCCAGGGAGCTATGGGAGTCATGAAGGGTCAGAGCAGATGGCCTTTGCCTCCCAGAGATCCCCCAAGACCCATATAACTTTCCAAAGATCTGCCAGGTTTTGGGGTTAGGCCCATAAAAACAGGCCTTCAGTGGGATTTAAGTGGTGCTTGGGCCTTCTGCTGGGAATCTTTATGCCAGGTTCTGATGACAAAATTTAATAAGGTTAGAGAAAGTAATGAAGGGAGTTTACATGGCCCAGTTACCCTTTGCTGTGTACATATGCCAGGTAAGCAATACCACATCACAGAGAATGCATTGTAATCTGATCATGGCCCACATGTGAATTTAATATGAACCAGCTCAATAGCTAATTATACCTTTCTCTTTGACCCTGATGGGCGATATCCATCTCCAGTAATATACTGGCTGGTATACTTTTCTATTACCATTTGACAGATCATAACCTGTAGTTAGTTCCACTGAGCCAACAAATAACCAATTTATGCTGTATATGACACAATTTGTCTTATACAAGAAAATGTGATGACAAGCAGGAAGACTTATTTTCACACATTACACTACAATAATTCTTTTAAAGCCCTAACATGAAAAACTAACAAATGCACTAAAACTGAACTTGGGATGTCTGCAGATTGCAGTACAATATTAATTGGGGACCTTGTGCAAATTCATTTACAGCCCGACTGACTCATCATAAGAGGCACCCGTGTTCCTTTTTAGACAATTAAAAGACAGTCCATTTCTGGGGCAAAAGTACACGCAGGAACGTTGATGACTTGCCCCAAAACAACAAACCACTCGTTAATCCTTAAAAGACATCAGCATTCTATTACAAGCCAGCAAAGTGTAAATCAGATCTGACAGTCAACTTTATGGCTCAAAGGTACCTGGAGAGCAGAACCCACAGATAACAGAGTTGAGAATAGAAATAAAAAAAGTCACTGTCAGTAGGAAAACAAAAGGAAAGCCTGTTGGTACTTGCATAAAAATAATAAGGCAGTAACTAGCAGTCTCCTGTGGCTGAAGGCACACATCCACAAGTGGTCAATGCAGTCGGCAGTATAGAAGTACTCAGATTCCTCGCTGACCAGTAGTGAAAGTAGGATGGTACTCTCCAGTATGTAGTACTGGAAAGTGATTTTTAGGGGGTACTGGAAAGACTTGTGGCTTGCCACCACTCACCCATCCACCCCGCAGGGTGGGGTGGGACTGCGCTCTGGAGCTTAAAGGAACAGAGCACGGCTAGGGAGAGCATTCATTCTTTATATGGCTTTAACAGCACAATGCATATGCTAACAAACTTAAACAAAGGCTTTGTTTAGGTTTGTTAGAATATGCATTGTGCTGTTAAATTGGTCAGGAGTCCTCAAGAGGGAAAAGGTGGGTTAAGGGAACGGAAGGTGTCTAAACATGTTTTTGATTCAGTTTCTCCCCATTGGTCTGAATTATCCAAGACATTCATACTGCATCACATCAAGTCCAAATCATCAGAGGAATGCCTCTGCTTGCACTGACCAGAGGATGTTCCGATTCTGATGTCAGCCCAGTTCTGCAGCCTGACAGGAATCAGATGTTGTCCCCAGAGTACACAGAATTCTTCTTTGCAGCCAAACTAGTCTAACATGCACTTTGCTAACTGGAACTGGAGCAGCAAACAAAGAAAACAAATGTCTCATTTTCCAGCTTTGTGGTTGAGAGAACTATAAGTGAAGATTATAATGCCGGACACTGACGACCTTAAACCGGCTGCCTCAGGAATTTGCCAGGAACTTTGCTGAAAATATGTTCTGCATCTTAGCAATGGAGCTAAGACTTATCACACATCTGCCCACCTTTGTTCAAATGACCTTCCTTCTGATCTAACAGCTCAAGCATTGTCAGTTTCATCTAGAACAATTTACAAACTTGGAACCTAATCCTGTAAACCTGTAATCATTTGATCAATCCCATTGAAGACAATGGGACTATTTGCATGTCTACCGACCACTTTTGTGGTACGTTTCGGGAGTCTATTCCGTTGCTATAAAGGAAGCTGAATCTCCCATTCAAATGCCATGTTTCGGTATGATACCATAATGCAGTTTAGGATACAGTTCTACTTAAAATTGGTCTTTTAATAAGTCATACATATGCTGAAATGGCTCCTCACCCAACTCCCAAATTCCATATAAACAGACTGAAATACTTCATATTTTGAGGGAAAGTGAGTAGTTAAGCATGTTGATGTCTGTATATACAAACACCCATTTCATCACTGTACTGGAAAATATAGCTGAATTTAATCTATGGAATCAGCCCTCCAGCCAAGTCACACCCACAGTCTGTATGAGAAACAAAACAGACCTCTTCCAGAGTATACAGTACACTGGGGGCCATTCCCAGTACCCTCCACCGCCAACATCACTGTAACCCTCCCCAGGCTCAATCTTTAAATAGTGCTGGCCGTGGCATGGAGCCATACCCTCAGGGCTTCCTCCCTGGAGATTCTTCACCTTTTCTGGGCTTTTCAGGCCACATTTTCCAGTTCAGTTCTATATCCCAGTTCAATATTCAGGCCACTTCCCTGGTAGCTAATGGGGGGAGGACATGGGCCCACACTGCTCCAAGTTCCAGCCCAAGGACCCTACAGATAGCAGCCACCCATTGTATCCCTTTCACTATATAGTGTTTCTGTTGGTTGGGCCACTTTCCCATGGTTCCAGCACCTTTTCAAAACCTTTACCTTTATCATAGGGCTGAAGTCATGTACTCAGTCCCAGGAGCCAGCTAAGGGCTCCTTCTTGTTCCCCCAGTCCTTGCCAGCAACTGCTCTGTCTGAGGTCCTGCTAGTCCTTCAGCCAGCCAGGAGCACCACTTTACCTCCTTTGGCTCCAGGCAGCAACTGACTATCCTCAGGTAATACAGTTCCTTGTATATGGCCTTCTGGGCCCTGACTGACTGCTCCTTGCAGCCTCTCTCCAATTGGTTGCTTCCCACATAGCCTCTCTAGGCCATTTGGAGAATTCAACTCCTCTGCTCCTTTCTGGGATGGGTTGTGGTAGGACAACAAGGCCTCCAGCAGGGAGCCTCAAGGAATGGAACACCCCATCACATATGGTCATTCAGAAAATCAGTCTAAGCAAGTTAATTAATAAATGCCCTCTTTCTTTCTGCTTGTTGTAATGTCATGTTGACTTACAGTATTATGGTACCTAATAGAAAACAGTAATTTGCAATTCCTTCTTCTGCAGTGGTTGCAAAGACTGACAAAATTATTTATATGGACTTCTTACATTTTCACTTTATTTTTAAAATAGTTGTGATTTTACCTTGCAGAGATCTGAGCACTAACCCACACAAGTCCACCATGTGATGGGAGGAGAATCCTGTCCCATTCAGATGACAGCTAATATTGTTTTTCAAGTCTACTTTTTGAATAGTAATAAATCCTAAGATTCTTGCTGGGTCAGTCATAAGTGGAACCAAGGGAATAAAATCCACATTCCAGATGCAAGCCATCAAGGGGTAAAGGAATTATTATTAAGATGTAGACTAGCAAGGCAAGAAATGACTGTACAGCTTGCCACTTAGGGCTTAGGGCACTCTGTCTTACCTAGGGGTGCGGTAGATGCGCTCACGTATCAGAGGGGTAGCCGTGTTAGTCTGGATCTGTAAAAAGAGACAAAGAGTCCTGTGGCACCTTATAGACTAACAGATGTCTTGGAGCATAAGCTTTCGTGGGTGAATACCCACTTCGTCAGACGCATGTCAGATGTAGACGCTTGTAGATACTCTGTAACTTAAAGCCTTTATATCAAGATTGGGTGTTTTTTTTAAAACTATGTTGTCTAGCTCAAGATATGGGCTTGAAGCAGGAACCCATTAGTGAAACCAGTGCCAAGGGAACTACTTGTATTTTAGCAGCTTTATCATTTTGTTAGTTTGTACTGAATGGTGAACATTCCAAGTTAAAGGACTGCTGCGACACTTATTATACTGCTGTGAAGCTAATTTAACAGGAATAAGTCTGAAATGACTCTTTGATTAGAGTTTTTCTATAACAATCATGCTTTTTTTTTGGAGGTGGTTTATTTAGTTACTCTTATTAATTTGAATTCTGTGTTCTATGAAGTAAACCCTGAACTCTTTTTATTATCACCAGCTCTGGGATTTATGGTTTAATCACAGTAGTTTCATGGAAGATGCATCATATGCTTCCAACAAGGATTTTCAAGTACAAAATTAATCTCTTAGTCTTTTCTCTTGAGTTTAACTCATCTTTTCAGAGATTGGATTGGATACCATCAAAAAGGACATATGTGCATATACGTGTAAGATTACTGCATGCCAATCTGGTGGAAACTTCTATTAAGATATTGAACTAAAACCAATGATTGAATAATATTTGAGTTTAACGGGGAAACTAAAAAAAAAAATCGAAGCCCTGATTTAAAATTAGTTTGCTAATGGGTTTTTTGAAGTACTGATCATATGGTTATGCTGTGTTATTATAAGCATATATTAAAACCTGTTGAGAAATTCATATATGTAACGAAGTGCACATCACATATAGTAAAATGATTTCACGGGATTGCATATCAATAGCCTGATTCGCCGCTATCCTGAGCCTCATACATTCATTTACACCTTTGCAAAGTGGATATAAAACATTACTGTGACAGTCTTCGCTTCTGGGAAGCATTGCCTAGTGGTGAGGGGCATAGTCTCTTGACCTGCAGACAGGGCCAGATTATAACATTCTGAGGGCCTAAACTATGTCAAGTGTAAGAGGCCCCATACCATAAAAAACATTAATTTATTATTTTCACAGAAAGGACATTGAATATACAAACACAAAAGCTTTGCATATATACAAAGGCAAAGTTGTAAAAATAGAATAATTTAACTAAAACACGTCTTGCAATATGCCTATTTGCATTATGAAATAGTTTCAAATTAACATATTTTCATTTATGATTTCTTAATTAGTAGATACGAAAACTTTATATCTACAGCAACACAAAAGCAGTTACAGGTACACAGTCCAGCTTACTTAATGGAAGCAGTACAACCTGCAGTATGTCTGTTGGCACATCACATTAATTTTAATACTGAAATTTAAAACATTTTCTTTTGTGATTTTTGGAGAGCAGTCATTGATGTGCTCAAATGATAAGCTACAGTGTTCGTCACTTTCGATGCACAGAATGCTTAGGGCAGATAGCTTTTCTTGCAGCATTTTCTAGGCAGACATCTCTCTTTGTGTTCACTTCTCTATCATGCGTTCACCACAGAACCACAAATTAATCTCAGGTAAACACCTCGGACACACATAGTGACAACAAGGTATATGCGTGAAAGAAAGAATTTACTAGAAAAAAAACTAGTAATCTCTAGGCAGGCAATGAGAAAGTGAGAAAAAAAAGCATATACTCAAGCAAATACATGAATATTATAGGCTTTAATAGCCTATAAATCACATATGCACATAGTTTGAAATTACTTGCTCACCAAGTACTCAGAATATTTTGATATATATGTATATCTCCCTTCACTTCTCTCAAAACCCTCTATTTGTCCTTTCATCAGCACTCTCTGATATTTACTGTGAAGGTTCCCGAAACTGATGGAGGGAAGCCAACACAGATTTATCCTTCTCAAGATCCACTCAACCCAAGTCCATAAGACGATCACCTGCAAACTCAGTCATGTGACGCATGGACAGTGCATGAAGCAGAAAGCTGCGTGTGCACTAAAATATAGAATTGTACGTATGTACAGATCAAAAGAAGAAAGAACACACTAACACTTAAGAAAACGAATAAAAACAGGAGCAAAGGTACTATACACTGAGCATGCTGGATTGTAAACAAAGGATGGTGGCCTTCCGACTATTACATGACGTCACCCTTAGGACAAATCCCATACAAGTATGAGCTTGGCAGGATTCCTTCACAACACCGCCATCTCTGACCTCACATTTTTCCCCGATTTTATCAGCAGTGAGATTATTTATTTAAATTTAAGTTAAAAGGCATAGTCAGAATTTTACCAGTAGCAGCTGGCCAACAAAACGCTGCCTTAGGAGACCAATAGCAGACTTATTCATAGAAATACTAATTTTACAAGTGCAATTATCATTTTTTTTCTCAGCCCTGGCCTTCCATCTGTCCATAATGAACAATTAGTGAAGGGTAAGAACAGGGTAAGGGTATTTGTGTAGCCCAGATGTGTATATTTGTCATATTTGAATGAAAATGTCTACATTTAGAGAGAATCTTTTTCCCATATCACCTTTATTTATCAACTGATTATGATAAAATTTGAAATGGAGTCTGTTTTTTTTCTTTTTTAGATGACCCTCATATTGCAAGGCCCTTAGCTGTAGTTTAGTTCGTTTATACCTTAATCTGGCACTGAGGCTATAAACAGCTTGGGCTCTAGCCTGTAACTGGTAGTAGTTATGAAGGCCGGGGCCCATTCAGAACCACTAATTCCTCCTTTGTTTTTTAATTCCTTTGGAAGAATACTCTAGCAGACCAAACTGCGAGGAGGCATGGCCTCCCTCAGACATGGATGCAAAGGGATGGCCACACCAGTTTACAGCCCTCCAGCCAGGTTAGTTTAGGGTGACCAGACAGCAAGTGTGAAAAATCAGAAAGGAGGGGGGAGTGTAATAGGAGCCTATATAAGAAAAAGACCCAAAAATAAAGACTGTCCTTATAAAATTGGGACACCTGGTCACCCTAGGTTAGTTCCAAGTCTCAGGGATAGTCCATAAAAAAACAAACACACAAATAAACTGGGTTAGTATGTGAGAAATGAAATGTCTCCCTCTCCACGTATAACAGAAGCCGATCCTCCCTTTCCTCAGGGAGGGACCTTCAGTGGATTGGAGACATCCTGCCTTTTCTTAGCCCTTTCTTCAGGAGCTGCAAGGTAAAAGGCCTTTCTGTTCCCTGGTCTGCCTCCAAGTGAGCTCCCTTTTAATTCCTTCTCTAGCCTGTGTATCTCTTGAAAGTATGGCGGAGCAGGGCTGGCTGAACCCAGAGCCCTTGTTGCCACACGTGGGGGTTTGTATCACAGCTACCAAATCAGAACAGTAGCATTTTAGGCACACATTGTACAGGCAAAATTAGGTGCAGAGCAACAGAGAATCGGGCTTTGAGTTTATTCTGGTTTTAGAGGTATTACCGTTAGACCTGTGCAAATAACTAAGAGCTCAGTAGACAAACAAACAACATACATTTGGGTCAACCTGAAACTAACTTTTTTGGCTAAACAAAAAAGAATCAAATATTTTTGTTCACGTTGAACTGAATGTTTTGTTTAACCTGAAACAAAACATTTTGGTATGCAGGGTATTTTACCCTTTTTTTAAAAAATGGAAGCAAAATTTCAAACACAAAATCATTTTGAACTGAAAAACTAAACTGTTTGGTTTAGACAGTGTCAAAACCAAGCAGAGTTTTTTTAAACTTCTTTTTTTTCTGTCAAAATAATTTGGTGAATTCAACATGAATTTACAAAATGTTTTGGTCAACTTGAATATGCATTTTTGTCAAAAAAAACATTTACCCAGCGGTAATTACCAATTACAATATACTCCCCATTTTAAGAAAACTCTCTCTCAAGCAAGTAGAATCTTTCCAAACACAACAAATATTTTAGTGCAAACTCTGCATCATGTACTGTAAAGACAGTCATGTGACTTTTACCCATTCTCCCCAAACTTGCCAGGCAGTGACTTTCTGCTCAGCCTGCTCCAAACCTCTCCTGCTATATGGTTGTTTAAATTCCCCAATGCTGAAGGTGAAAACATGATTTAAGTTCTGATTTTTGTCTCTTAGTTAATGTAGGCTATGGCCAGGAAACAGTTTTCAATGCTAAAATGCTCCCATCCCATGGATTTGAAGAAAAATGAAAAAAAATGAAAGTTTTCTCAGGCCTTTTTAATGTGTGTGTTTTATCCCCTGACTCGACTCAGATTATCCCTTTTGTTCCCTATTTTGAAACTGATTTAAAAAAAAATCAGGGGGTCCACTCTATATCACCCCAGTTCTAAGAATCTCAGCCCAGGGCCCCAAATTGTCCACCCCTTCCAGGCTTGGCAACAAACAGAACAAAAGGGAAATTAACACAAAGGAATTGTCCTAAAGATGGATTAAGGTCCTCTACCTTCAGGATATGTCTATACTACCCGCTGGGTCCGCGGGCAGCAATCGATCCAGCAGGGATCGATTTTTCGCATCTAGTCTAGATGTGATAAATCAACCCCTGAGCCCTCTCCTGTTGACTCCTGTACTCCAGCGCCACGAGAGGTGCAGGCAGAGATGACGGGGGAGCAGCAGCAGTCGACTCATCATGGTGAAGACTCCACGGTAAGTTGATCTAAGTACGTTGATTATAACTTAGATCGATTCCCCCCTCTCAGAGGGTGCTCATGGCCCTGAACTGAGTTCACAAGTCAATAGAGAGGAACAGTCCCCTCTCAATGTGAGTCAGCATTGGGCTGGCCTGCCCTCCCTTCAGGGAAGGACCATCAAAGCAGCCATATGAGTAGCCTCTGCCTTCAGTCAGTCCTCTCTGCAACAGTTGAAGACGACAGTCTGCTCTACCTGTCCCCATCCAGCCAACAACTGGGATGGGTTTCTTCCTCTTAAGCACCTCCCTCCAAGTGTGACATCTCTCACAGGTGTGAAAAGGCAGGGCCACCTGAGCCCACATTAGCTCATTAACTCCACATTGCCCAGTGAGAGATTTGTATACCCCATCACAGCTCCATTTGACTGCAATGGCAGCCACAGAGCAGCAACACACCCATTTGCACCCATCCTGAGGATTTTAGCCCGAATGAATGGAGGAAAAATCCACTCCAATTTCCCCCAAAACTGCTCTCCACTCAGCAGAAGGGATGGCAATATGTTCCATTTTGACAGAGAAAAGAGAATAATCTGAAGTAGGTTATTGGAAGCATTCCTAATCAGTTCATTTTATTTAGGACCCAAGATCTACAATCTGAGGACACCTTGCCAATAGTACATTTGAAACACAGCCTTTATAAGAATCCCATAGTACTGATTAAAGTTTGTGCAAAGAAAGGAAGTTTTGAGTAATTTAAGGAAAATTAGCCATATATGCCATAGAGATTACAACGATATGTTGCTGTTTCCTTGTGTACTTTAAATATTCTTTGTGAAACAGGGATCTACCGGGCAGAACAATATAATATATACCAATGAAGGTGCCAACTCATCAGCAATTAATGGTTATTTTTAATAGTTATTATGCCTTTTCTGCAACAATAAAATCTTTTGAATATTATGTCTCATGGCAGATTGCAGTGCATCTCATCTGTAAATTCCCCAAAGTGTCAGTTTGAATCTGTGCATGGTATTGCAATTATAATGAGGAATATTCTGAATTTATAAGCATCTACCTTCAACCATCTGGACTGGCTCCTTTATTAAATTTGTTTCTGTGTTTTCATAGTCTCATGGTAATTAATTTAAGATATAAAAGAAATTTATCGCTGTGTGCAGAAGCCTGTCATTCTTCCATTTAATGGCAGTGCGAAAAATTAAGGACTAAGCAGGACGTATCATTACCAGACACACTGCTGCAGATAGGTGCCAAATCTTTTACCTAGACGAACTGGCACTGCGAGAAACTCCTGATGCCTGATACACAGAAAAGAGACATAATATAATTTATCCTTGTTAGCAAGGAGCTTTGAATCAGATCTCAGCACCAAGTGAGGTCATTCAGAAACTAGCAATACTGCCATATTGTGAGGATTATGATATGTGGGCATAATGTGGGAACATTGGACACGCCATAATGGAATAGACAAGTGGTTCATCTAGTCTAGGTTCATATTTCCAGACGAAGCTGATGCCATTAGGTGAAACTCACCCCAGTGTAGAGGCCCGACACCAGGTCTATGCAGCACTGATTCCCACTTAACTCCACAAAGTAGAGCTTGCATTAACATTAGGTATTTGTATAGTGTAGTGACTAGAGGCCCCAAATAAGCTCCAGGGCCCCATTATGCTAGGCACTGTGCACACAAACAGAAAGATGGTCCCTGCTGCAAAGATCTTACAGAGCCTGAATAAAGAAGAGTTAAGCAGTGTATAGGCTCTGGCAGGTCTTCTGCCTAAGAGTGAATTGTATCTATCCAAAAAAAGGTGTAAAACCCCACAAAATGCACGGAATTACTCAATAGTACACACTGTCTGTGTGGGGCAGGTTTCTTTTATAATCCTGGCTAGTGATTACTGAAGTATTAATAGCTTTGGTAATTTTAGTCATTTGCATTAGTTTGTCTTTGCATTCTTGCCTACAAGAGTCTAAATAAATTTCACTAAACTCCTTCTTTTACATACCAGAGTTGATCCATCTAGCTGTAAGGGATACTATTCACTTTGAATGTAGCCCCTACTTTGGCTAGTGAATCCTTCCTGAACCCATACCAGATTAAGTGAATGTAAATGCTCACCAAGTAGGCTGGGTGAATAGTTTTCAGACTATGTTTTGTTCTCTATTCCTTGTTTGGATTGTAGGCATAGTCAGTTGAGTCGCGAGGTATTGTTTCTGCTTCTTAATCCTATCTGAAACATCTTAAACCAGAGAATAACAAAGAGCAAATACTGAATAATGCCATTTCCATTACACATTTTCAGACAATTATTGGGTTAAAATTAAGGAAATTTACTAGTTTTGCATGAGTTTTCATGAATGATTTGCAATTGCCTAAATATTTTTAACTAACATGATCCCTAGATTACAGTAAAATGAACTGGGGACTTCTAGGTCACAAAAATGTTGATGTTGGCCAGCTGTATTAGATGGCCAGGACTAGATCTTCAGCTAATGTAAATCAACATACTGTAAAAGTTTTGTTATCCGGCATGTTGTGGGAATAGGAGTTGCTGGTTAGTCAAACATTCCAGTTAACTAAGAGTTGTACTTACTAATGGAGGAAGTTTGGCTGCAGGAGGGGGCTCATGGCTGAGGTTTTGGGTGTGGGAGGAGTCTTGGGGCAAGAGGTTGGGATGCAGAAGGGGTTTCGGGGTGCCGGATCTGGGCAGCACTCACCTCAGGTGGCTCCCCGTAAACAGCAACATGTCCCTGCTGCTCCTAGGTGGAGGAGCGGCCAGGTGGCTCTGTGCGCTGCCTCCGCCCACAGGCGCTGGCCCCTCAGCTCCCATTGGCTGCAGTTCCTGACCAATGGGATCTGCAAAGCCAGGGATCAGGACAGGGCAGGAGCAGCACATGGAGCCCCCATGGCTGTTCCTATGCCTAGGAGTAGCAGGGACATGTCCTTGCTTCTGTGGAGCCATGCAGAGTCAGGTAGAGAGCCTGCCAGCCCCGTACCAACTGGACTTTTAATGGATATCAGAAATGCTGATTTCTAGAGCTTTCTGGTTGGTCAAGGGCCAGATAACACAGCTGTTACTGTAGTACCCTTGAAGCCTCTGGAGCAATGCTGATTTATGGGAATTGAGTATGGCCTCCACTGAATATGAAGAGTAGACAAGATAAAATCCAGATTGTTTCCTGTTGGAAAAACTCACTTATCAAGCTCAAGGGAGAGGGATAGCTCGGTGGTTTGAGCATTGTCCACTTAAGCCCTGTGCTGTGAGTTTAATCTTTGAGGGGGCCATTTAGGGATCTGGGGCAAAAACCTGTCTGGGGATTGGACCTGCTTTGAGCAGGAGGTTGGACTAGAAGACCTTGTGAGGTCCCTTCCAGCCGTGATATTAAGTTATTTCCCTTTGAGGTTCAGATAAAGGCTGGGTCTGGCATGTTTGTCCTGACTGTGGGAATTTAGAAGCATTGCCCAATCCCTTCTCTAGTGCACCTCCTACCCTTTCTATACTGCCACTTCCTATAGCAGCTAGGTGAGATAATGAGGACCAGCTTCCTCTGAAGACAGGATCAGTGCTGTGTACTGGAGCAGTGAGCAGGGTGCCATGCCCACTCAGAACGAGTCCAATGAGCAAGAATGATGGTCAGCAGTGAAGTCTTACGAAGAGCAAATCCATTATATTAGCAAGTAACTAACCTTGCGTGAAAGCAGAACACACACTGTTGCGATATAAGGATATGTGTCATCACACCAGAAATCCTGCTCTTTACAAGGGAACACCATCCTTTATAGGCATTTTCACACCTCTGGACTATTGTTCTGCCATGAGGGGCCCAATCCTGCAAACCTCTGAGCATCCTCATCCACAATTATCTTTTTTGAGAGTTGAAAGCACTCAGTGCCTTCCAGAATCAAATCACAAAGTGTCCTACCACATCTCCACATTTTCAGGATAGTTCAGGTCATGTATTCTGCCATTAATTTTTTGTTTCATTCTTCTGTAGCAAAGAGTAGCTCACTGACGGCTGTTATCTGAGATCAGAAGGTACTGAGGGTACACAGCACCTCACAGGATCAGGCCCCTAATAGTTTCTTTTTAATGTATCTGCAAACACTGTTTGTGAGAAGCTGACTTCACATTAAAGAGTTTCTATTCAGTACTCTCTTTTCAATAGAAGATTTAAAACTATAAGCACTATATAAAAACATTCATTAAAAGACCCTCAGATTTCAGCCGCTTTCAAAAAACACAAATACTTCTTTTGTTTATCCTGTGGCTGCCTCTTAGCTAGACCAAGACAGCAGCTGTAAGTAAAGTAATTATATTGACTCTCCACAACAGAGTGAAATGAAGATTTAAAAACATTCCCAGCAGAATACCTAGGCCAGAATTCTCCTGAAAACTTTGAGTTTGTTAACTTGCCAAGAGAGATCCTCCATTTGGTCTTTTTTTTATGAGCGGTATAAAGCTGTAGAAGCATTCCTCTGTGCCACAGGGTGCTAGCTGAAGTGTTGTTATAATAATATATAGAGATGTGTCTATCTCATAGAACTGGAAGGAACCTTGAAAGGTCATTGAGTCCAGTCCCCCACCTTCACTAGCAGGACAGTACTCAGGTGTTGTCCCTGGATCACTAAATGGCCCCCTCAAGGATTGAACTCACAACCCTGAGTTTAGCAGGCCCAAGCTCAAACAACAGAGCTGACAGATTTAATATCCATTTATTTATTTTTTTAACTTTGTCAACAGCCAGTCTTTGCTGTTGGCCCAGGACCCTGGAAAGGAATTCATTGCCATCTGAAATCGGACTGTGCTTATTTAACACTATGAGAGACATCAGTATGCTATGGAGTTTCTGGTTGCTCAGGTGAACTCTGTATTTCACACAGAATTTATGTAGCTCACAAAATGTAGTGCATTATTAAAACATTACCATTAGACTGGATTGTATTGGAATTTCTATCAGACTGGAATGCACTCAAAAGTATACTCCAAGTAACCCACATTTGCTGAGGTTATATCTACACTGCAGTTGGGAGCACGTCACCCAGCACGGATAGACAGACTCATGCTAGCATTCTTAAAATAGCTATGTGCACATTGGTAGCAACTCAGGCCAGCAGGCTCAGCTCAGGCCTGTCCTACCCCTGACTCCAAGCTCAGGTAGCTAGCCCAGTCCTCCACCAGTGCTGCAACAAACATAGTTATTTTTAGGGCAAATCCCACTAGTGCCAGTCTGTTTACCTGCACTGGAAGGCTCACTCCCAACTGTGGCATAGAGCTAACGTGAGGAACAATCCTGCTTCCAGGAACGTCAGAGGCAAAACCCTTTTTAACTTCAGTGGGAGCATGACTGAGGGTCTATGTACACTGCAGACGTAGACATGGTTGAGCTAGTTTTAATCTAGCTAAGATACTAATAATGATGAAGCTGCAGCAGCAAGGTCTTCAGTCCCTGAATAAGTATCCAGCCTGCGCTGCCACAACTTCATTGCTCTTGGTACCTGTACTAGCTAGATCAAAGCTAGCTCCGGTATATCTACATGTGCCCGAATCACGTCCCGCATCTGCAGTAAGGACCCGCCCTGAGCCTTTAAAGGCTGCTATCTGTTTTACAAACAGAGGGGACAGTTTCGAAATTGAAACTGCAGGCTATTAAGTCCATGGGAGAAGAGGGCACTCATCGCTTTTCAAGATCAAGCCTTCTATTACCATGATTTTCATACTCAAAACATACAAAATTAGCCTATAAATCATAGTATATTTTTAACGTGAAGAAAAGGAAATGCAGGGTGAGACATTGTGCTATTTAAAATTAAAGACATTCCCATCCATCAGACTGACTTGCATAGACTGTTCATTAGATATTTTAAAAGTAACGAGTCATAACAATGTAAAGGAAAGGCTGCCCAAGCCAGCAATCAAGGAAGATGCAGCAAGAAATATCAAATCTGTAGAGTGGAGTGTGTCATCTCATGCTCTAGAAGATTTGTGTTGATTATTTGATATTTGCCGGGAAAGTACCACATATTTTGAATATTTAATATTATACTCAACAGGGCCTGGGTTGGTTTGTGTGGGGATTTTATTTTGCTTTGCTTTTGTACAGTTGTAAATGAACATCATGGCCCTAAATGATATGAAGAGAGAGACAATGGATAATTATTTGACTCTTAGATTTAAGTGTTGTGTAATTGAGCTTTTCTCCATTAAACAACCCCTTGAAAGGAGAAATACAGTGGAAATGGGAGTGTAGCTCCATTAGAGATGATCAGGATCTTGTTCCTACATTTTGTTTTGATTGATTATTATTATTGTTTCAGGGTAGCAACTGTATGCCTTAGTCAGGAATGGGGGCCCGAGAGTTCTAGGCACTCTACATATGTATGACAAAAAGATGGTCCCATCCTCCAAGGAGCTTCCTCTTCAAGTTCAACTTATTTTGAGCATATGCGTGAAGTCTGTTAAAAGTAAAATTGCCATCTTCTCATACAGTTGCATGGAAGATAAATCAACTGTCAACTAATTTCATTTTTTCCTATTGAAAATAAAATTATTCTGACTACAGCAGTAGCACATGATGAAATCCAGCCCCATACAGAGGGCCAATACAAGGACTATTCATCACTTCAGGCGTAGTTTGGTGAGCACTCATGTGAATAAAATGTGACCCCTTAAATATCTGAAGAGAGCAACCAAAAGGTGGGGAGCAAGCATTTCTTTATGCCACCAGAGAGGCTCAAAGGGGCCATACCTCAGCTTCTGAATCCGCTCCATAATGCTTACTTCCTTTTCCTTTCGCATATACTTTCTGATCAGCTTAAACTCACTCATCAACAAAAGCAATCTATTTCTTTAGGTGCTTGATAACATTTTCCACAAACTCTCAGATTTCTAAATTATCCTGCAATTTAGAATCTGATCTATTAGAGGGGAAATCCACATTTTTTTATTGCTGCTGGCAAAGCAGCCTTCATTATGCTTTTTGGTTACTCATGGTGCTAATAATGTGGCATTGATATGTTTTAGATTTACTGGTTTGGGGAAATAATGCATTGTTCATTTAGGATCTGATCCAAAACCTAATGAAATCAGTGAGACTTTTCCCGCTGACTTCAGTGGGCTTTGGATCAGGCCCTTAAGCTATTTGTTAGTACCAGTCGATGATGGATGGAACAGAAATTGTGAAATTAGTTAACCTTGCATTTTGCACATGTTTATCAATGCTTGCTAGATGCCTCCAGCCAGGGGAGCTACATGGAGTGCAAGTATAAGTATGTTCCTACAATCCTTTCATGTAGTTTTAGTATACACTCCTGAGTACCAAGCCAGGTATCACAGCCGCATAAAAGGCAAGGATATTGCCCCATCCATTTTGGGGACATCTAGTGCTGCAGGTAGCAATGGAGTATCTCTGGTGCTTGGGTTCAGTGAATGCAAGCACCAGTGTTCTAGCTGCCCTCAGCTTGGGTATGCACATAGCCAGAGATGACTCCCTCTGCTCCCTCCCATTTTGGGCACCCGTGTAATCTGAACCTTAGTCTGATGATAGGGAATGTGTAGCTTTGATACCACTTTCCCACAAGTGTGAAATGCAAGGCACTTCCGTGAAGACAATGGAGTAAAATTTGTGAAAATGAGAGGAGAATCAGGCTCAGTACGTGTGTTTGCCACATCATAGAAAATAAAATAGAATTCAGAGTTTGAGTAGAAATACACTGTTTTTAAAAACACATAAATATAGTGATCTGCATGGAACCTGGAGGGAGGAACACAGAATGTGTGAGGAGGAGGGGAGTTTGGAGTCAGCTGTGTGTACATGGCTAAAATGCTCAACTGCAGTAGCTCTGTAAATAGTTTCTTTAACAAAGAGACAGTTTAGTTTAGGAAGAGTGGAGTACTCCCGTGTGATCACTGAGCAGGCAGTACATGAAATAATAAGGACAAATTCTGTTCTTTACACATGTAACTAAAGAGGATGAAGATGTGCAATTGAGAGCAGACTGCTGTCCATTAACCTTACCATATGGCAATTTGTGTACATTTTTGTGAATGAAACAGTCCAGTAGAATATAATTCAGCGTAATAATCCTTCTCTAGATTTTTCAGTCCCAGCTCTAGAATTCCATAGCACAGATATCATTCTCTATTAAATTATCTATGTTTTACAGTAATTTCCAGAGAACCTCATTTACTTTCTGTAGAACCTCATTTGTTTCATCTCTATTCAAATCTAAAGACCCTTTTTCCAATAAGGAGAGTCTGAGGAACTCTCACTCATATTGATGACCACATGAAAGTGCTCACCATCGGTAGCTACACTTGTAGTGGCTACACCAAGCACAACAGAGTCCAGCCCCTTGCCGAGGTTCTGGATGCTGTTGAAATACCATGCCATTCTGGGCCACATCTTGTAAAATGCTGACAACAGGGAGAGATGAGATACTTAGCACCTTGTAGGTTTTGGTGATATAAAGATACCTTATGGAAAAATCCCATTGCATTGTATAAGGATGAAACCAACAAGATTCTACAGAAATTACCCTGAAAACCTACAGAATTTGATAGAGAATGGTAATCTATTTTATTTTTAAAAAATCCTATAGATTTCTACAGCAGTGGCATAATTCTCTTTTTTTAATGCTACGAGATAGTCCAAAATACTATAGAAATGTTACCATTTTCTATTAAAAGCTATCAGAGTTTTCCATAAGGGTAATTCTCCACAAGACTCTCTATAAAAATGTCTTTCTGCAAGTTTTCCTTTGGTTTTTAGCTTATCATGTATTTAGCAGGCAGCCTCAAAAGGAAAACTATTTTCAGTATTATTGATAGTTCTAAGATGATTCATTTCCAAATCACCTGCAGTTTTTCCAATATGTAGTTCTATATTAGAAAGCTAAAAATACAGCAGTTTCTCAATAGTGTTGTTGTGGGGATGATGTAGTCAAACAAACACTGAAAGTTATCTGTTGATAAAAAAAAAAGGAAAGCATGACATCAGGCCATCTGGTAGTTTATGAACACTCCCCACAAAAAGTTGTATTACTTGTTTAGGTGCAAATGAACAGCTGTTTATTTCACTGAAAATCTAAACACGGTCTGCACCAGAAGACTGCAGCCCTACAAAATGAGAGGTGTATATAAAACATGTAAGAAAAGAAATCATTAGCAAAGTGGAGATAACAATAGAAGAACTTTAGGATAAGTTGAAAAAGCCCCCATCCCCTCCACCCCCAGCTTATCGGCACTGCTCGGAAGAGGTTCAGCTTGCCATCTCTCCCGTCCATGTTCTCTTCACTCTATGAAGATTGAGCGGTTTCCTGTTCTCCTCACCCCTCATCTTACCCTGACACAGATAGTCTATTATGGATGATAGCCCTCTTTGGGGCCTATATTTTCCAGCCTGCCTTGTCACAGGAGGGCCTACCAAGAGGACAGTCATACCAGACTACTCTTCCCAGCCTCTCTTGCTTAAGGAAGAGGCCATTTCCTCAACCATGAAAGAAGAGAGGAGTTCCAACACATGCTACTTCCAAAATGCTGGCCTTTGCTGCTAAAAGCAGGAACAGGATAGATTTCTATTCTATGCACACTCTACTGCTTACCTGAGACCACTCCCGACCCCTCAGTGGCAATGCCTTCCTTTCACAGAGCAGCTTCCTCTCATTACTGTAACTGGAATTGAAATTGCTTCTGCCAGCATTTGCCACCATGCTATCTTTGGCCCATATCCTCCAGCCCCCGGATGAAATTCTCAGAAATTGCAATGGGAGTTGCAACTGAGACTAGATTGTACGCTTTGGCCCTAGAGCAGGACAACAATATAACTTTATTTTGTATTGCATTAACAGAGCTAGATAAACAATATATAAAGTTGTTAAAAAAAATCAGGTTACTTCCTCCTCTAGCCCCCGCCAAAATAAATAATCCTAGGAATAGCTTCTATCTTTGGTTATTTGAGGAAAGTCCTACAGAATTCAGGTGCCCATGGCAAGTGATCCTAAAATTCTTTTGTCATGTGGATCACATGTTAAACAGACATATTATTTTGGGCACTAGCTCCCCACCTATTCAGACTGTGTGGACTACTTGTTCTCCCGTTCATGATCAATCTAACATTGCTGTGGCAACAACAGATGTTACTTACTTGAAAAAGTGATAAGAGGAAAGTGCAGATGTAATTTTAGCTGTCTTTTAAGGTAATTTAGCAAATAGAACCAAGGGAGAGGAACCAGCATTCCACGAAGGTCAAGATGTGTTACTTCCGAGCCCGCTTTTCATCTACCATCACTACCTTGCTTATCTCACCTCTACTTTAGCTGTTACTTTACAGTATCTATCTGGTGACACCTTTGAAGACACCTCCTTGAGCACCCACTCTCTATCCCTTGACTAAGTACATTTGTAGCTTCTTCTCAACTTGGTTCAACTAAATGTATCAAAGCAGGGCCAGCTCCAGGGTTTTTTGCCACTCCAAACAGCAAAACAAAAACAAAAAAACCCATGATCGCTATCTGCTCTACCAGCGCCGCTTCAGTGTTTGGCGTCAATTCAGCGGGGGGTCCTTCCCTCCAGGAGGGTCTGAGGGACCTGCTACTGAAAAGCCAGATGTGCCGCCCCTCTCCGTTGGCTGCCCCAAGTACCTGCTTGCTGGGCTGGTGCCTGCAGTCGGCCCTGTCTCAAAGACAGGAGTTCTCCCCTTTGACAAGAGGACTACCTTAAAAACACAAGTCCATCCTATTCCTCTCCTTGAATCCAGTCTCGTATTTGCCAGCATTGTCTATAACTATGGTGTCCTTCTTGAACCATAATTTCCTTTTCCTCACACATCTGTTGGCACATCTGCATTGCCTCTGTACACCACTGCCTTGATGACACTAGTTTTGAACCCTCGTCCATATGTTTATCTCCTCTTACCTTTACTATTCTAATGGTTGTTAAAATTACAAGTATTTATTGGGTGCCTATCACTGCATTATGAGACTATTGCTGTGCTCTTTAACATGGGCACCCCAAATCCCCCAGCTCTCCAGGTTTCAGTACATGCTGAATGATGTTGCTTGTCTCATTATACATACAAAAATTCACATCATCCCTTCCTCAAAATATTCTGCTGACTCCTGAATTCAATTCAGATCCAGTTCAAAATGACCATCCTTATTCAAAAATAAAATACCCCACCAGTAATAATTTCTAGTTATCTCAGAGACTTTGTCGCTTTCCCCTCTTCTCCACTGACCTCATCTGTCTCTGCACACTACTTTTTCCTCCTCTGCTTCTGCTATTTGGAACAGCCTTCTTGATCTCTCTGCCTCATTCACTTTCCATCTATTTTTAAAATCTCTCCTGAAAGAACCTTCCCACCTTCCTTATGGCTCTTCATTTTGCTCTCCCTTCTGTTATTGCCATCTTTGCAACTCCACAAGGTGTTCTGGGATTTGGTGTGTATAAAATGTGTACAAAATAAAGCTTCAGTGTACTTTTGTCATTTAGTAAAAGGGGCTGTGTTTGAACGAAAGGGCTCACTCGCCTCCTTATTATGACCTACTGCATGAAAAACACATTTCAAAATTAATATATGGACGTAACATAAATCTTATTCTGCTTTTATTGGTTTGATTTAATATCAGTGTAGACAGACTGAGCAGCACATGATTAGTTATGCAGGTTATATAATTCTACTTCCCCATGAACTCAGAGACACAAGGAATTGCTGTCCCAAGAAAGGCTGATTTTTACTAAAATGTTCTTGGAAAAGCCTATAATTTAGATGAAGAAGACTACTCTTTAGTCTAACATAAATAAGTATTTGGGACTGATGTAAAGATTACTCCAAAAAAAAGGCCTGATTTTGCAGAATCCCCTGCTGTGTAGGTACTACAGGTACACATCAAAGTTGCATTTGAGAATCAATGTTCCTTCTCTCTGCTTATTCATGCCCTTTTGAACCTACATACCTTCTATGGTATATAACAGGAGCATCATGTTAAGCGGTGATCAATCCGCCCCAGTGGATACTGCTTTCTAATCTATTAGGCACAGAGCAAGCTTCTTCAGCATTAGCTATGCTTCTCCTCCTCCTATTCCAACCCTTTCCCCTCCCTTAGATTAATTCACTCACTCTGGCACATACAGGGAAATGTTCATTCTTTTTTGTGGCTCAGCTGCCCTGTGTCTCTATTACAGTGCCCCAGTTTATTACAAAAGAACGTCCAATGCACTTGGATCTTTAGTTAGACTTCAGTGCAATGGAACGACTTGTGCTTAGCAAACCTTTGTAACGGTGCCAGCATGGGAAAATTTAAACTGATTTGACTACTTGCCTAATGTGCACATTGGGAGTGATTTCTGTCATACGTTTGCCCACGCAGGTTCAACTTTTCCAGCCATGGAGGAGACAGCCGCTCTTCACAAGCTTCAGCAAAGGAACCATCAAGTGTAAGTCAACTGTGCTACAGCAGTTCTACAAGTGTGTGTTATGAAATCAGCCTGTTTCTATGCACCACATATGGATAGCCTCTGCCTCTTTTCTCTGCCATCATATTGCTGACAACTACACTCAGATGAGCAGTAAGCTTTCTCTGATCACGGTATCAGGAAAGTTGTGGCTAAGGGCAGATTGCTCATTAAGAGGGAGTCTTGTCTGCTGGGTAAAGTAAGGAGTCGGGTTTCCCTTTCTGGCTCAGTCATCTGTGACCTTACTTGAATCATTTAACAGCTCGGTGCCTCAGTTTCCCCTTCTGTAAATTATAACATGCCTAAAAATAGCTAATTATACTTATCCTTCTCACAGGACAGTTGTGAGACTTAATGAATGTTTGCAAAGCATGGACAGATCTTCACATGGAAGGCACTGTATCAAGAAGAACCTGGGATGAGAGTAGGTTTGAACAATAACTCCAACATGTATATAACAAACTGTTGGGATGTCTACTAGAGAGCACCAATTAAGGGATACTGATCGTATCCCTCTATCCTACTTCCCTTATTATTTTTAATTGTAATTCACAAAGAAAAGGCAGAAAAGAAGGTGCATTGATAAATGTTTTCTTTGCAAGCCCTGACAACACTAAGGAAATCTATCAGATTTCTCATAAGCACCATTATTTGCCAACTGTCCTACAAGCTAACTGCCTTCTTGTAATTCAGGTAGAATTGCAGAGCAGCTGGTAATTACCTTGAGTGTGTATTTTTAATAGAAACATGCACACCAGGAAGACATCAAACCATCATATTGATCTCAAACTCCACCTGCTTTCCTCAGCTGAGCAGGGCAAAGGAGAGCAAAGGAATGGGAAAATTATAGATTCACAGACGGCAGAAGGAGCCAGTCTGACCTCCTGCACATTGCAAGCCACAAACCTTCCCCCTCCTGTAATAGACTCATAACCTCTGGCTGAGTTCTGAAGCCCTCAGGTCATGATTAAAAGACTTCAAGTTACAGAGAATCCACCATTTACTCTAAACCATCATTTACAGTTTAAACCAGCAACTGACCCATGCCCCATCCTGTAGAGAAAGGCAAAAAAAAACAAAAAAAAAACCACCTGGGTCTCTGCCAACCTTACCTATGGGGAAATTCCTTCCTGACCCAAAATATGACAGTCAGTTGAACCCTGAGATGTCGGCAAGACCCACTGGCCAGACACTTGGGAAAGAGTTCAATATGGTAAATCTGAGCCCTACCCATCTAGTGCCCTATCTCTGGCTGTTGGTGATTTTTGCTACTAGCAGCCACAGATGGGCCACATGCCATTGTAGGCAATCTCATCATACCATCCCCTCCATAAACTTACCAAGCTCAGTCTTGAAATCAGTTACAGTTTTTTTGCCGTCACTGCTCCCATTGGAAGGCTATTCCAGAATTTTACTCCTCTTATGGTTAGAAATCTTTGTCTAATTTTAAGCCTAAACTTGTTGGCCAGTCTATATCCATGTGTTCTTGTGTCAACATTGGCACATACATTAAATAACTCCTCTCCCTCCATGGCATTTATCCCTCTAATGTATTTATAGGGAGCAATCATATCTCTCCTGAGCCTTCATTTGGTTAGGCTAAACAAGCCAAGCTCCTCATAAGGCAAATTTTTCATCCCTGTGATCACCCTAGTAGCCTAGTAGCTCTCCTCTGCACCTGTTCCAGTTTGAATTCATCTTTCTTAAACATAGGAGACCAGAATTGTACCAGATGAGTTCTCACTTCCGCCTTGTATGATCACAAGAACACTTCCCTATCTCTACTGGAAATACTTCACTCAATGTATCCTAGGACTGCGTTAGTCTTTTTTTATGGCCACATCAAATTGGCAGCTCATAGTCATCCTGTGATGAACCAATACACCCAGGCCTTTCTCCTCCTCTGTCACTTATCATGATTACCTGAGTGTGCTAGAGATTTATAGGTGGGAATGGAAGGTATGTGCCCTGAAGAGCTTACAGTCTGAACAGGCAAAGTACAAAAATAGGCAAAATGGGGCTATGGGGGCTGAAGGTCATGGAACAAGGAGATGGAGTCTCCACACCATCCCTCCCCGTTCCACCAAGCCCACAGAATCTCTCTGCACAATCACCACCATAGTTGTAGGGGGCTATGCTGGGTCAGGAAGCATAGGCAGGAACCAGCCACCCTTTGTGGTATGCTCCATTAGCCACATAAAGGAAATTAATTCTGCTCCTCACTGCATTTAGTACTCCCTGACGCCCATGCCCTCCAGAAAGAGGGGGCGGGTTGTGCAGCCGTGATGTGGAGCCTGGCTTCTAAGTGAGCATTGCTCTCTGACAGGAAGAAGCCACCAGTGGACAGAATATGTGAGCAAGATCTGTGGGGCTGGAACTAGATATACTTACAGACCCTCACACTCCACAGCCTGCCCTCTAAGCCTTTCTTCCTGACGGGAGAATCCAGCTGCAACTCAGTGTGTTTATAATTGGAGTCTTTTTTCCCCACTTCCCAAGAGAATAGCACTTTTGACCATAAAACATGTTCAGAGATGGAGCTCGTTTCATAGATCTAAGGCAAGAGGGATCATTATACTTATGTAGTCTGCTCACCTGCATCAGAGGCTGTGGAATTTCACCTGGTACGTCCAATCCTTATTTAAAGACTCCACATAATGGAGAATTTGCCACATCCCTTGGTAATCCATTCCAATAGCTGTTTAAAATGTGCAATTTATTTCCAACTTGAACTTTCCTGGCTTCCACTTCCAGACATCTAGCCTTTGTTTGCTAGATTAAATAAGCCTGTGGAATCAGATATCGTCTCCCTGCCTAGGAGGTACTTATTGATCATGATCAAGTCACCTTTTAACCTACTTTTCAAAACCATTTGTTTTCCATCCCCCTGGGCAGTAGCTCAGCTAGTGAACTAAAGGAGTGATTCTAGCTTGTCAAGGCAGCAACAGCCATACATTTGATGCAATTTGAAGAGCTACCCTTTATTTCTGCCAGTGACTAAAAGCTAATTCCTTTAAAACCACAGGTATTGGGAATGTTATTGATGAAATCTGACTACTCCTTTTAGAAGCACAGGTCCTCTGAAAGAAAGAAGAAAGATATCAATAGAAATAGCAGCATTAGAAAAACAGATTAAAAGGGATTTAATTGATGCTTCTCGCATGTTTGACATTGTAGACACGCAGCTTCTTAAATCTGATTCTGACATCTGTTCAAAGAATTTTGTTGATAAATGAACCAAGAATGGAGTGATTTTGTGTTTTGTTTTGTTTTTTAAATAAAAGCATGTAACAAAAACAGCCCTCAGGTTAGGATTTATTTCGTCATGCTATTAGCTGTCAGCTTTCTATGGCGTCAATCATTTGGACATTGAAATAATTTGGACCAAATTCTATTAGATAGAATCAATTGGCTTGCATAGATGTAACTGAGGGCAGAAGTTGATATATAGCAAACAATAACTGCATGAAATCACTCAAAGTTTAAAGCATCATTGATTGTGACTTTATAATATTTCTGTAGTTGGTCAAAATACACCAGAAAATGATTCTAAGAAAAAATTCAAAATTTCAAAGTTGTTTGTATTTTTCAAAGTTGAGATGGACCCATTTTCCATTGTTGGTGATTTCTTTAACCAATTTTTCCATTGAAATAGCTTTAAAAATGTTGTTTACCAAAACTTAATAAGAAAACACATTTTCTTGTAAATGAAAATGTTTAAAAATGATTTGTGTTAATTGTCACAGACAATTGCATGAAAAACAACATATTGATAATATTGACAAATTTTGAAAAGCCACATTTTTGAAAATAGGCCATCAAAAAAAACTTTTCTGATGATCTACTTGCACCACCACAGTAACTGACTGCCATGTAAACAGTGATGAATTTACCCTCATAAAAGCATTGTTGGATAGGGAAGCATTTACCTCCGTTACAGATAGAGAATGGAAGGTCAAAGAGATAAAATGACTTGCCCATGGTCCACAAAACTTCCAGCAGAGCTGGGAAAGGAACTGAGGTTTGTGGCATTCCATGCCTATAGCTTAACCACAAGATATATGCTGAAGCGTGGCCACAGATATATGCTGAATGAAAAGAGTCAGTCTTCTAACAGCGCCAAGTACCTAATCAACTGTGCTGTGAGTTCTTCTCTGGCCAGTTGCCTTTATACCCTTTGCAAATGCACTGAGTAATTCTGGTGATCTTCTGCATGCTTTCCGTGCTGTATGCTTACAACTATTTTGACATCTTTTCTTTCTGATCTTGCTCTTTACTATTTTCCCAGTTTCCCAAAGATACTTAAACATACTAGAATGGTTTAATTAATGACCAAGAAAGGCTAGCTTTTGGCCTCTTGTTTTAATATTGGCAGATAGTCACAATTATCCTGAATTTATGGGAGTTAATTTACATTTTTATTTGCAGTTAAAAAAAAAAGATTCATTTATCCTCTCTGTATTAACATATCAGATAGGGATGACAACAAGAAAAGAAAATTACCACTAGACAGTTTCATTGGCACCAGCAAGATTTATCTTATGTGACAGCAGCATGGTTGGCAAGAGCTTCCACGTCATGTGTGGAGTGGCGATCTCTCCAACCGTGATAATGAAATGAGCAAGATCATAGGAGCTCCTCTAGGATTGTTTTGATCTCTGATTCCCCCATTTTTTTTAATCTACAATATATCCAAAAGGCCAATAAATTCCTATATAAGAATTTATCTTCTGTCCTGAAACTTTAATATAAACCTTGAGAGCAAGTCCTAGGTCCTTTCTAAGTTCCCTTTGCACTGCTACAGCAACTCAAAGGACACTTAAAACTACCTTATAGCAACTCTTGGGGATTTCTCTAGTTCAGAGGAAGATCTAACTGCCAAAAGTTAGGCCTGGACGACCAGAGAAGGATCGCTTGATAATCGCCCTGTTCTATTCATTCTCACTGAACCATCTGGCACCAGCCACAGTCAGAAGACAGATGATCAAGCTACATGGACCTTTAGTCTGACCCAGTATGGGCATTCTTATGTTCTCAAACTCTAGGGCTGGTGGAAGGACAGGAAGGGTGCATGTCAGGCTCAGGAGGGGCTGGGGCCACAGCAGCTCCAGTCTTGGCTGGCAGATCAGCTACTGTTTAAATCCCAGCAACCTTTTGGACTGAGGAAGAGGGAACAGCAAGGTGGAAGCACCTGCATGTACCAATCACTGGCATTGACACTTTTGATCATGAGAGAGGGACTTTAATAATGTGGAGATTTTTAAAAGAGTTTTATTATAATGGTAACCAAATCCATATTTTTAGGTATATCTAGATACACTTCATTTCTCTCCAACCTGTAGGCTAAGAGTAAAAAAATTCTAGTGCTGCAAGAAAAAAATTTCTTCATTTTGAATCTTTGTTTCATTCTTTTCCCTGGACAAACTATATCTTATTAAGGATGCTAATAAAAAAAGAGTATCTCATGATTATGATGAAGCACTGAATTTCTTGAATAGCCAAATTAAGGAAGAAGTGTTGTGATAATTAGACCTTCAAAATTATCCTAATTGTGAGCTCAACTCTAAAAAGTATGTGAAGGTTTATGAAGTGTCACAATAACCAATATCATTTTTGATTGGAAAAAGTGCAAAAGGGAGACAGATTAATACAATCAGCAAGGCCTACATGATATCACTCAAGCACTGTGTTAAGATACAGTACACAAGAAAAGTATGGAACCAGAAATCAGTCAAAATTGGTATGTTGCATATTAAGCCTAATTAGCAGACAAAATAATGAGGGATCGGGCTGTTCAACCAATCATTCTCTTTTGGGTTCTTAAAGACACTTTGGGAGAAAAATTGTTTACTGGAGCAAGTTTCATCATCATGGTTGTCACACCTATCACCTCTTGGGACCCCAGATTTTCTTAATCCCAATCTTGAAGATATCCTAACCAAACCGAGGCAGATAGAAAGAGAGAGAGAGGCAGAGGACATCACCGCCTGTGTAATGCCCAGGGTACAATCCAGACTACTGAGTAGATGTGTCATCCATGTCCTCTAATCTGAGATGCCTTTACATTGCCTTGCTTCTGTAGCCTCCAGTCTGGATTGCTCACAGTCTCCAGTGTGCAAGTCACTCCCAGCTATGTCTATGTGTGAGCTGCAGCCAGCCACACCTTGGCTGTTACCTGCCTTGGTTATACTGCATGGAGGGTGACCCAGCCACATCCCCAGTCTTAGATTTCCCCCAAAAAATGTATGTCTTGTATTGCACGACCCTGTCCTAGGTAATACGAATGCATATAAAATCCATATTTCTTTAATAGGAATAATATGCACATACATTGTTACCTCAAATGGAATTTCACAGGCAGTTCAATTTAAGCAAACTGGATTAAATAAAAAGAAAATCTCTTTGCAGACAGTTAACAAACTTGTTTTATTGTGAGACCCATTCTGTGCTAGCAACATTCACCAGACTATTTTTAGCTAGAAAAATGAAGCCTGGGAACGACCTACATCTCTGAACTGTTTGGACTAACAGGAGGAAAGGTAAGCGATTGGACAGAGGTCCTCAAAGCCATTATGGGAAATCCTGAGGGACTTATGGAAAACTAGCAGATATTACATCTCTGCATCACTTGGACTACAAACTCTGATTCACCTGTAATGTATTTTATCTGCTTTAACCTCTCAATAACTCTCATTTCCTTTCTTAGTTAATAAATCTTTAGTTAGTTTACTAGAGAAACTGACTTCAGCATTGTCTTTGGTGAGATCTGAAAGGTATCTTGACCAGGGGTAAGTGACTAGCCCTTCGGGGCTGGAAGAATCAAATGTGTGGTAAATATTGATTTTAATAACCTTTCACCATTAAGTCCAGTTTGCCTGGGTGGCAAGTTTGGCTGGTGTTCCTAAGGGGACTGCCTGTGTTCCCTGCTGAGACTGATATAGTGATCCAGGAGCACACATTTGTTACTTGATGAAATCTAATTATAGAATATACTACCAGTTTGGGGTGTCTGCCCTGTTTTCTGACAGTCTGACCTGAGATTGGCCTCTCAGTTGCGAGCCACATACCAGGCAGCATGACGCTATTAAAACAAAAGCCAGCCTTACTTAATACTTTACATTTCAAATGTTTTCCCTTCTCTTCTATATCTTTACTAAAAAGATTTAAAGGATTTTTAATGATGTATTTGCCACAGTACTAAGCAGTCTCAACTTTCTGTATACCAAATCCCAAGTCTTGTTTAAAACTGTTTAATGTTGGACAGTGACTGGGTCATGGTATCTCTTTGAGCCATATGTTCCATCTAAATTAATACAATGGAAGATAGGGTGGGGTAGATCTGAAGCTAGGAATGAAGAACTGAATGGTTCATATGAAGATCATTTACTGGCTTCACTTTTGCCAAAATATGAATAAAATAGTTGCTACTTAGTTTAATTTTTTTTACTCTGAAACTCTGATCTGGAAAGTGATTGATTCATATTTACATACCAACACATCAGTAGGGGCCTACATTTGTAGGCTTTCTTTTTGAACAATCTGCTTTGATTTAGTTGGAATTTGCCTGAAATAAAAACCCAACTTTGACTTCATTTTCTGCAGTATTAAAGTATTGCAGTCTGGAAAACAATAGTTTAATTACTTATCATCTCAATTCCATCTCTGAATAACCTGGTTAATATAAAAAACAGTTTTGACTTACTGAATTTTTATGTTTAAAGTCTATGGGTCATATTCAGGGCCATGAGAGAGCCTGTTGGTGCCCCTTCACCAGCACAAAGGAGTTGTGAAGCTTCCCTCATGAGTAGAAGAAGATTACTCTGGCATGGCAAAATCTCTGGTTGGCACAGAGACAGCCACGCTGGCTCTATGTGATCCCATCCTAGCATCTCTTGCAGAGAAGGACCAGGGTGGGGTTGTTTTCTTCCAGAGGAAATACTGCAAAATCAATTATTGCTTTAAATATTTAAATGTGAAAATATTATTAGAACTATTTGAAAGTTTTTAGGATAAACCAGACAGAGCTTGTGAAGTTTATGCTAAACATTTAATTAGGTACAAATGCAAATGTAACCCATAAATGAACAGATGAAAATCAGGCAAACCCATTTTAGGCAGTAAATAAACATCAACTACATATGCAGATGTCCTTTCCTCAGTCATTTTTATTAGGCAGACCACATTCATAGTACTGTTTGAAATAAACAATATCTATGACTGTTTTTTGCGTGAGATATATGGGGAATGGCATAAAATGTTTGTAACCTACATACAAACGATATTTACTCATTTCCCATGACAGAACAAGCAAAATTTTAATCTATAGCAAATTAATCATACAACTGTAGGACTGGAAGGGACCTCGACAGGTCATCTAGTCAAGTCCCCTGTGCCTGGGGAGCTGGGGAGCTGAGAGGGGTCCCGACACCCCGCAGGGCTGGAGAGCTGAGACGGGCTGCCAACCGCAGCAGCGGGGAAATCTTCCATTACCCCAGCCACTGGCCTGCTATGGGAGGGTCCCCCACTGCCAGCAGTGGCTGGCCTACTATGGATCCCCAATCTCATGGAGCTCTCAGGAAGCCATAGACTTTGTGACTTCCGTGACATACTCATAGCCTTAACTATGACCTCAAGATCCCTTTCCACAGTACTGCTTCTGAGGCAGTCATTTCTCATCTTGTATTTGTGAAACTGATTGTTCCTTCCTAAGTGGAGTACTCATAGAGCTGTATAATTGTTTTTCCATAGGAAAAGCAATGTTTCCAATCTGCCAGTACAAGTTCATTTCCATTTGTATTGTCGTCTAGTACAACTTTGCTTTGTTAAGCAATATGGTATTTATTAGCTATAATGCAGGAGTAACAACAGTTAGGGCTGACAAGGTTAAGATGATGACAAGTTAGGAACTGTAATAGTTAAGGTTCTCACATTACAATCCCATGTTAGGCAGAGTGGCTCAGTGGATAGAGCTGTAAACTAGAACTCTGCAGACTTGGGTTGTATTCCTGGTTCTGCTGCGTGACCTCAGGAGGTCACTTCACATCTGTTTCTCCTCCCATCCTTTGTCTGTCTTGTCTATTTAGAGTGTAAGCTAGATAGGGACTGTCTCTTACTACATTTTTGTGCAATTCCTAAGAGTGACCTGATTTTGGCTGGGGCCCCTACGTGCTACTATATACAAATAATCATAAATAACTGAGTGATGTCATACATATGTACTATTTCCTCTTCCTGTTTGTCTTATTGAATATACATTGAAATGATGGGACCCCTGTGTGCCTGTACCACTTCCCTTTATTTGTTTTTCATTTCAATTTAAATAATAATACAAAAATCTGTAATAGGGATCCTGATATTACAACAAAATCCCAGCAGCATTAAAATAATTATTGACATGTTAACTCTGCAGCCACATACAAAAGCTGCTTCCTTTCCTTCATCCTTCCACAAAGCATATCTCAGCCCTCTCTAAAACTCCCTGTGGAACAGATGTCTTTTGCAATGTGCCCAGATGTGGCCCATTTTGGACCTTTACTGAATGAGGTTTCACAAATGATAAAAAGTAAAGAAATATGTCTAGTTAGTATATTGAGACCACAATGCCAAAATCCCACCAATTTAACTCATATGGGGAATGAGAGGATTATGGTTTAAGAGGAATTCTCCTACCAGTAGATGGGCCCAAATTCTTCTCCAAATTACACCATTACAACCTCATTTACACCAATATAGCAGATCAATGACTGACCTACCATTTTCTGAGTTTTCTAAACTCCACTAGTTATATTGTTCATTGTACCCACAACCAAAGTCAGCATCTTTAAGCCACTGGATCCATGGAATTTCTTCACTCAAAAAATATCAATTGCTTTTGTTACTTTTTTTAATGCATGTAGGCATGACATTCTAGGTTTATCTAATCAGAACTACTATAAGGAAAGGAATAAGTGGTCCTTCAAACTATCCCATAGGAATGCTGTCTTTTGGTGGCATACTACTAAACTTATCAATCCAGTTCTCACTTAATATTTCCAAGGAGTGATGCAACATTTTCTTTATTTCAAGAGGCACATAAATTTCAGAATTATAATCAGCAAGACAAAGTCTGCAAAAATCTCCTATTTTGGTCTTCGAAAGACAGGTCATATGCTCCAGGTCAATTATCAGTGTAGAAATTCTGGCTGAGCTTTTGAAAGCTAACTAAGGATTTAACCCTATATCTCCCCTTAAACCTAGTGAGCTGTATGGTTAAATGCACTAGTCAGCTTTGAAAATCTCAATCTATTTTCTTAGTGCATTACTAAGATTGTTAATTAAACTGGTCATAGAGAAACATCTGTGGGAGAGAATTCCATTTTATGTTTTCCTAAACCTAGTCTTCTGAATGGCCAGGTTTTCTTTCTCCTGGAGTTTCATGGATTGCTGCACTTCTCAAACCAGACTGAACATTTGTAGATATTCATTTTACCTTCACTGGAAATTAAAGACATATTCTCCAACATATAAAAAAATCTGAGTATCCTCTGCATCAGTGAGCCAAAGTCGAAGTTCTCCCAAGCCAATGGCTCAATGGGCTGATGTAGTCAAGAAATATCAGTTTCATAGCCAATGGTACAAAAATAAGTGTAGGAGTACATGTGACACCTTAGAGACTAACAAATTTATTCGAGCATAAGCTTTTGTGGGCTACATGCAGTGGAAAATACAGTAGGAATATATATGTATGCAGAGAACATGAAACAATGGGTGTTACCATACACACTATAAGGAGAGTGATCAGTTAAGGTGAGCTATTATCAGCAGGAGAGAAAAAGAACTGTTTGTAGTGGTAATGAAAATGGCCCATTTCCAGCAATTGACAAGAAGATGTGAGGAACTGTAGGAGAGGGGACATAAGCACGGGGAAATAGTTTTACTTTGTGTAATGGCCCATCCAGTCTTAGTCTTTATTCAAGCCTGATTTAATGGTGTCCAATTTGCAAATTAATTCCAATTCATCAGTCTCTCGGACTGTCTGGTTTGGGGCATTGCTGGCACATGATGGCATATCTCACATTGGTAGATGTGCAGGTGAACGAGATTCTGATAGTGTGGCTGATATGATTAGGTCCTATGATGGTGTTCCTTGAATAGATATGTGGACAGAGTTGGCAACGGGCTTTGTTGCAAGGATAGGATAACCCAGGAACCTATCCCCTCTGCCATGTACATTGGCCAAACTGGACAGTCTCTACGTAAAAGAATAAATGGTAACAATTCAGACATTAAGAATTATAACATTCAAAAACCGGTTGGAGAACACTTCAATCTCCCTGGCCACTTGATTACAGAGCTAAAATTCGCAATATTACACCAAAAAGAATTCAAAACCAGATGCCAACAAGAGACTGCTGAGCTGGAATTAATTTGCAAATTGGACACCATTAAATTAGGCTTGAATAAAGACTGGGAGTGGATGAACTATTTCCCCATGCTTATTTCCCCTTTTTTCTTTTTTGCAGATACAGACTTACACGGCTGCTACTCTGAAACAAAGAAGCGTGTTTGACTGCCCTAACTGGATAATATTAATTTTGATGCCCCTTCAGATGTCAGGGCTCAGTAGTCTTCTAAACAAAATCTGTCTTTGTGGTGCAAATGAAGTGAAGAACCTTGAACATTGCATATTTCAATGTAGGTTTTACTCATTGAAAAATGAGATTTCTTAAACCTTTTCAAGATCACTGATTTGTGTATCAAAGAACAAACAACTGGTTGCTGCTTTCAGACAGAAGTAACATTCTCAGTTTGCATATCTACAGTCTCATCCAATTTACTTACATGTAAATGAGGAGTAACTTTCCGGAGGCAATGGAGCTACCCCAGTGTAAATGAGATCAGAATCAGGCCCTTTGGAACTCAGCATTTGTGCTGAACTACAAAGTTTGTCTATTTACTTTGACTCAGATCTATTAATAGGTCTATTTTATTTTTCATGTTATTATTTTAACTTGACCTCCCGTAGCAAAAGGAGCTGAAAAGCTGGTGGATCTCCCCAGCTGGGCATTCCCTGACTGTAGTAGAATTCCTGGTTGTCACAGAGCCAATGTAGGGGGCATTCTGGGGAAAGGGTAAGCATGGCCATAGCACACTATGATCCCTAGCTGGTGCATCTGCCCCTGCATGCCATGGCCAGCTGTGTGTAGTTTAGAGCAGCCTCAAGGAGTGAAACAAATCCTCACTGAGTGCCAGGATCAGGAAGTTGCACAGGGATCCAAATAAGTAGCTAAAACTAGTAGATACTGGCTGCAGCTGAGGATGAGGCGAAGATGTTTATTTGGTATGTGCTAAAAATGATAATGTACTTGTTAATTGAAATGTCTAATAAATAAATAGAACTTGGCACTTCTATATTTCTTTGCATTCAAAGCACTTTACTGATATTAAACTTTAAACACCTACCATGTGCACATATTACTAACAATCAATACAGACCAAATGCTCTGAACCTACTTCCAGATATCTCATATGCACTGAAGAGAGTTGACAATAGATCCCTAAAATCAAGTAGGCCTCAGAATCATTAAATGCAAAATAGCAAGGTGCACCCTTTGTCCTAAGTACTATTGAATGGTGTAAGTGGCTTGCAATGAAACCTGAAGCCAACTATTATTATTCATCTGCTTTTTGGTTTTGTTATAAACTCAAAAGGCAGCTGAGACTCATCTAAAGGAAAGCTAAGGCTCTCAAACCTTTTGGATGAACGTGACCCAGGTTTAAGGAAGTTCAGCTTTGCATCAACATTCATGAGATGCAGGGAGATTCTCATGCTTTTCCATGTAACACAGTTCAAAATGCAGAGTTTTGCAGTAAGATTTTGGGGATCAGTTGAACCCAAAATTCATAGTGAAACAAGAGCTATAGAATCAGAGAAAAGGAAATGGAGTGAGGCGGGATTTGATAGCAGCCCTCAACCATCTGAAGGGGGTTCCAGAGAGAATGGAGCTCAGCTGTTCTCAGTGATGGCAGATGACAGAATAAGGAGCAGTAGTGTCAAGTTCCAGTGGGGAGGTCTAGGTTGGATATTAGAAAAAACTATTTCACTAGGAGGGTGGTGAAGCACTGGAATGGGTTACTTAGGGAAGTGGTGGAATCTCCATCCTTAAAGGTTTCTAAGGCCCAGCTTGACAAAGCCCTGGCTGGAGTGATTTAGTTGGAGTTGGTCCTGTTTTGAGCAGGGATTTGGACTAGATGACCTCCTGAGGTCTCTTCCAACCCTAATCTTCCATGATTCTATGAAATGTTTGCATGTGGAGTGACACTGCCAAGCTTTGCACAGATCTCATCCTAAAAGGGGCACATTAGATATCAGTCAGTAGAAAGAAACAAGAACCAAAAAAAGGCTCTCATATGTCATGAGAAGATATTGGTGGTAGTTTAATTGGATCAATTCTTCCAACTTTTGTCTAGGATAGTGGTCCTCAACCATAATCCTGAAGGCTCCCGAAAGTATTTTTTAGTGTATTGGACAGATGATACAAGATAACATATGTCCATTTGTTATCCTTGTTGTGCTAAGCTCAGAGAACTAAGTATTTGTCTTGTCTCACAGCAACAATTTTTAAACTACCTGATTAGAGATTCTCATCAGTTCAGTTATAGTTTGTAGTATCAATGTACAACTAGTCTGTTTGAAAGATACAAGAACCTTGTGCATCAAACCTCCTTGAACGTAATGTACAAGTCCCTTCAGTATGCACAGGAAATAGTGCTTTGAGCTTAATGACATTTAAAACCTGGGACTCCCCTGGCTTCCTTTATAAATAAAGGCTGTAAAAATTAAACTGTTTTATATGCCAATAAAACAGCTTCACATGTAGGCAATGAAAAATGAAATGTGTCTGTTTATAAGCGCTCCAGGCCTGTGACCGAGAACAAAGGTCTGGGGAAAGAAAAATACAGCAGCTGATTTTGTATCTCTTTGCTAAGTGAAAGTCCTCACATAAGATTTAATAGAATCTGTTTAAAATAAGCACACAAATGTGGCCAACCTCAGTGGCAATGTAATGGACTGAATGAAAGTGGGTCTGCTTCAGAGGGTAGTTATTGGACCTACTAGAAGGCATTTCCTTAGCATAGGTGGAGGACTCTGTTTCTTGAGCGAAAGCACCTGGGTTCTAGTCTGTGCTCCTCATGTGTATGTGATCTATGTAGTGATTTTATCTGTGTGCAGCACATGAATTCGTTATAGTAGTTCTCTTCCCAGAAGGAGATCCAGGATTCAGTTTTCCCTTCCCGACATCAGCACGAGTATCATCCCTTGCTCAGGAAATATTGCTTTAAGTTGCTACACAGTGAGCCCTTTGTCCAATACCCTTCCAAGAGGCTCTGTTCAGTCATTCTCAACCAAGGGAGTTGGCAGCTGTCATGTGGGAACTTAAGCTGGAGGAAAATGGTAATCTTAGCACTCTCTTGGTAATACATTTGCCAACCCAGAGAGGAAGGAAGGATAGCCATATAGTGACGAATGTCTCCTTTCTATTTCTTTAGCTCCTTTTGTGGAAGTCACATATGGAGAAAATCATTACAATGATGCTGAGTGAAAAAACTAGATACAACCACAGAGTAGCATAAAATAATCTCCAGTGTCCTTCCTGAATATTTCCACAAAATGTCTTAACTAAATTGTTTATTGATAGATTATTCTTTCCAATATAGTGCCTGTTGATAACCCAGATGAGACTGGTTTGTCAGCCCTTCCCCTGCACAAACACTGTAGGAGATTCCTTGCCGTTTAGAATAGCAGCACAAGTTCTACTATTGATTACAAAGTCATATCGAGTGAAGTATGAAATACTCCCAGAGGTTACCCACCTAGAAAACATTGACACCACATAGAAAAGCTTTCTGTCACATTGCTAAAAGAAAAAGCTAAATTAACTGAAATCAGTTGCTGAGTTTAAAGAGGAAATATATAATCTATAGAATTTAATACATATGTTTAGATGCATGTCCTGTATGTGTGTGTAATAAAAAACATATCAGAAAATAAATTTATACAGCAAAGTCCTTCCAGTACAAATGTTGAACCCTAAAAGATCACCACCAGATGATCCAAAGCTTGCTATTTCAAATGCATAATACCACAATGGTTTTTAGGGTCTGATCCAAAGACAGCTGAAGTTAATTAGAATCTGCATTGACTTTGAAGGACTTGGAACCATCCCCTTTAAACATGATTACCAAGTTGGTTTAGTTTAATGAATGACACACTACAGTCACAAACACTCTGTGATTATATTAATGTATGCAACTTCCACTCACAGCATGTACATGTGAAAGTGATGGAGAGAGAGAAAGACATTTCCTTGTGGTTACATTGTGTAGTGATTATTAATGTAAATTGCTGTTATCTCCACATAAGAAGATGCAAGACAGTTTCCAGGCTTTCCATGCACAAAAGCAGCCAAACATGAGGGGATATTAACAAAGCCTTTTATCTCCTGCATATATCAGGCACCTACCATGTGGTTTTCCTTTATTAGCATACTCCTCACAATGGTACCAGAATGTGGAAAGAATTAAATACTTTTTTCAGTCTGTGTGTTTGCTGAGCTTTGGTAAACTGGAAAGTTTTATACACAAAAGACCTAATCCCTCAAATGCAAGCTATGAATGAGCTTTGAAGTTTTCAAAAGGCTCAGATTCTCTGTTGAGCTGGTTTTCTCTACCTATGCAAAAATAAAATATTATAGTTAGTCACTAACCGACAGCACCTACTGTGCTGTGTAAATTGCTGAACCTCAGGAGTGATTTAGAACAAATCATATGAAAATAAGTTATATACATAACACACTTCATTCTACAGGACAGTCAACGTGGCAAGAAATATGATGTAAAAAGTAGTTGAAGTGTTGACATTCATTATTTAAAACTCTGAAAAGTTTCTCACAGAGAAAACAAATTTTAAAATATTGAAACTATGTGGAACACACACAGATGGGAGATGTAAAAAAAAAGCAAATGCACCATGGATGAGCAAACCTAAAATCTGCAATAAAATTGAAAGTGAAACTCCTAACTGCATCCCTGCAGCTGAATTGAATTTCTATATATGTCTCCCTTAAAACAGTTTCCCATTGTTTCCTCATTTCTCTTCATCTGTTGTCATTGTTTGTTTATGAATACAGATGAGTACGAACCAAAACTCTACAACTATGTGCACCCAAATGTTGGGAAATCTGGATCCAGGTCTGAATTTAGGACTTGGACCCAAATCAGGTTATGCTCATCTACCTGGGTCCACAGCTCCCTTTCCCCTTCTAAAAGCAGGAGAGAGGACCCAGTCCCCTCCCTGATGAATACTACCCCCCAATTGCTCCTCATTCTTCTTAGCCAATCCACCTCCTGCATCAGTCTACTTTAACCACTGATCTGCCTAATGCAAGCTGCAATCCTTCAGTGGGACTTTAAATAAGCATCCTGTTGAAACTGATGCGTCAGACTGCAAGATTCTTAGGTTTGAGACAGTTTGTTCTCAGTTACATGGCTGTAAATCCAGAGTAACTACTTTAACTTCAGTGGAAGAGGTGTAGCCAAGAAAAAAGGGTAGATAAGAAAGGAGAGTGGCAGAGATGAGCCATAGGTACCATAGTGTCCCAAGGTGGGAGTACAGCACAGGTGGCAGCATGAAGAAAAGAGAAGGAAGGGGAGGGAAATGTGACACAGCAGGTAGAGAAGGAGAATGTAAATTCTGAGCAGCTGCTGTTTCTACTGCACCCCACCTAAAAGAGATAAAGCAGTGAGGGGCAAGAGTATGAATTCCAACAATGATAATAAGTTCAAAGCCTCCTTATGTGTATTTCCTTAGAAATAAGAAACAGTGGGATTTCTAGAGTGATCCTATAAAACACAACATTGATCCAGTGGTAACTAAAGAATCATAGCATGTAATGTATGCATCAAGAAAAACCTAGTACAAATAACTAAATAAAGCTAAATAAAAAAAATTCAAAGACCAAAACCCCTTAAACATGACACAAAAGGGTTAAATTATGATGAAAAGTCAGATGTGTGTGAGCTGGCACATAGGTTTATGAATGGGATACTAGCTTTTTATCTCCAAGCACCAAATCCTGGCCTATCCTTCTGTGCAACAGGGCGTCAGTCAGAATCATGTAACTCGGTCAGGGTCTGCCACCGCACAGCCTGTGTGAAGTCTGTGGGAGGGGAGAAATCTCTGGGGAGTGAAGGCCGTAATTCCACCCCTCACACACACTTCTACAGGCCATATATGGCTGTGAGGATGCTGGAGAACATCATGCCAAGCAGAGAGGTAGGGTACAGCGTGGGTAATTGACATATAGGACCATGGGGACCAGAGCTAACGTCTTATTGGAGCTGTCCACCAGGAAGAAGAATGGGCTCCCTGGGACAGAGATCAACCACCTCCCATCATGGCAATGGCGAACAGAAATAGACAGCCTCCCACATGGCCCTGCTACCCTCTGCCCAAAAGACACATTTTAAAAAAATATGCCGTGGGCCCCAGTCCTGGATTCTCTTGCTCCCCTCCTGTCAGTGACATTCGGGAGAGAGGGGAACCAGAATGTGCAAACAAGGAGAACTTCTGTGGGACTAAGCCCTTCTACTTAGGAGCAGGTGCTGGGCCTCTCTCTGCTGCTTTCTGATAAAGGTTCAAGTGCCCTCTGGATAAGGAGAGCCAGACTGCAGTCTGTAGACCTGGTGTCCCACGCTCCTTAGGGTCTCAGTAGCAGCCCTCCTGGTTTGGTCCTAAGGAACAGTTCAAATCTGGCTCAGTTTAGTAGTGGCTGGAAATCATTAACCTCTTATGAGTGTTAGGTGGCCTCTGTCAGATAAACTAATTTCTTAGTCTGGCTTCAATTTCTTAGTCTGGTGGGCCTAAGTACAGCTGGGATCTAGGACAGGAGTCTTAGATGTGAGGCCATGGACACAGAAATGATGACAAGGTTATTGCTTTTCCTTTACAGGGCTCCTCTATGTTAGGATCAACTTCCATTGAAATCAATAGTTGTCTTCCTATTGAGTTAACGAAGAGGTCTTAGAGTGAAAGGCCATTGATACAGCAATGTGGGCAGCTTTCACAGCCATTGCTTGTGCCCTCCCCATTCTGTGAATATATAAAAGACCTCATTCTCCAAAGCTGTCAAATTTGAGCTTTACTCTTTCAAAAAGTAACATAAGTTTGTGCAATACTTAGGCTAAGCTATGGTGCATGACTGGAATGAAATTACAACCTCTATTTTGAACATCCTCAATGTTATATTAGAGCGTTGTTTTGCTTTTGAACTGCCAATTACTCCTCTTCCCACACCCAAGACTAGAACACTTGCATCTGGAATCCATTATATCCAGAGTACTTTGAAGTGACTGAAGTAAGCTCAGTTTGTTTTGGCTCTCAAGGGCTCCTGGGCTCAGTTAGCTATGCAAAACTGCTGTAAGCTGCAAGGTGTTTTATTAATCAAAAACTGAAAGATAAAATATGAACAGCACAATTTATGTGCAGAACATAGTTTGTTTCTCTAGCCTCTCTTCCTTTATTTATATTAGTTCCAAGTCTAACCTTTCCTCCTGGTGAAAAATTCCAATTACACCTACAAAAAAAAATAACCCTTTTAAGTTTAATTGAATTGAAATAAACTGAATTATTTTGACATGTTCCCAAAAATAATTTTAATATGACCTTGACATGAGATCTTTGCCTTAAATTGCATTAAAATCAAACTGCAAACTGCAGCAGAACACTTATCTCAAACGGGTAATTCAAGGCAGGAATGGCAAGCAGCACTGCTGTGTTCAGATAACTTATTCCAGTACTGGCTTTGCTCCAGTATGAATTTATCTCTATGGACTCGATTCTTTAATGAATGCTGCATCCACTAGGAGGATGCATCCACCGCCTCTACAGCTCCTATTGGCCGCAGTTCCCAGCCAATGATAGCATTGGAGTGAGCGCTTGGGGCGGGGGCAGCACACAGAAACCCCCTCCCCGGGGCAGCAGCAATGTGCCAGCTGCTTGCAGGAGCAGTGCGGAGCAAGGGCTGCCAGGAAGCCTGCCTTAGCCCTGTTGCGCTGCCAGTGACTGCACTGGCTGGGGACCCCTGGGACCTTTTATACTCCCCAGTCTCCTGGGCAATTGCCCCCTCCTCCCCGTCAGCAAGCCTGCTTTCAGCAATGGGGACTGTGACACAGAAAGATGGAAAGTACTGCAGAAGTGCATTTATACAATGGCATTTAGCTATTTAATTATCTGCAGTATCTCTGACGAATCTAACAAGTTGGGTAGCGCAGTCTAAATGCCCAAACTGAACTTGAAGTAATAGCACATATCTTTTGTGAAGACCCTCCCTTGCCTTTTCCTTGTCAAACTCTATTTAAAATCACTATAAAACCTGAGAGCAATCAGTTTGGATAATCTGTAAGTTAAATGGACAACAGTGGGAGTTCAGCACCTAGGTGCTTTTGAAAATCTGCCTCTTTAGGCACCAAAATACCTTTGAATACATTTCCCCTAAGTGCCTAAGCCACTTTTGAAAATAGGACTTAGCTGTCTAAGTCACTTAGGCCTTGCAATTCTCAGCAGAGAAACACCTACATGACTTTAAAAATCAGGGCTTCTGTGCCTCTATTCCCCACCTGTACAATGGGGATAATACTTCCCTACCTCACATATGTGTTGTCATTGAAAGATTGATATGTGCTCAGATATTATGGTAAGGGGAGCCAACGGTCCCAGCTCCATTGAAGTCAATGGATGTACGTTAATTTACAGAAGCTGAGGATCTGACTCTGTGTTTATAGTAGCAGGTGGAATGAAACGGAGCAAATAAAATATCTACACAAGTTGAAAGTTGTTTTATGTCTTAAATTAAAGAGACATAATCTGGTTACATTTGGCCCAACTGTTAGCTGTTGTAAAAACAAACTTTTACTAAATCTTTCGAAATGTTTTCAAGCTTTTTTTTGTTTTACAAAATATAATGGAAGCATTTTTTTTAAACAAAGTCTCATTCAGCATTTGGAACCCAAACATTACAGCACAGTGCTACCCCCTGAGAACAGACAGATTGGATTAGTTAGAACAGGGGTAGGCAACCTATGGCATGTGTGCCGAAGGCGGCACGCGAGCTGATTTTCAGTGGCACTCACACTGCCCGGGTCCTGGCCACAAGTCCGGGGGGGTCTGCATTTTAATTTAATTTTAAATGAAGCTTCTTAAACATTTTTAAAACCTTATTTATTTTACATACAACAATAGGTTAGTTATATATTATAGACATTGGAAGAGACCTTCTAAAACGTTAAAATATATTACTGGCACGTGAAACCTTAAATTAGAGTGAATAAATGAAGACTCGGCACACCACTTCTGAAAGGTTGCTGACCCCTGAGTTAGAAGTTGATCAAAGTAAACACCAGAGTCTATTTTTGTTTGAGAAATGCAAAATGAGAAGAGAAATAGTATAAATGGTAAAAGTTAAAGTAGAATTTTAAGAGAGTACCCTAATAACCAGAATGGTTATCTGTTATGATAGCTGATCAAATATTATTTCAACAATATATTGCTGAATAAATTATTTGAGAAACATTTATTAACTAGCTCTATTTGTTGTAGCACATAAGGAATTATTTTCTCATATCTCCTTTTTTAACCTAGCAGTATCCTTTAAGCAGTAGGCACTTTAGAATAGCCCTGCAGCAAAATACTGGGGAGTTATTAGAATGAAAGCAAAAAGCTTTTAGATTGCAGGTGTGTGCTGAACTTGCATTGTGCTTAATATGCTGATAAATGTATCTTGTTAGGTATAGTTTTCTCTAGATAGATATTGACCTTTCCTTGGTTTTTTTAGCAGTAGCTTCAGAGTTAAAGCACAAGATAATTAATGGCACAACTAATCACACAAGACATTGCATGGGAAGTATAGAGGATAAAGGAATTAGGGCTAGAGTAAGTACAAATAAGTACCCTGTAGCCTTGTATATTACAAACATTGTGCTGGACTGACAGTAAAATTTGAACTATCCTTAGTGGAAAAAGACAACTTTGTTTCAAAACCAGATGTAATTACAGAGTTATTTCAGCAGAGTGCCCAATCCAGAAAGACCTATAGTGAGTGACCCCCTAGGGAGGCTCCTACAAGTTGGATTTGAGATGCTCACAGGACAGTATGATCAGCGTTGTTTGTACTGATGTTGCCCATGTTGTGGCTCTAGCTCTTGGGTTTCCAGGATACCCGTCTGTCACCTTCTTACTAAATTCACTTAAAATTAGAGCTGGTCAAAAACTGCAGGAAAAAAACATGAACTTTTTTTTTTTAAAGTTTCCGTGTCTATAAGTTCCTAGGGGACTGTGTGAGAAGTCATCAATTCTTTTCATGGGCAGTTTTGAAAAACTTTTGCAAACAATTTTAGTTGAAATTTCAAAAACTTTTGACCAGCTCTATTTAAAAATGTTTTCTTTCAGACCTAGTTAAATGTATGTTAAACAAGATTTGGTCATCAAAAATCTATCACTTAAAAAGACCAAGCTATGAATCTTCAACTCAAATGTTATTACTAGAGCTGGTTGGGAATTTTCCATTGGAATGGTTTTCCAGAGGAAAATGCCTTTTTCATAAAAAATTTTTAAAAAGTAAAATTTCTGTGGAAAATTAATTTTGCCTGAAAATTTTGATTTTCCCATGGGAAAATTGAAATGAAAGCTCCCTGGCTGCCTACCTGCAAGGCTTTTATCAATTTCAATTTCTGCCTACAAAGAGAGAGTGAAATTGACAAGATTCTTCCAGGCTGGCCAGCTGAAAAATTCCATTTCTGTTCTCCCCAAAGTGACATTTTCTAGAAATCTCTTTCCATGAAAATTTTTGCATTTTTGACTTTTCATCATGATCTGAGATGAATAAATTTAAAAAAAAAATTCTCGGAAGGGATTTCCATTTTCTGGCCAGCACTAGTTATTTCCATTATAACATGTAGATGTGAAAACTGGATATCCAGAAAAGGTGTAGACAGGCATCTACATATCTTTGAAAGCAAATGCCTCATGAAAATAACTAGCTATTAAACTGAATACATGTATAACAAATGCTGAGATCCAAGGTATCTCAAAAGTTGAAAATAAGATGAAACTATCTGGACCTCATGTTAAAAATAAAGCTAGAGCACTTCTCATGGCAGAGATGCCATTGGGCAGCTGGAGAAATACATAGAAGGGACCAGCCAAAAGAATCTCTCCATAAAACAGAAAGGGAAAACTTATGGGACTTGACATAGAACACATGCGAACAGTGGCCTAGGATAGACAGGGATGGAAGAGTCTTGTTTGTGAAGGAAGGATTCAAAAACATGTTGCCAGTATTTTAGCCAGGGTCTTCCAAAAAAAAAAGACCATATCATTCTCCTCCACCGTCAATAACAACAACTTAGCCTGTGATAAGCCTGTGTACAAACAAAAAACAAAAGAAATACAGATAACCAAGGAAAGATGCAACACTACTTGGCCAAATAACCTATATTATCCAGCAGTTTACTTGACTTATTTATGCTTTGTTGCTGGGTATATTAATAATGTTTCTGCTGAAAAATATGCTGGTTACATTACCAGTGGTGCAACTCCTGTTCCTTAGTGCAAAGCTGGGGGCAAAGAGGTATTTTACAGAGGTATCTTCACAGGTTTCATTTTAAAAAAAATCTGTCATTTAGTGCAACAACTTCATTGGAAAATATTTGCTCTTCTGAAATATTTTTAAAATCCCCCGAGGATAAGTTCTCTCTAGCAAGGAAGATTTAGCAACATCCAGAGAGGGGAGGACTCTAACAGAGGAAGAGAAATCGGACCAATGGTCTTCTCTTGGGTCGGAAAATTTTAACAAGGATCTTCCACCTGCCGCCTCCAGCACTTCAGTGAGTTAAAATTAAATTAAAAACTTGAGGCTAAATTCTCTGCTAGCATATAATGATGTAGCTCCATTGACGTTTGTGGAGCTGTACCAATTTACACCAACAGTGAATATGGACCTTGCATTCTTTCTGGCAATACTCTCCCTCAGCTTTCCGTCCAAACCTTTAATGTGAGAATATTGTACCTGGAGATTCAGCAGTATTATTGATTCAGTTAACCTGTCATTGTTAATATACACAAGAGATTGACTGGCAATCATTGCTAAAAGCAAACTCAGCATAATGACAAGACTGCTTGTCATTCACACAAGTTCATTGCCACAGTTTACCAAAAAAGGGCCCTTATACTGAAAATGCTCAGGAATATGCTGACTTCTCGAGTTTAGTGGGACTATTTCCAGAAGCAAAGTGTAGCTCACTGGATTGCACCCAATGCATTTCAAAACCAAAAGTCATATTCTGAACTCTATGGAATAAATCCCATTCTCCTTTATAAACAATAACTGCATCTATGGAATAAGCCCTTATCAAAAACAATTAGTTGCATGTGTGAAAAGCTGTGAGGCTCAATCAGTATTATTACTATATTATGCCTGTCAAATAGAGAGATTTGATGATTATATTACTGCATAATGTTTCTCTAAACAAAAAAATAAGTTCACTGTTGTAATTATTACAGATTTGTTTCTGATATTTATATATGATCTATAAACCTTATAAAACTTCCTAACTAAAAAGCTATTTTAAAAAAATCTCAGCTAATGATTGAGAAGTTAGGGGCTGCCCCTGCAAATGTGGCCTAGCCAAAGCATGTGTATCCCCACCGAATTCCCCACCCGGGATTCACTCAGAGTAGTGAGCTATCACCCACTAAGAAGTGACGGAAGGATTTGGCCCTTAGTCATTTGGTGATGAAGAGAGATTTGCAGGCATATATAATCTGGAATATTTTTTTTGCTTCTTAAAGATACCTGGGCAATTAGCCGTCATGTCAGTCATCACTGATGACTGAGAGAAAAGGTGGTCAGTGACAGGGAGTAGCTATTTATTTTCCCCCATGCCCCCCAACAGAAACAAAGTGACAAGTCCATAAAGGAGAAATGGGAAAGTCACATCTGGTCAGTCTGTGCAAAGAATCTCATTAAGAATCTCATGCAAAGTAGGGAAATATTTCTCTGAAAATGTTATGCAACTTTCCCAGCCTGTATTATATATAGGTGGCTTTCCAAAAGGAAGAGAAATACATACTGCAATTATGCATTTCCCTCTGTTATGTGTTATTTATCATGCATCTGCTTTGTTGCAAAATGGTGGGAGGGGATAATTTGATGCAGAACGTCAATCAAGCATAAGGAAATAATTAGTAGGAAATAAGTGCAGCTATAAGACTCAGACTCCAAAATACAGTTACAGATACAGAAATACAGAACAGGCTCTGAAACAAAGCTGAAAGACTAAATGGCCAGATTCTCAGCTGGTGTAAATTACACCAGTTTACTGGAACCAAGACCCTCCTTCACTGTCTGTCCTATTTTTCTTTGTACAAAATAAAAGATGGCAGTTCCTTGCCCACTTTATCAGCACCTTTTCTTTGCATGCAGCAAACACAGCAAAAAGGGGAAGCTGTATGCAGTCCGTCACCAGTCTGATTAGGTGGCTTACAAAGGTGCCATTTAGTACAACTGTGATAAGATGAATAGAAAAAGGGTGTTCAAAAGGCTTGTGTTTTTTTCTGACTGTAGGGTTGGCATTCTTTCCAAGACCTTTTCCCTGCTGCTTATCCAGAACACCTCCGGCAGCTCTGGGAGATCACTTCATCCAGGTGTCTGAAATCTCTGGGAAAACTCTGTTTAGCTCCAGCTCATCACTCATATTAGGCATGTCACAGCTCTCTGCCCACACTGGCCAGGCCCACACCAGGAGGATCTGGTCCAAGGTGATATCATCAGAATTCCAAACCATGTCAACAGCAGAGGTGCTGGGACAGGAGGGTCATGGCCCTCCCACTTTTAACTAGCCATAAGGGCGAACGATGATAGAGTGGGGAGGGAAGGAGCAAGCAGGGGGTGGAGTCTCAGGGAGAAGGGGCAGGGTAGGGGCTTGGAGAGAAGGGACAGATCCTCAGGGGGAAGGGGTGGCAAAGGGTGGTGGGGCCATGGTTTGGGCACCAGTGGCCCCTGCACTTTTAGGGACCTTCTTTCACACACCACATAGTTTTTATACATTTTTTCAAGCTCCTAACATCTATACTTCTTGAATCTAATGGCTCTGGACATCATATGGACCATGTAAAGACCAATTGCTTATGTCCTCAACTTAGCTACATTTCAAGTTTTTCAGTTCAGTGTGTTCCCACTAATCTCAACCAGCCTGAAAATACTGTCTCCAGCATCTAGCCGGTCACACACTTGTTTACAGTTTAACTTTGCATTCAAATCCAGTTATATACAAGTTTCCTCATTCCTAGCAAGATCTATGCCTACCTTCAGAAATAATTGTGAATGATAAATTCTTAGGCTCTTCTTTAGGCCATCTCACATATGAAAGTGGGAAAAGAGTTTATCTGATATACTAATATTTATTGGCAGAATGTTAACCAAGGGAAGGAACAAAGGAACTAGGATAAAACAATACCTGTAACAAAGAAATGATTTACTAATTAAATGCATAAAGTCATAACATCAAACATGCCTCTCTCACCACAGAAGTTATCTCTGAGAGCTGCTGTAATGCTCTTGGTAAAACAGTAAACAAAGATAAGAACATTCAGACATAGACATTTTTAACTAATTATAAACCTGTTGGGTTGAGAGTGAGATCCTGCTTTCTCGTTCACTGCCGTGTTGGCCTATTTCATGCACGATGAGCACAAACCAAAATCCCAGATCCAAACAACCCGAAACCCTGGAAGGTTCAGATCCAGACCCAGCTCTGCACTTTGCAGTTCAGCCACATCTGTGATTTTTGGCTGTTTATCACTACAATCACCTCTGGGGTGGGTTTTTTCTAGCAGTTAGTGATCAGCTGAGTGAATGACCCCCTAAGTCAGCCTGGTCCTCGAGGTGGTCATCGCCCTCTGCAGCCTGGCATTGCTAGGTCCTTCGCAGCTCTTGTTCATTTCTGTGGTCACTGTCACACCTTGATGTGGCTGGAGTCTGGTATAGTTGAAGCCAGACCTGGGCTTAGATTCTTTCCTTTCTAGGCAGCAGGCTGGAGGAATGAAGTGTGGGTCCAGCTTAGTCCCACATTCTAAGCGATGCAGTTCATTTTCATGAGAAATCATTTGTTTGGGAGAGAACTTCTCTCCTCCAGAGTCACTGATAGTGATGTTTCTAGGTCCAAGGAGCTTAGAGGTTTCTTTTCTCCCTAATAGCACTGGGCTGGATCTCCACACAAAAGAGCCATGGGAAGGAAAAGTCTGTGAAGCTCCCCTAGTGGAGATCATTCCACTGTGGCAGGAATGGGGAAGCTGTTTCCTCCTCCTCCTCAGCCAAGAACTAGTAGGTGCTTCCCCATGCAGAACTCTTATTTCTCAGGGCATCCAGGTGAAGCGCAGGACCACCCACTCCACCTTTGAGAGCCAACTTCCAGCTCCTTGGCAGCAAGGCCCTAGAGGAACCCTCTAAAACCTCTCCTCCCTGCCACTGACCCAGAACCCCCTTCGCAGGGAAGAAAGGTTCCATAGGTCATTGGGGAGTCTATAGACCAAGCAAAGCTCAGAGTGAATTAACTTTTCAGTGGATTCCCCACATGGGGGAGCAAGGGATGTTACAACTGGTGTCTCCCTGGTGGGAGGAGAGAGGGATGTTACAACTGGTTTCTCCCCATACTGGAGGGGCACAAGCTAAAAGGTAGGTGTGACACTGCACCCCATATTCTTCATAACTGTATGATTCTAATGTAATTACGATGCATCTGATACAAGATATGTCTTTTGAGGTGTCATTGGAAAAGTTATGATGTACTGAATATGGTTATCCTATTTGTATGCATGTATCAGTTTTGCATCTGAAGTTATAAATACTGACTGTGTATTTGTATTTCAAATGTGCTTACTCTGGAAAACACCCAGATCTAGCCTTTCAGGTACAACAATGAAGAAGCCAGACAGTGCTGATGATCCATCAGCAAAGACAATGGACCATGGAAGAACTTAGCCTTCCTGTAAAGATTTCAGCCAGCCTGTAAGTAATGGCTGTATGACTCGGCGGGACATTCAAGGGCATGTGAGCAGAGCACACAACACCAAACTCCATTTTGGTATCTGTATTTTTGCACAACCTGGACAGGGAACTAAGCTAGGAACAAAGGGTTCCTGCCATATGGAGAAGTTATATAAGGTGAGGTGTAACACCATCTCAGGGCCTCACTCCCACACAAGAGAACTCCTGGAAACACCTGAGGAACAAAGACTGAACTGGGAGAAGTGCTGGTCCAGGCTAAAGGGATTTCTAGCCTGTGTATGGAAACTTGGTGGACTGCTTGTATCATCAGTCAGGGTGATAGATAGGCTTTGAATTAACAATTTATCTAATATGTTACACTTAATTTGCGGTTCTTTTTGTTTATTTGCTAGGTAATCTGCTTCGATCTGCTTGCTATCACTTATAATCACTTAAAATCTATCTTTTTGTAGTCAATAAACTTATTGCTTTATCTTAATCAGTGTATTTTGAGTGAAAAATCTCAGCTCAGCTAACAAGGGCTGGTCTGCATATTCCTCTCCACATCGAGGAAGGGGAGAACGGGGTAATAAATTCATACTGGGTTTTTGCTCGGGGCAGGACAGTACAGCAATGGGATCCTAGGCTGGAGAACTGGGGATATTTTGGCTACAGTTTCTCTATTGTTGGTTCATGCAACTGCAACTGGGTGTGTGTCTGCCTGTGTGGATGCTGGTGGAAGTTTAGGACTAGGAGCAGTCTTCAGTTTGTCACGTCAGCACTGTGTGAGAAGGAACCCAGGCTGGTGAATCAGAGGGTTCAGTGGTATCCCAGTTCCAGGTGGTACCCCAGGGGTACAACCCATCACTGCAGGACACATGATCTCCCCAAATCTCCTCTCCTCCCAGCCTAGGACCCTGTGCTTTCCCAGCCCCCACCCCACATTACCAGTGAGGACGGGTTCTATCCTTCTGCTGCGCTGGCTCTTCCCCTTCTCCCCCCGACACATTCAGCAACTCTCCCTGGCAGCCAGGCCTGGGCAGGGAGCAAGACCCAGTCACTGCTCTGTGCAGCATAGCCAGCTGCCTAGGAGAGAGCCTGGGTGGGGAGAGGCAGCGGCTGGATCCCTGCCTGACCTTGGTTTCCAGGGACAGAGGCTGAGCATACTGGGGTTGGGGAGGACTGTAGCTCACTCGGCTGCTGTCCCCAGAAGCCAAGCCTGGGAGGGAGGCAGCCCACCACCACCGCAGCCAAGCGCTCTGGCAAGCAACTTCTCCCAGCAGCTGGAAGAGGCCCTGGTCCCGCCCATTCCACTGCCCACCTAGGCCAGCCTCTGGATGATATACATCTGCCTACATCCTGCCTCTTCTCTGCACATGGACTCTCAAAAGGCAATCCAAGTATGGTCCTAAAGAGGTAGCTGACAGCCCCCCACTCTTCTCCCAGCCCTCCTCTCTCACACATGTATCCGGGGGGAAGGGCAAGGTTACCATGGAAAGGGTCCTTTCCATGGGCAGCTCTCAGAGGGATGATCTGGCCCAATGATTCTAATGTGCAGAGTTGTCAGGAAGAGCCCAATAAGGTCTCAATTAGCTTTTGTTCCTTTTTCTAGTGGCTGTTCAAAGAACATGATGGCATTAGCCATAACACCACCACATGACACTGTCTTCCCCAGCACAGGGAAATAAGCTGTGCAACCTCGCAGTCTGACAGAGCTTGAGTTTATTGATTTACAGGGTGAGTATAAGGCCTGCATGTTCATTAGGCTTTTCCTAGTGGGGTAGGTTGAGTGGAGAGAGTCTTAGTCTGTGGTGTTGGTGGAGCTGGATGGGCCCAGTGTGTAGTATGACTGTTGAAACTGATTTTGTTTGTGCTGTATGTGTGCTTTAATTTTTAGTGTGAGAGTTAAACTGCCATAAGAATACTGAAGAAATAGAAGATATTAATCCGAATAAATGTGGGTGGATAACAATGGTCACAGGCCTCTTGTCATAGAGCTTTATGGGTTTGTGAGAGTCCACGTGAAGAACCCTTCTGATACTTCCTGTAGCCCTACGCAGCCCTCTTTTGATGCAGAAGAGAGAGAGCCCTTGACAGAAATCTTTCACCTATGAGCATCCATTTTGTAGTGCAATATCTCTTTGAATGCTCTGCATTAGTTTTGGAAATAAAATGTCCCCATGGCCTGTCCAGCCTTCCATGTCTAAATTGACATCAGACCATTTTTTTGTTCCCATCAAGCTGCACAGAAACAAGGAAAGGAAAAGCAAGAACCATGCCAAAATGCAATTCACTCATCCCGCTTGTCAACCCTGTGCAACCAGGATCTCTCACATTTCTGTAGGCAGCATGACAGCCATTTTATCCCTCGAAAGAAAAAGGTGATGAGCCAGAAAATGGATGAATTATAAGCAGGTGCCGACAATCCATGGGAGAACAATAGATGTGGTTCCTGCCATCCAATTGCATGTGTATGTGATGAGAAAAATATCAAACTTTTTGGCTGATATTTTTCTTCCCCTTCACTTTGAACTCCAAAAAAGAAAGAGCTCCAAGTTCAGAATTAATTAAAAATGGCCTATTTAGGGGTAGCCTTCCACAGCCGACCCTCTGAGCACACACAGCATCCATTAACATTTTACAAGGAAACAGGCCTGAAGTAATGTTAAGAAAATTAAATATGATCTTCCAGGTTGACTTTAAAAAAATGGTGGCACTCATGCGACTTTTGCTGCCATCGCATTGTTTGTCTGTTAACCCCCCCTTTCCTACTTGTGTCTGTCTTGTCTATTGTAAATTGCCTACTGCTCTGTGTTTGTATAATGCTTAGTGCAATGGGATGCCATTCTTGGTCATTCCCTAGGCACCACTGTAATAAATATGATTATCAAGAATAATTTAGGCTGCACTTTTCAAAAGACCATAAAAAAGTGAGGCACCTATTGAAATTCAATAGGAGTTGAATACCTCATACCTATCAACTCCATTGAAAATCCCATCCTTCATTTGGTAGCCATAATAGTCCATATTTTCAATGCTGTGTGTGTATTCATCAGATACTTATAAATACCAAATGTGCTCATACAGTTCAAACCACTGCACATGGCTAGTTTGATGATTAAGGGCTCAATCCTGCAGCTGGATTCACTTCACCGGACCCTATTGGCCAGGCAGTATAGCACTGAAGTTAGGGGTCTACCCATGTAGATCTGATTCCAAAATCAGAGTCTATCTTGCTACGTGTGCCATAAATATTTATTACCACGTAGATTGCATATTTTCACACATAACATAGGCACACGCAATTGAATGGACATAATTGCAAATGCTAAACTGTGATCATCCAACCTAATATACGGGCCATTTGATTGACTAAAATCCTATTACCGAATCATGATTTTAAAAGATCTATTTGTCTACCATTCACCAATTATATTTATTTAGGAACATTGCATTTCTTAAAGAACTAAAAGTAATCATTACTAAAAGCATGCATCAATGTTTTAAAAGAATTTTTTATATATACAGGATGCATGTAATGATATAAAACATATAGCAGAATAATTGATTTGACACTTGGATATACTGGCGTTTGTCTACACAGAGAAATTTACTGGCATAATTATACTGCTATAATTACACCGATATAAACCGCCCTTTGTGGATATTTTTACTCCAGAATAAGAGTCTCTATATGGGGAATTATATCCATATAATTATAGCAGTGTTTTTTTGCTGGTATGCTTCTCTGCATTGACAAACTCTTACTAAATATTGTTGGTTTTTTGTTTGGTTTGGTTTTGTTAGAGATTAACCAGATTGCTTTGGTTTGGAATATAAAATGAGGCCAGCAGATGTCAATATTATGCACTTGTTGTGGGCACCACTCTGTTATGAGTTTCTTACAGCGATCCACTGGATAAGTGTCAGGTTTTAAGAGATAAGAAATAACTGACTATCTGGTTTACAGATACATGTGGAAGTGCTTGGAGGTGTTATTTAGGCATTGGCACATAAACATTTTCTTTTGTGCCCATCTAAAGTTCTAGTATACTGTGTGATAAGATATTATAGCATCATGCTTGTGATGCCATCAGACCTTCCTATAAAACCCATTTTTTAAGTGTTTGCCTCTCAAACTTTTCAAATTGGCTCCACTGAATTGTAAATTGTAAGTGGTCCTTAAAGGGACCCTAACAGCTCATTTAAGTTTTCTGAAAACACCTGATTTACACCTTTCATTGAAAACTCTTTTCTGTTTGGACTTCAAATGCCCCTTCCACTTCTGCAACCCAAATATTGCAACACTCTGCTAATGCAGGCAACCAGAAAGTGAAACTGACTATGGTTATTTTTATTATCCAAGACAAAGAATGTGTGATAAAATTATTTCGGATTTAGTAACGTAGGGTATTAACAACAGTATATGTAAGGATGTTGTTTTAATGAGATTTTTCACCTGACAGTTAAAAAACAATTTACAGATAGGAAATTAAATTTTCTGTTTGAAATAATACATATTTCATTTTTAGACCCATCCTTAGTAATGCTTAATTCAAACAAACATTCTTGTCTTGATTACAACTTATCAGTTAACCATAAAATATTTCCCCTTCATGAATCTGAGACTCTTTTGTCATGTTGCGTAACTGCTATTATTCACTGAAAACTCAGCACAGTTACATGCCCATCAATCACTGCTTTTTATTCTTGATTTCCCCCCCTTCCTTCTCCAGGGTTATTGGTTTCTTAGTGGATGTGGAATATTGCATGACAGTTTCGTTTATATCTGTGTAACAATGTGAAACATAAAAATGTGAAATTTTTATTGTCTTGTAAAGCTTAAGGTACAGTACTTGCTACATATTCTTGCAGGACCAATACAACTAAACCCAGCTTCTTTCCAAACACTTATATGGAAAAAATGTAGATGACCTAATTAAGAGAACAAATTGAATTAATCTTAAAATTTGATGAATGTATTAGATTTTAGCTAGAAAATCTTGAGCAAAATCCTCAAACCACCCAAACTGTTCACCAATATACCATTGCTGTGATGAGCCAACCACGATATGTCTACACTATGAAATTAGGTTGATTTTATAGAAGTCGATTTTTAGAAATCAATTTTATATAGTCAATTGCATGTCCCCCCACAAAGCACATTAAGTCGGCGGAGTGCATCCACAGTACTGAGGTAGCATCGACTTTCAGAGCGTTGCACTGTGGGTAGTTATCCCACAGTCACTGCAGTTTTCGCCGCCCATTGGAATTATGAGTTGAGCTCCCAATGCCTGATGGGGCAAAAATATTGTCGCAGGTGGTTCTGGGTATATGTCTTCAGGCCCCCCTCCATGAAAGCAACAGCAAAAAATCATTTCTCGCCTTTTTTCCTGGGTTACCCATGCAGATGGCATACTACAGCAAGCACGGAGCCCGCTCAGCTCATCATCACCATACGTCTCCTGAGTGCTACTGACAGACACAGATCTGCATTGCTACACAGCAGCAGCTCCTTGCCTTTGCAAGTTAGCAGAGATAGTTAACAGTCTTACTGCACCGTCTGCCGCCATCTCCTGGTTGCTCCTGGCCGACCTCGGTGAGGTTAGTCGGGTGCGCCTAGACAAAAAAAGGAAATGATTCCAGGTCATTCTCTTCTTTAAGTTTCGTCTAATGGAAATTCAGTCCTGCCTGGAATATCATGGCAGCTGGAGGCTTCTGCCTCAGGCTGCTCTTCCAGATGGCAGCACTACGCGGTCGCACCTACCCCAGCCTATCCTTTGATCTCATGGTTCATGAAGCCTGGACAGTAGTAAGGGGCAGTTCAACTATAGGCTGAACAAGTGCAGAATGGTGGTAGAATGTGCCTTTGGATGTTTAAAAGCTCGCTGGCACTGTTTGCTGACTAGACTGTTTGCGATTAGATTAGAAGAGCACAGCAAGGTGCACTGCGCATTGCAGAGGCTTTGAAAACCAGTTTCATGACTGGCCAGGCTTTGGTGCGACAGTTGTGTGTGTTTCTCCTTGATGCAAACCCGCCCCCTTTGTTGATTTTAATTCCCTGTAAGCCAACCCCGTAAGCCATGTCGTGAGTCGCCCTCCCTCCATGAAAGCAATGGCAGACAATCGTTTCGTGCCTTTTTTGCACAGAAAACATACCAAGGCAAGCATACAGCCCACTCAGATCACCGCAGCAGTTATGAGGACTGTAAACACAACGCGCATTATCCTGAAGTATATGCAGCACCAGAAACTTCAAAAGCAGGTGAGGATGTGACAGCAGCGTGGCGACAAGAGCGATGAGGACACGGACACAGAGTTCTCTCAAAGCATGAGCCCTGGCAATTTTGGACACCATGGTGCTAATGGAGCAGGTTCATGCCATGGAATCCCAATTCTGGGCCTGGGAAACAAGCACAGACTGGTGGGACTGCATAGTGTTGCAGGTGTGAGATGATTCCCAGTGGCTGTGAAACTTTCGTATGCATAAGGGCACTTTCATGGAACTTTGTGACTTGCTTTCCCCTGCCCTGAAGCACAAGAATACCAAGATGAGAGCAGCCCTCATAGTTCATAAGTGAGTGGCGATAGCCCTTTGAAAGCTTGCAATGCCAGACAGCTACCAATCAGTCAGGAATCAATTTGGAGTGGGCAAATCTACTGTGGGGGCTGCTGTGATCCAAGTAGCCAATGCAATCACTGAACTTCTGCTATCAAGGACAGTGACTCTGAGAAATGTGCAGGTCATAGTGGATGGCTTTGTTGCAATGGGATTCCCTAACTGTGGTGGTTGGGCGATAGACGGAATGCGTATCCCTATCTTGGGACTGGATCACCAAGGTAGCCAGTACACAAACTGAAAGGGGTACTTTTCAATGGTACTGCAAGCACTGCAGGATCACAAGGGACGTTTCACCAACATCAACGTAGGATGGCCAGGAAAGGTACATGACACTAGCATCTTTAGGAACTCAGACTTATAGACTAAGGTCAGAAGGGACCAATATGATCATCTAGTCTGACCTCCTGCACAACGCAGGCCACAGAATCTCACCCACCCACTCCTGTAACAAACCCCTAACCTATATCTGAGTTACTGAAGTCCTCAAATTGTGGTTTGAAGACCTCAAGCTGGAGAAAATCCTCCAGCAAGTGACCCGTGCCTTTGTCTGTGTGAACAGCTGCAGCAAGGGACTTACTTTCCAGACCAGAAAATAACCGTTGGGGATGTTGAAATGCCTATAATTATCCTTGGGGACCGAGCCTACCCCTTAATGCCATGGCTCATGCAGCCATACACAGGGACCCTGGACAGTAGTCAGGAGCTGTTCAACTATAGGCTGAGCAAGTGCAGAATGGTGATAGAATGTGCACTGGGATGTTTAAAAGCACGCTGGTGCAGTTTACTGACTGAGTTAGACCTCAGCGAAACCAATATTCCCATCATTATTACTGCTTGCTGTGTGCTCCACAATATCTCTGAGAGTAAGGGGGAGACATTTATGGCAGGGTGGGAGGTTGAGGCAAATTGCCTGGCCACTGATTACATGCAGCCAGACACCAGGGCAGTTAGAAGAGCACAGCAGGGCATGCTGCGCATCAGAGAAACTTTTAAAACCAGTTTTATCTCTGGCCAGGCTACGGTGTGAAAGTTCTGTTTGTTTCTCTTTGATGAAAACCCAACCACTTGGTTCACTATACTTCCCTGTAAGCCAACCGCCCTCCCCTCCTGCCTTTGATCTCCGCTTGCTGAGACAATAAAGTCATTGTTGTTTCAAATTCACGGATTCTTTATTAACTCATCACACAAATAAGGGGATAACTGCCAAGGTAGCCCGGGAGGGGCAGGGAAGGAGGAAAGCACCAGGTGGTGTGACAGAGGAGGGAAGGACAAGGCCACATTATATTTCAAAACTTACTGAATGCCAGATTTCTGTTGCTTTGGAGTCCTTCGGAGTGGAGTGGTTGGGTGGCTGGAGCCCCCCCCCCACCGCCCAGTGTTCTTGGGCATCTGGGTGAAGAGGCTATGGAACTTGGGGAAGAGTGCAGTTGCTCACACAGGGGCTGCAGCGATGGTCTGTGCTCTGGTTGCCTTTCCTGCACCTCAGAAATACGCTGGAGAATATCAGTTTGATCTTCCAGTAGCTTAAGCATTGCTTCCTGTCTCCTCTCATCATGCTAACACCACTGATCATCTTGATCCCACCATCTCTCCTCTTGCTCCCACCATCTGTCCTCACATTCATTTTGTGCTTTCCTGCACTCTGACAGTGTCTGCCTCCAGGGATTCTCCTGGGCTCTTTCAGTGTGGGAGGACTGCATGAGCTCAGAGAACATTTAGTCACGAGTGAAATTCTTTTTGCCTTCTAATCTTCGCCAGCCTCTGGGACAGAGATGATACAGGGAGCACTGAAACATTTGCAGCTGCAGGAGGAATAAAAGGGAGAGTAGTATTTTAAAAGACATTTTAGAGACCAATGGTTAGACTCTTTCATGGTGAACCAAGATGTTAAAGTTACATAGCACATGTGGTTTCTTTGCAAGGTCGCATTTTGCCTCTTATATTGGAGGGCTTGCCAGTTTGGCATGAAGAGATCACACATGCAGGGCTGGCAGGCAACAGAATTTGGCTTGAAGGCAGACATGGTAAGCCACAGTCTTTTGGCTTCTTTAACCTTCATAATATGTGAGGATGGTTTCAAACAGCAGTGCCCTCATTTCCCATACCAAGCACCCGTTAGGTTGGCCATTTAAAAGGAGGATCTGCAGTTTTCAGGTTAACTTGCAGCACAAACCTAACTAAACCCCGCCCCCCCACACACACACCCAATTCTCTGGGATGATTGCTTCACCCCTCTCCCCACAGCATGGCTAACAGCGGGGATGATTTCTGTTGAGCCATGGGCAAACGGCCCAGCAAGAACGACCACCTCTGAATGTCCCCTTAATAAAATTCCCCTATTTCAACTAGGCATCCTCATACATGTTAACAGACTTTTCCAGTAGCTGTTATGGCCGCCAATGCATCCCAAGTCTTCAGGACAAATTAATCATTAAACACGCTTGCTTTTAAACCACGTATTATATTTACAAAAGGTACACTCACCAGAGGTCCCTTCTCTGCCTTAAAGGTCCGGGAGCCCACCTTGGGTGAGTTGGGAGGGTACTAGATCCAGGGTGAAACACAGTTCCTGGCCATTGGGGAAAATGGTTTCTCCGTTTGCTTGCTGTGCGCTATCTTCCTCATCCCCGAAATCCGCATCCCTGTTGCATGAGAATCCATTGACAGAGTCCATGCACAGGGGTGGGGTAGTTGGAGGGGCACCCCCTAGAACGGCATTCAGCTCATCATAGAAGTGAAATGTCAGGGCTCTGACCCAGAACGGCCGTTTGCCTCTCTGATTCTTTGGTAGCCTTGCCTGAGCTCCTTAAGTTTCACATGGCACTGTTGCAGGTCCCTGTTATAGCCTCTGTCCTTCACGCCCTTGGAGATTTTTTCAAATATTCCGGCATTTCATCTTTTAGAACAGAGTTCTGATAGCACGGATTCATCTCCCCATACAGCGATCAGATCCAGTACCTCCCATTTGATCCATGCTGGAGCTCTTTTGCAATTCTAGGATTCCATGGTCACCTGTGCTGATCAACTCACCACGTTGGCCAAACAGGAAATGAAATTCAAAAGTTCGCGGGGCTTTTCCTGTCTACCTGGCCAGTGCATCCGAGTTGAGAGTGCTGTCCAGAGCAGTCACAATGGAGCACTCTGGGATAGCTCCCGGAGGCCAATACCGTCGAATTGCATCCACACTACCACAAATTCAACCCAGCAAGGTTGATTTCAGTGCTAATCTCTTCGTTGGAGAGGAGTACAGAAATCTATTTTAAGAGCCCTTTAAGTCAACAAAAATGGCTTCGTCTTTTGGACAGGTGCAGTGTTAAATCGATTGAACCTACATTCGACCTAAACTCGTAGTGTAGATCAGGGCACAGATTCTACTAGTACCAACAAGGTCAGTAAATTTTCACTCTACTACTGGTTGGCTCATACCTATCAACTTCTCTGAGCTAACTAACTATGACAAAACTCACTTTCCAAACTGTCCAAATATTGTGATTGGATCTAGAAAATGGCTAGGTAATTTTATCATTAATAGCAAAATGTGTAGTAAATCAAGCTCCAGTAATAAGGGCTAACCAAAATGCATTCTTCAATTAAGTCAACTGCCTATAAGGGATTGGGGGATCAGGAAGGAATTGTTTCCTGTTGCATGTTCAGTATTGAACTACTGACTAGATGTGTTGGAGTGGGATGCTGGACGGGATGGACCAGTGGTCTGACCCACCACAGAAATGTCTTTTAAAAGCAGAATAGTATCAGTGTAGAATGGGTAGGTTAGAGCCAAAGACAGCTGTTTGTGCAAGCTATGTAAATGTTCTTTTCTAATGAATGGGTCACCATTAGAACTGGCCAAATAGTTAAAAGCATCAGGTATTTAAGTTAGGAGCACCTTTGTCTTGCAAATCAAACGGCCAAACAAGATAGCTAAACAGGTCAGACAAAGTCCTCAAGCTGGTCTTTGCAAAAAACAAAACCAAAAACCATCACTATCATCCCCCTTAATATCAATAACCTGTTCCTTTATTTTCTCTCTGGTTTTCAGCTGCATGAAAATTATCAAGGACTAAACTACAGTCCATTATGCTCTTAAATTATTAGGACTGGCAGGAATTTTCTTGCAAAATCTTAAAAGTTAGTAAAAGATCTTCATCAAGCTGAAATAATGAGAACCTTGACCCTGCATCTTCTGTCTCCTGTGTTAGCAACCTTCCGCAATGTTAGAGAAAGCTGGTTGGCAGAGCTGCTATGGTGCTTTCAGGGTAATTGTGTATTCTGTGGCTATCTTTACAGCTACAGCTGGGATACTTTTTTTTGTCCTTTTGCTCTCAATTAATGTAACAAAATCATCTTTCTGACTCTCATCTGATCATTCATGTCCTTGCTATAACTATTAAAAGTTGAAACCTCTCATCATTGTCTCCATGGTATAGGCAGAATTCCTGGTAGAAAAGAGGTAAAAAACAGGTATGGATCTACTGGAATCTGTCTTATTCTCCCTTCTTCCTCCCTCTGCTTTTGAATATGGCTGAAATATATTAAAATTCTACTAATATGCTTATATCCTCATTTCTGCTTTTCTAGACGAGAAATATATAATGGACTAAATCTTCAGCTGGTGTAAATCAGTGTAACTCACAGAGCTACACTGATTTACACCAGATGAAGGATCCTGACCTAGATAGTAAGAGAACAAACCTCCTAACTCCACCTGCATTCTTACAGCAAGTTTCCTTTTCTCCCAGAAAATGCAGTCTAAGATCCTTTAACCAGCAATACGCTATTCTTCCAGCACTGCTCTATTCATTAAGATGCTGTGAAAAAAAGCCATCTATTTCAATGGCTAGAGTGAATATTTTAGCATAATTGATACCCTTGAGTGTATTTACACAAGGCCCATAGAGCTAGGCAATATGGCCTAGTGGATAGAGCACTGGACAAGGACTCAGGATGCCTGAGTTCTACTGCTGGACTGCTGGGTGACCTTGGCAAGTCATTTCACCTCCCCATGCCTCAGTTTCCAGGTCTTTATGAAGGGAATAATAACGCTGGCCTCCTCTGTAAAGCACTTTGAGATCTATGTATGACAAGCACTATATGAGAGCTATGTATTTTTATTGTTATTATCCAAACCTTAGACTCAAGAGAGACCAGTTTGATAGCACTACTATTTGAAAATACCCACTTGGCAATTAAAGCCTCACTAATGAATGAGGTATTGACAGAATCTCTCACCACTGACAGCAAAATAAGGAGCCTAAATCCTAGATTGGGTTGGCCAATCTGAGCCTGAGAAGGATCCAGAATTTACCAAAGTTCATTGCCAAAGAGCCACACTAATATGTCAGCAGCCCCCCATCAACTACCCCGCCTCCAACCTGCAGGGCCTCCTGCCCACTGGCAGCCCCACCAATCAATGCCTCCCACTCCCGCTCCCTCCCCATACCTCTCACCTGCTGTGATCAGCTGTTATGCGGTGTGCAGGAAGCTCTGGTTGGGTAGGGGAAAGAGCAAGGGCATGGCAGGCTTGGAGGAAGGGGTGGAGTGGGGGCAGGGCCTGGGGCAGAGCAGGGGTTGAGTACTGAGCACTCCCTGGCACATTGGAAAGTTAGTATCTATAGGTTCAGCCCTGAAGTCAGCACCCGTGCAAGGAGCTGCATATTAACCTATGAAGAGCCACAGGCGGCTCCAGAGCCACAGATTGGCCACCGTGTCCTAGATTTTACCAACAAATTAATCCTAGCCTAATTCCAACATAAATAATAACCAGGAGCTAGAATATGCCTAGCCATAGAGGAAGACACTGTCAAAAGCAGGAAACACCGTGAGTGTCACCTGGCATAGCTTCAGGCTCCTAAAGGAAGGTGTTTGGGGACTTGCAGATCCCAAAGGAGCCTTAAGTGACACCCAGATCTATGAAGGCTGAAACCATCCTACAGAGACAGATCTCCTCTGTGCTTTGACCCACCTCACCCTTGGCATCACAGCTCCTTCAGCAGGACGGAGCCTCCCAGCCTGCATGGGGTCGGCAGGGGACAATGCCATGGAGAACACTGGTGCTCTGTTTCTGGCCCACCCCTACAGCTCTGCAACGAAAGATTCCATGGAGCACCAGTGCAGAGGCTTCCCCAATGGGAATGATGCTGCTCAAGAGATCCTGTCCTCCACAGAGGGTTCTGCCTAACTAGGATTCCTCCCTTGTGCAAGTCCCAGGCAGGATCAAAGCCCATGTAATGATTATGAACCTTCATCATTCACTGTGAACCAGACTGTGATACCCTTACACACAATAGGCAGGATCTTCCTCCACACGTAGCCCTGTTGATTCAGTGGAATTGCTTGTGGTGTAAAATAGTATTCCTCACGAGTACAGATGCTACAAACTGGTCCTGCTAGTGTGTTTTTCCTGTGTCCATTTCTCTTCCTAAACCTGGCACCCTTGTAAGGAAGCACTGAGAAATATCATATCCATGCAGTATCAGGGCTAATGAGCATGATGCACTGAGATATATAAGTAACTGCACTCCAACCATTTCTTTAATCTATGTAGCACCTGTCCCAAAATTGGCTCCCAGTAAAGTCAGTGGCAAAAACTCCCATCAACTTTGGCAGGGATAGCATTTTCCTCAGTGTTGGGAACTCTTTCCACTTCTCATTTCAAAGATCCCTATTATACTGCTGTAGCTGCTTTTGTGCAGCTACTTTAGATACAATTCCCAGAATGTATGAGCATTAGAAAATGCAGAAATGTTGAGCATTAGAAAAAGCATAAAAGTGTCAAAACCCATGAAGCTACTCCAATGGCTGGTGATACCAGAAGAGATTAAAACCAAGCAGAACATCCTGGGTAAATATGCTGTTGCATCATCATGTCAATAAAACTGAAAAAAATGTAGGAGGCTAGCAAATTGCTAAAGGCATGTTTGTCACATCCGCAACAACACACACCATCAGTGACGGCTCATTTTAAGTTCAATCTCTAAAATTCCTTCTAAACTCATCATAAAGTATACACTCTCTTGCTGACATTTAAACCAGAGCAGCATACTAATAAGTCCACGAAAAGACACAAGTTTTCAGTATCAGATTTGAAGCTTCTGTAGATTTAGTAAGAGAAACAACACCGATTTAATAGCAAGCTGCTTTGCCAACCTGTAATCATAGAAAAATCTAGCAATCTGATTACTGGCACGGAGTTTGAGAAACTGTGTGGTGGCTCAGTTCCAAAATCATTTCATGTTTGGTTTTTTTTGCTATTGCTTCCTTTAACAAAATTGGCTATTAGGCAAATAATACAAGATTAAAAACAGATTGGGCCAGATTCTCAGCTAATTTAAGTCAGTATAACTCCAGTGAAGTCAAAGCAGCTACACTAATTTGCACCTGACTCAGAATCTCCAGTTAGTTCATTTGCCTTATTTATTGACAATTCCACACACACGCATGGCAAAGCATGCAGAATTGTAATTTCCCTGAGCAGGTGGTTTCTGTGTCTCCTCCAAGCCCACAAATGCAATGTCTCATTTGCAACAATTAAACTACCTAAGCCAAATCTAATGTTCCTTAACAGCTGAAACTAATACAGGGTCTGGTGCAGGCTACGTATTACCACACTGCTTAAATAGAATATATAAATGGGTCTCTGTTGTGCCATGTAGGTCCAGCCCTACAAAGGAAGTTGGTTGGAGCTACACCACCACAGGAAGAGTTTTGCCTCCACCTCACCCCGACGTGGGACAGTGGGGCTCAGGCTGGCTCAGGCTTCGGTCCCCCCTCCTGGGGTCATGAAGTAATTTTTGTCAGAAGGGGGTCGCGGTGCAATGAAGTTAGAGAACCCCTGTGCAAGACACTATACAAACATGGAACAAAAGGGATGTTAATAGAGATGATACCCTCGATCACATTCCCTTCCTTGCACCACACTACTGATAACTACAACAGACTCCAAAACTATACTAAGCTCCCTCAATCAACCACACACCCACCACCAAATAATGCTTCACTCCCAGGAAAAGCCTGGGAGACCATACAGGTCTTGCAGTGTGAACAGATGTGGACTCCGGAGGAAGCAAATTCTGCAGTTGAAGGTCCTTCACTCTTCAAAAATTCCCTGGATCCATCAATCTCATGATTAAACTAGTAGAGTTAAAGGGACTGCACAAGAACATTCAAAATGATTTCAACTGCTGCAGAAGCAGCCAGGCCATCCCTGGGGTAACCATAGACCAAACCCACTCAATGGCCTAGAGGGTAGCACCAAATCCATGGCCCTCTGAACTTGAGGAAGTTTCATGTATGGATGTGGGGTAGTAGCTCAAGCCATTTTCTCATGTTAAACACCTGGTCTCAGTGTTGGCCAGATTAGCTCTTGTTTCTGGATATCAAGATTGTAGACGCATGGGCCTCATTAAAATATCAGCACGTACCATAACTTGACTTTAACATAGTATTTGTGATATTCCTTATATTTAGAATGAGTAATACCACAAATATATTGTTGGTAAGTTTAACTACCACAGTTGGCAAATATTGATTTTTATAGTAGCCACTACAACTGTTGTTCATTTTAAAAATATGATACATCTTTGTTTTCTAAAAAGACTTAGTCATGGGGCATTTGGTTCCCCAGCACAAGTGATTCAGGACCACGGAAGTAAACATTAAGTATGGATGTGGAAAATGGACTTTGCACATAGGAAACGCAGCAGAAGCAGCTATGTATAAAATTATTATCTTCATGGTTTGCAGGAAAGTGCCAAAAATCAAGTATAAATGGAGCAAATGAAAAAAGTGCTGATACCAAACTCTACAGCTCCACCAACAAAATAGATTAGAAGTCCAGACCTGAATTTTGACTTTAATGAGTTTCTCTATTTTGCACTGAAATGCCTTTTTACCCTGTTTCCCCCTAAAACAGAAATAATGTCCCTCACTATAGTTATATAGACCCACGAGCCTAAAGTTGAATGCTGTATTTACCCAAACAATCATAGGGTTTTTATCTGGGAAATTAGCCAAAAGCCAAATGTCTAGTGTTATTTCTAAATTGCATATAAATAACTCCTATAACTGCTTTAATAATGTTAATATTGCTGCCCCTGCTAGGATATGTTGTTATTTCAAAGTTGGTGTTTGATTGGATATGTTTCGATGTAAATCAGGAGCATCTGCCTTGTAGTTACTGGAGGCACTATAAATTTACACTCCCATAAGTGAGATCAGAATCCTGCCCCTTACATTTTTGTAATTTACAGAGTTCTCTGCAAATTACTTCCATTACCTTATCAAGACCCAGGAACCAAAATTCACAAACCATCCACTCTTATCATTATATCAGAAACTAGGTAATTCTTATCATTATAAAAGTGAATAAAGCAAAATTAACATTCTAATTCTGGGGCTACAGCCAATCACAAAAATAATTACCATGCACCTGTGTCCAATTTGTGAGGAACAAGAAAGGATTTAAAACTATATGCGCCAGCGTCCTAAATCCCAGAGTAAGATACTGTTATGAGATTCCTCACATTCCTCTGCTTTTTTACATTTTCTTATTAACTTCCAATTTTCCTTCCAGTATGTTCCTCTTTATGCCAGCCTTGCACTTAGGGGACCCCTGTTGCAGGAAGAAAAGAGTGTATTTAATTCTATGGGTTTCTAATTGCCAGCCTACAAACAGTGCAATGGATGGAAGTACACTGGCCTCCGGGTAGATAAACCCATTTTTTACTCAGATGTGGCACTAAACTATTAATCTTTCTAACCACAGAGCATAAAACACTCATCAACTGAGACTAATCTCTCTTGACTGTATTCAGGGCACCTCAGCTACTTGTGCTCAGGCTTCAGGATCAAAAACTGGTATGTTGTAGCTGCCAAGTTGGGATGTTAGCAGTGACTCTTCGCTGCTTAAATCATCCCTCTGTCTGCTCTGGGGCCTCCATCTGTCCTTTCACTCATGAGATCTCGCTGCAGAATTCTGAGACAGAACAGTGTAAGATTCTAGAGCAAGCAGCTCAGCGGCAATCTACAGGAATGAAGGGGAATGGGGACTGAGACCACTGCTGACGCTTGGGGAATCTCGCCCTAAACATCTGCAAAGCTACCTCAATATCCTCCTTCAAAACCCTCTTTAAAAAACTGTCCTTTGCCATGATACCTACAAAAAATTTGACAATGGTGAGGCTGCCTATGCTGTGAGGCCATTGCCCTATCATTCTGACCAATAATGTTTCATTGTTTTCTCGTTTTCCCCCATCTTTCTGTCTGCATCCATTGGTTTTCTCGTCTTATATTTAGATTTAAGCTCTTTAGGGCAGGGACTATGTTTTTGTACATCACCTAGCACAGTGGGGTCCTTAGTCCATAGTGGGGCTCCTAGGCACTGTGGTAACACAACTACAAAATAATAATAATGAGACTTACACAAGAACAAAAGCACAGCAAGGTGACAGAGACAGGAGACAAAAGTAATAGTTTGTGTGTGTTCATACACCAGTAGGGGCCCCACACTCCCCGTTATACAAGCAGGTCTGCATGCTGAGTAGCACTATTTTACAAGAAGTGCACAGGGCAGTGGTAGAACTAAAATCGGAGTCCTCAGCCGTCCCAGATACTTCACCTTACAAGGTGCCAGGTGCCCTCAAATGTCGCTGAAGTCAGGAGCTGCATCTTGTAAAATTCAGCTCTCAGTCTGCCAGGGAGACAATTCTTACACATTGGCTGAGGAAAAGGAGCATGGGCTTCACTAAGGTAAACACAACTGAGTGGCAGCTGTTACAAGGTCATTTCGGTTAGTATCCAGTAAAAGTCCAGGAGCCAAGAATTTCAGCTGGGGCAGCACAAACACTAATGAAATCCAGGCAAAACTTGCTCTGCTTAGTTAATATAGGGAGTAAGCCCACAGGAGAAACTATTAGAAGTATCCAAGGAGTTGGATATACATATTTAATGATAAAAACAGGGTGAAAATGCACTTATTCTATTAAAAAAGGGGTGTACCCATCTGGGTCTTCTGAGCTTCCTTCAGTTCAGTGGGCCTAAGCTAAAACCCATTAAATTTAATAAGATACTTTCCATTGACTTTAGTGGAGCTGGACTGAACCACACATTCCTTGGATGAAAGGTTTGTACAGTAATTTAGGCAGAGTTTGTTATGAAGCCTCATGTCTATTTTTCCCCCTTTAAAAAAATTAGTTGTTTTCTTCTTAATCAAATTCTTATTCTTGTATGGAAATTATTCACACTTGGAGGAACACACGTACACCTCTCCTAATCAAAAGACGCAAGCACACAGCAAACCAATATCTTGGCCCTTCTTCTATGGCTACATGTCCGTTTCTATAGCTTAAAATGAATATACGATGATGTGTCCTTTTTGTGCCAATGGGCTTGCCCTTAGTTGTGTCCTCTTGTGATTGCTCTCAGGAGAATGAGGGAATTCCTGCCAGCGTGGCTTCATATTTATTAGCACTGAAAAACAGCCACTTTCAATAAACATTCAAAGTATCTGGTCTTTGATGCACTTTAAATGGAGAGCTAATTAAGAAGTTCTTTAGCAGACAGTGTTGGTGATAGTCAATCTCCATATACTTTAAAATGCCCTTTTTTAGTATAGTCTTTTGCAAATGCTGAATTGATTTAATTTGTTTTATCTTGTTTTTTGCTTGCAGAGTAAACCCATTTAGACATTTTTAAAGGTAGAGTGACACCTTCGACAATGCTGTGCACCTGAGCTTTACTACTGAATGGCAACTTTGCTTGGAGGGGGGAAAGAATCTTTATTGCACATCCTTTTAACATTCACTATTTTATAAAAGGTGCATAAAAAAGTTAATGTCATTTTTACTTTGAGTTGCTAGCTCAGAGAGATGGGCCCAATTTACAAAGCTCAGATCCAGAACCAACACCGATGGTGTTCAGGTCTACGGTTTTGGTTTGGGCCCTTCATCTCTAGGATGTTTTGATTGAAAATATATTTATTTTACACATCTAGCTGATGAAGATCTTGGGGAGGGATTGTCTCTGCCTATTTTTCAGTCATTAAAAAATTAAGGTTAACTTTGTGTCATAAATACTACGTATTCCTCCTCTATTTCACCTGTGGGCACATTCAACATTAGCTATTTGGACCAACTCCTGCAAAGTGCTGCTGAATGAATGACTTATTCCAGGTGCTATTGACTTCCTGTGACCCTCCAGTCTGAAATGAGGGTGCTTGGTATCTTGTAGGTTCAGGGCTTTGTAGCTTCATTGAGGGGGCATGATTCTGGCCTCACTTGCACTGGTTTTACTCCATTGTCATCATTGAAGTTAGTCCTGATTTACATCAGCATCAGTGTGATCGGAATCAGGCAAGTCCTATGCTTTTTTTTTCTTCCTTCAGACGCTTAAAGAAAGGGTCTATTGTAGCAATTTACATTTTAAATCCCTATGCTTCAGGGTTACCCTAATTGATTCCAAAGATCTCACTAACAGAAAGCTCGACTCCCACATCAGACTGGGAAAACTTTGGTGCGCACTCTCTTTCATTATTTTCTTTGTGACAAGACTCTTATGCAACTTTTGCCTGGCTACTGGGTCAAGAGAGAGAGGAGTGACTATACAGAGAGCAAAGACAAAACATTCATGGAATAGGAAAATGACTAATAGGGAAATAGAAAACCACTCAAGATGACAAGAAAATAACTACCACAGCCCCTGAAGCCTAACTGAAAAGAAACAAGAGATGAAGTGTATAAGTTATTGTTCTGATTATGGCAGGGAACACTGGTATTTAGCAACTAAACTATTTTTAATTATGTTTACATAACTAACACAGGGCCAGTGCAACCATTTAGGTGACCTAGGCGGTCACCTAGGGCACTAGGATTTGGGGGGCACCATTTTCTTCAGCAGCGACCGCGGCGACCAGATCTTCAGCCACCCCGGTCACCACTGGCATTTAGGCGGAGCAAGGGAGTGCGGGGAGGGCCACCTGCAGCAAGTAAGGGGAGGGGGACATGCAGGGGAACTCCCCACCCCAGCTCACCTCTTCCCTGCCTCCTCCCCGAGCACACCATGGCTGCTTCACTTCTCCCACCTCCCAGGCTTGCAGTGCCTAAGCTGATTGGCACCACAAGCCTGGGAGACGGGAGAAGTGAAGCAGCCACAGCGTCCTTGGGGAGGATGTGGGACAGGGGTGAGCTCCTTCATTTCTTCCGCCTCCCAGGCTTGCAGCGCCAATGAGCTTAGGTGCCGCAAGCCTGGGAGGTGGGACAAGTGAAGCAGCGACAGCGTGCTTGGAGTGCTCGTGCACGGAGCAGGGGTGAGCTGGGGCGGGGGAGGTGCCTCAGGGCAGAGGGTGGGGGGATGGGGAGCTGCCGCAGGGTGGGCGCCTCAGGGCAGGGTCTTGGGGATGGGGGAGGGCGCAAGGTGGAAATTTCGCCTAGGGCATGAAACATCCTTGCACCGGCCCTGAACTAACATAATAGCAACCAGCTCCCCAGTTCAGAAGCCTGGCTTACAAAATGAAGAGTGATCTTTGGCCTCTGTAGCTGCTACCTCCTTCCTTATATAACAATAATAGCAGGCCTCAAATACATATCAGCAACAGCATCTCCTTTTTCTATTAACAGACAGCTTTCTTATTTTCCTTTCCCTTTTGAACAACGATTATTTACTGGTCTTATTGTGGGAGCCTGTAGATGCTGCCCTGAGAGTGGAGCCCCACTGTGCTCGGCACAGCACAAACACACAGTAGGAGACAGTACCTGACCCCAATAATTTTACCATCTCAATAGACGAGGCAAAGGCTGGGAGGGGAGAGAGAGGCACAGAGAAGTGAGGTATCTTATCCAGTCAGAGAGAAGGGCAATTGCTGAGTCAGGAATATAACGCATTTTCCTGAGTCCCAATCTAGTGTTCTATACACTAGACCACACTGCCTCTCATAAGTAATTTCACTACCAATCATCAAAAAGGTGAAGGAGAAACTCAACCATTTAGCTATGCCCAAGGTGAATTTAGTGGTCACACTGCGCAGCAGTGAACTGCTGGGGTAAAGTGGAATGACTTGCAAGCACCACCAACATAATGTCTTAGCCTTGCTGTACAAACTTGTGTTGATATTACTATGCTGCTCAGGGATCTGGAAAATCCACACCCCTGAGTGACACAAGTATACCGAAATCCCAGCATAGATAGCGCTGTCACCACTGTGTCAACGGGAGGGCTTCTCCGATTGACAAAGCTGCCGCCTCTCGGGGATGTGGAGTACCTACACTGATGGAAAAACCTCTCCTATCAGCATACGTAGTGTCTTCACTAAGCACTAGAGCACCTTAGAGAAGGTGACCAGCTATATTTATGTCTAAGGTTCTCCTTTTCTCTTCAAGGTGCCCGAGTACCAAGGAGGAAGAGAACAACAAAGATCTCAATACCCTACACGCTTCCGATTCAAAAGCAATCGGTCAGTAAGGCCAGTGAAATCCATACTGTGACACTGACCACAGCAGAGCCACATGGAGAAGGCAAGTAAGCAAACCTCAGAGAGAAGACAAAATTCTATAAAAGCCTCATTCTTGTATAACACCTTGTGTCCTCTCACAGGGTGGAAGCTAGTGTAAAATTATGTACAAGTGATGCCTGTATAAACAGTTTTTTCTGTGACCACGAAAATGTTTAGTTTCTCTTCATCTGGAAGCTCTCAGTGCTGGCTTACCAAGCAACGGGGTATGACTCACTTTACAGAGGTAAGCAGCCCTAACAGCCACCCTGACAGTACAAGATGGGAAAGGTACTCATCCTGCATTCGGGTTGACAGGCGGTTCTGCTGAATTCAGTTTGAATTCAAACAGTTTCCAATAGGCTGTTACCTTTTAGAATCCCCTTAGGCTTTAAAGGGCACTAATATCACCTTGATCATTTGCTTCAACTCATTTTCCCTTCTTGCCATGCCAGCCTTGGGCTGACCTCCTGTCATGGGTTCAAGATTCCACACTAAGAGCTGCTCGCTATTTATTGCGTGGGTGAGCTTAAAATGTTAAAGCTTATTTCACTACTTAACTTTGAAACAATGCCTTCTTATTCGTCTCAGGATGCTTTGCTTTTCTTCATAAATAATCAAAAGGGAATATTTCTGGTCTCTACAAGGAATTGTTTGACATGCCCGGTCAGACTTCAGTAACTTTGTGTCAGGTTCTTACTTGGGAGCTTTCCAACTCTAATAGACAAGATTCAGATGCGGCTTTGTGACCTTCCAAACACAAAAGCCCAGACTTCTCTGAGCTTCTCTCCCTGGGTCGGGTTTAATTGGTCTCTACAGTAGCTGTCACTGAATGCAGCTGGGAGGGCTACCATGGAGATTACTCATATGCGTTCATTAGCATGTGTGGAGAAAAAATCCTTTAGATACAAAAATAACAAATAGACACACTTGAAACATTTAGTACACATGCCTTCTGAGGGCCTGATTTTTTTAGCCTGTTGAAATCAATGGGCATCCTTCCATTGACTTGGATGGATGCTGGATCAGGTCATTGTTTCCTTACTATATGCTCAGCTAGCTCTGCATAGTTTAAAAAAATAAATGAGTGTGACCCTAAAAATCCCTCAATGTCAACTGGCAATAGGTTCACTCTTTTGTAACAGTAACTCCTGATAGTCCTAACACACTACTCCCAATACATTGGATAAATACTATGAAAGCAAAGAGGATCAAGTGACATCTCAAATGAAAGCTTATGTTGTTACCCAGCTCTGGAAATGCATCTTTGGAGATCAAAGTCAAGCTGTGCTCTTCATGACTTATGCAGAAACCAAAGCAGTGGTAATGTCACTGTTTTTCTCCAGGTGGTGTTAGGAATAAATCAATGGGCAGATAGTTCCTCCGTCTGATATATGATTGACACAAACCAGAGTGCTCTTACCTAAAATTACTTTTTATTAGATCTTAAGCACACACACAATCACAGTAGGTTCAGAGCACCTTATACCTTTATATTTACCAATGTTAAGATGGTTTCAAGGAGTCAACAGCCAGGCTTCCGGGGGACCCCTTCTTCCATCTAGCTGCTAGGGAACGTAGGGGTATGTCTACACTACGGAATTATTCCGATTTTACATAAACCAGTTTTGTAAAACAGATTGTATAAAGTCAAATGCACGCGGCCACACCAGGCACATTACTTTGGCGGTGTGCATCCATGGTCCGAGGCTAGCATCGATTTCTGGAGCGTTGCACTGTGGGTAGCTATCCCGTAGCTATCCCATAGTTCCCACAGTCTCCCTCGTGCCTTGGAATTCTGGGTTGAGATCCCAGTGCCTGATAGGGCAATAATCATTGTTGCGGGTGATTCTGAGTACAGCCTCACCCCTTCCTCCGAGAAAGCAGCAGACAACCGTTTCGCGCCTTTTTTCCTGGCTGAACTGTGCAGACGCCATAGCACGGCAAGCATGGATCCTGCTCAGATCAATACCGCAATTGTGGACGTTGTAAACACCTCACGAATTCTCGTGCAGTCTATGCTGAACTGGGACCTGCAAAGCCAGGTGAGGAAGAGGCAGCGGCTATGGCAGCGCGGCGACGAGAGTGATGAGGACATGGACACAGAATTCTCTCAAACCGCGGACCCCTGCACTTTGGAGATCCTGCTGGTAATGGGGCAGATTTTAGCCATTAAACACTGATTTTTTGCCTGGGAAACAAGTACAGATTGGTGGCACCGCATAGTTTTGCAGGTTTGGGATGATTCGCAGTGGCTGCGAAACTTTTCGCATGCGTAAGGGCACTTTCATGGAACTTTGTGACTTGCTTTCCCTTGCCCTGAAACGCCAGAATACCAAGATGAGAGCAGCCCTCACAGTGGAGAAGTGAGTGGCAATAGCCCTCTGGAAGTTTGCAATGCCAGACAGCTACCAGTCAGTTGGAAATCAATTTGGAGTGGGAAAATCTACTGTGGGGGCTGCTGTGATGCAAGTAGCCAAAGCAATCATTAAGCTGCTGCTAAGAAAGGTTGTGACTCTGGGAAACATGCAGGTCATAGTGGATGGCTTTGCTGCAATGGGATTCCCTAACTGTGGGGGAGCAACAGATGGAACCCATATCCTTATTTTGGGACCGGAGCACCAGGGCACCCACTACATAAACCGCAAGGGGTATTTTTCAGTGGTGCTGCAAGCACTGGTGGATCACAAGGGACGTTTCACCAACATCCACGTGGGATGGCCAGGAAAGGTTCATGACGTTCGCGTCTTCAGGAACACTACTCTGTTTAAACAGCTGTAGCAAGGGAATTACTTCCCAGACCAGAAAATAACAGTTGGGGATGTTGAAATGCCTATAGTTATTCTGGGTGACCCAGCCTACCCCTTGATGCCATGGCTCATGAAGCCATACACAGGCAACCTGGACAGTAGTCAGGAGCTGTTCAACTATAGGCTGAGCAAGTGCAGAATGGTGGTAGAATGTGCATTTGGCTGTTTAAAGGCTCGCTGGCGCACATTACTGACTCGCTCAGACCTCAGCCAAACCAATGTCCCCTTTGTTATTGCTGCTTGCTGTGTGCTCCACAATCTCTGTGAGAGTAAGGGGGGACCTTTATGGCAGGGTGGGAGGCTGAAGCAAATCACCTGGCCGCTGATTACGTGCAGCCAGACACCAGGGCGATTAGAAGAGCACACCACGAAGCGGTGCACATCAGAGAAGCTTTGAAAACGAGTTTCATCACGGGCCAGGGTACGGTGTAACTGTTGTGTTTGTTTCCCCTTAATGAGCCCCCCCCCCATTGACTCATTCCCTGTAAGCAACCCACCCTCCCCCTTCGATTACAGCTTGCTTAAGGCAATAAAGTCACTATCGTTTAAAAATCATGTATTCTTTATTAAAAAGTCATTATAAAAAGAGGGAGAGAACTGACAAGGTATCCCGGGTGAGATTTGGGAGGAGGATAGGAGGGAAGGAAAAGGCCACTAAAAACATTTCAATGTAATGACAGGCTTTTGGTTGGGCTATCCACAGGGGTGGAGTGGGTGGGTGCACGAAGCCTTCCCTCACGCGTTCTTACATGTCTGGGTGAGGAAGATATGGAACATGGTGAGTGGTGAGGGTAGTTACACAGGAGCTGCAGCGGCACTCTGTGACCCTGCTGCTCTTCCTGAACTCCACCAGACCTCGGAGGATGTCAGTTTGATCACGCAGCAGTCCCAGCGTTGCATCCCGCCACTGCTGATCTTCCTGCCTACACCTCTGATCTTCCTGCCGCCACCTCTCATCTCGAGCGTCTCTTCTATCCTCACGTTGGTCCCTCCTATCCTCACTTTGGTCCCTCCTATCCTCACGTTCATTGACATCTTTCCTGTAATTTGATACTACGTCCTTCTACTCATTCAGATGAGCTCTTTCATTGCGGGTCACTTCCATGATTTCCAAGAACATTTCGTCTCGCGTCTTCTTTTTCCTCTGCCTTATCTGAGATAGCCTTCGGGATGGAGTAGGGAGGCTTGAAAAATGTGCAGCTGCATGAGGGAGAGAAAAAAGGGAGAGAAAGTATTTAAAAAGATACATTTTACAGAACAATGGTTATACTCTTTCACAGTGAACAACATTATTCACCTTACCTAGCACATGTGATTTCACTACAAGGTCGCATTTTGCATCTTAATATTGAGTGCCTGTGGCTCTGGTGTTACAGATCTCACAGACACAGGCCTGGGCATCAGAATTCAGCTTGCATGCAGCCATGGTAAGCCATTGTCCTTCGGTTTCTGCAGCCTTCATATACCCAGTGCCCTCCTTTCCCAAATACCAAGCAAATCCCGTTCAATGATGCTTCTTTCCTGTTAATATGCAGCAGCAGAAGACACATCCCCCCTCCAATTCTGTGGGATGATGCTTTACCCCTCCCCTACCGCATCGCTGGTATCATGGAAGATCACTGCTAATCACCCCCCTTCCGCCCCCCCCATTGCATGGCTGGTAGCAGGGAAGATCCCTGATAGCCAAACGCGAAAAAGCTCAGCGTTATTCCCCTCCTCCCCTCCCCCCGCTTGACTATGTGCAAGGAAGGATTTCTTTTAAGCAACAGGCAAACAGCCCAGTAGGAATGGCCATCTCTGTCCCCTTACTTAAATTCCTGAATTTCAACCAGGTTGCCATGAACGATATCACTCTCCTGAGGATAACACAGCGAGATAAAGAACGGATGTTTCTTGAATGCCAGCAATCACCGGGACAATACGCAGTTAGGCTTTGCCATGCAATGATACCCGATTACTTGCTACATGCATGGCATGGTAAAGTGTCCTACCATGGTGGACGGAATAAGGCTGCCTTGCCCAGAAACCTTCTGCCAAGGCTTTTGGAGCACCTCCAGGAGCACTTCATGGAGATGTCCCTGGAGGATTTCCGCTCCATCCCCAGACATGTTAACAAACTTTTCCAATAACTGTACTGGCCGCGAATGCATCCCAAGTCTTCAGGGCAAATCAATCATTAAAAAACTCTTGCTTTTAAACCATGTTTTATATTTACAAAGGTACACTCACCAGAGGTCACTTCCATGGCTTCACTGTCTGGGCAATTCCGTCTAGGTGAGAAAAAGCTCCTGGCTGTTAGGGCCAACAGAGTGCTGTGTTCTCTCTGCAAGCTCGTCCTCCTCTTCCTCCTCGCCATCTTCCCCATCCACAGAATCCTCAGCCATGGCTGAGGTTACCACCCCCACCTCGGAATCCAGGGACAGGGGTGGGGTAGTGGTGGTGGACTCCCCTAGACTTGCATGCAGCTCAGCGTAGAAGCGGCATGTTTTCGGCCATGCCCCGGACCGTCCGTTTGCTTCTTTGGTTTTCTGGTAGGCTTGTCTGAGCAACTTAACTTTCACTCTGCACTGCACTGAGTCCCTGGTGTGGTCTTTCTCCATCATAGCCTTGGAAATTTTTTCAAATATTTTTTCATTTCGTCTTTTGGAACAGAATCCTCTCCCCATATAGTGATCAGATCCAGTACCTCCCGTGCGGTCCATGCTGGAGTTCTTTTTCAATTCTCAGGAGACTGCATTGTTACCTGCGCTGATGAGCTCTGCGTGGTCACCTGTGCTGATCAGAGCTCCACGCTGACCAAACAGGAAATGAAATTCAAAAGTTTGCGGGGCTTTTCCTGTATACCTGGCCAGTGCATCCGAGTTCAGATTGCTGTCCAGAGCGGTCACAGTGGTGCACTGTAGGATACCGCCCGGGGGCCAATACCGTCGATTTGCGGCCACATTAACCCTAATCCGATATGGTAATACCGATTTTAGCGCTACTTCTCTCGTTGAGGAGCAGTACAGAAACCGATTTAAAGAGCCCTTTATATCGATATAAAGGGCCTCGTTGTGTGGACGGGTACAGCATTAAATCGGTTTAACACTGCTAAAATCGGTTGAAACGCGTAGTGTAGACCAGGCCTAGGTGTTAAATCCCTGCCCAAGGAAAGCTTCCTCGGACTGCTCCAAAACACGTTCTAACTAAACTTTTTATAAATTTTCTCCAAACAAAGTGCATAAAACTCATAAAATCCCCTAATAGGCTAACAATTTCCCTAGCAACATACAATAACGATTCATTATTTTACTTATCAGCAAAGCATTTCTAGTCATAACAATAGTGAAACTTACATGTCAAAGGCACTTAAAACCAAGGCTGTGCAAATATTCTCTCTGTTTTCATGAAACCTTAATTGCCTATCCTAACCTCCCATTCTGATAGCAAAACTGAAAACATGCAGTTGCCTGCCCTTGCCTTCTCGGGGTCCTAAAAAGATTTCGAGCTTTGTGATATTTGACTTTCAGCTGGCTGTGACTGAACATACAAAATGGCTGACTGCAGCACTGTCAAATTCTGGGGTACATGCAGGGATGTCAAATTCAGGGGTGAAAATGTCCCGCTGATCCTCATGATCATTGTGAGATGGATGGATGGATATTTAAGCAGTTGTGTAAATACTTGTTAGGGGGCTTATTCCTTCACCCTCTCACTTTCCTGGTCCTTCTCGCATGAACAGGGAGCAACAACACCCGAAGTCCAGAGGTGCAAACAATTCGATGTTTATTGGGGTGAACTTTTAGCAAGCATGTTTCCGGTTTCCTTAGTGAACCCCCCTCCCAGCTCTGACACCACAGAGCCTTGCCTGTGTCCTTGTTTCTGTTCCCATTCCCTGTTCCCATTCCCCCCTTTAGCAAAACATGATCCGAATTCCCACACTCCCTTCCCTCAGTCCCTGTTCCCATCTCCCCTTACTTCCTGATTAACTGCGGACTATATAGTAAAACTTGAGTTCTGCTTAGCTATACCATAATCAATCATTTTACTGAAATTTAACTAACTAATCCTAACATATTGTAACGTGGTTATTTAATCAGTTATAACCCACAACCTTAATTGGTTTACAACCAACAAAATTAATTATACAGCAGACAGAAACAATCACAGAACCAGACAGAAATTTATACAACCAAACAATAGGGAAGTGGAGACTACAGTGATAGAACAATACAGAAATGAGAATTTCACATCCCAGCTATTGATAAGTGAGTGCCAGACAGAATGCTATTAAACTAAGTTTCCTTTTACATCTTTCAGCCTCTTCTCTTTCTTTGGAGGTGATAGGAATATCAGAACAGGATTGTATTCCTAATAGCACCTTATTTCAATGTGACTAGTTTGGAATGTGAGGATGTGACCGTTCACTTCCCAGTAAGCCTTTTGACTTGGTACCCCACCACATTTTGATTAAAAAACTAAAATGATACAAAAATTAACACGGCACATATTAAACAGATTAAAAACTGGCTAAATGATAGATCTCTAAAGGTAACTGCAAACAAAGAATCATCAAACAGATGCATTTCTAGTAGGGTCCCACAGGGATTGGTTCTTGACCCTATGTTAGTTAACATTTTTATCAATGACCTGGAAGAAAATATAAAACCATCACTGATTAAGTTTGCAGATGGTACAAAGATTGGGAGAGTGATAAATAATGAAGAGGACAGGTCATTAATACAGAGCAATCTGAATTGCTTGGTGAGCTTGGTGCAAGCAGATAAAATGTGTTTTAATATGGCCAAATGTAAAACCAGACATCTAGGAGCAAAGAATAATTACAGGATGGAGGACTCTAGTGACTGAAAAAAAAAGTGGGCATCATGGTGAATAATCAGCTGTGCTCCCATTGCGACACTGTGGCCAACACAGCTAATGCAATCCTTGGGGGATTAAATAGGGAAATCTTGAGTAGGAGTAGAGAGGTTATTTTACCTCTGTATTTGGCACTGGTGTGACCTCTGCTGGAATGCCATATCCAGTTCAGGTGTCTCAACAAGGATATTTTAAAATGGAAGAGGGTTCAGAGAAGAACCTCAAGAATGAATGACTAAAGGATTAGAAAATATGCCTCATACTGATAGCTTCAGCTCCTTGAGTCATTCTAGTTTAACAAAGAGATCACAGTCCATATGTACCCTTCTTGGGGAGCAGAAATTTGATAATAGAGGGCCCTTCAGCTAGCAGATAAAGGTACAGCAAGATCCAATGGCTGAAAGTTGAAGGTAGACAACTTAGACTATCAGTAAGGCACACATTTTTAACAGTGAGGGTAATTAACCATTAGAACTATTTCAGGAAATTCTATGGCCTGTGTTATGCAGGAGGTCAGACTAAATGATCACCATGGTCCCCCTCGTCTTATAAACTGTCTTACAAATTGGTTGTAAATACTTGCAAGACATAAAATTCCTTTGGTATTTTATTTTAAAGAGAAGGCATAAATCTCACTCATCCAGCAACATCATAAATTCTTATAGACCCTTTTGAGGGTCTCAAAAAATTCATGTTAATAAATTAAGTCTCAGAACACACGTGTGGTTAAGTATTATCCACAGTTTATAGGGGAAAAAATTGAAGCTGGAGCTTTGGGTGACTTAACCAAGATGACCTAGTCTGTTGCAGCGCAGAGAACATAGCCAGCTCCTGGTGAGTCCCTCGTAAGAACGCTTGTCTTCCCCTTCCTCTTTATTAACACTTAATAGTAATAGTCAACTTAATAGTAATTCCAGATAAACAGCACTATTTGTTATGTCTTTGTACAGTGCATAACCCAATGGGGTCCTGGCCTACGGCTGGGGGTCCCATACACTATCGTAAAACAAATAATACCTGTATTTGTATTTATTATTTGTTTCTGATGTTATACCGTGCTGACCTCATCACCTGATAGGGGTTGTCAGGGTTTCCTCCCCACTCTGAACTCTGGGGTACAGATGTGGGGACCTGCTTGAAAGATCCCCTAAGATTATATTCCACCAGTTTAGGTTAAAAACTTCCCCAAGGCACAAATTCCTTGCCCTGGGATGGTATCGCTGCCAACACCAAGTGAGTTAGACAAAGATTCAGGAAAAGGACCACTTGGAGTTCATGTTTCCCCAAAAATATCCCCCAAGCCCCTTCACCTCCCTTTCTAGGGAGGCTTGAGAATAATATACCAACCAAATAGCACAGACCAGACCCTTGGGCTTTTAGGACACTAACAATCCAATCAGATTCTTAAAAAGAGAAGTTTGTAATAAAGAAAAAAGTAAAAGAAACACCTCTGTAAAATCAGGATAGAAGGAAATTTTACAGGGTAATCAGATTCAAAACACAGAGAATTCCCTTCTAGGCAAAATTTTAAAGTTACCAAAAAACAAACAAACAAACAAAGGAATAAACCTCCCTCTTAGCCTAAGGAAAATTCACAAGCTAAAATACGAGATAATCTAATGCATTTCCTTCCTATTACTTACAATTTGTAATCCTAGATGCTTAGTTCAGGCATGTTATGGCTTTAGGAGATATATTTTCGCTGCCCTGGTTCCTCGCTGACCCAGAGGGAACAACAAAGAGAGACAAAACAAAAACCTTCCCCCACAGATTTAAAAGTATCTTCTCCCCTCATTGGTCCTTTTGGTCAGGTGCCGACCAGGTTATTTGAGCTTCTTAACCCTTTACAGGTAAAGGAGGGATTTTATGCTACCCTTAGTTGTATGTTTATGACAGGGGTAGAAATTAGTATTTAACGAGTATTTAGGAGGCTCCCAACTTCCACTGAAATCCCTGGAAGTATTTAGACTCCTGAGGATCTGGGCCCTTGGCACTATTTCTGCCATCATTACCTCTTTCATTTCTCTCATCACAAGACAATGAAAATCAGTTAAAGTCAGCTTCACCTTTGACATTATTCAGTTTTACTTTCAGGTTTTCTGCCCTGCCATCCTTAGATTATAGATCTGACAAGGAGAAGCCAGTTTAGAATTAAAATGCATCAGCACATTTCTATTGAGCTATGGTTTTGTAAAAACTTGTTAAGGGCACGTTTAAAGAAACGATGTTCCCTGAACTCCGTAATGTGAAGAGAGCAAAATAGAGAGACATGACAAATCTTTGAGGCATTTAGTTATATAACCTTCACTAGCTTTTTATTTATCTAGAACAGTGAGACTCAGACTGAGACTCACGAGCAACAAGTGGCTCTTTGCAGCACATGATATTAAAACACTGTGTGATTTAATTATTAACCAATCTAAGTGATTAAAAAATTCAGATGCTTTTACTATGTTATTAACCAATTACAGTTGATAAAATAATGATGCTTGGACAGTCATTTTGCTGTGAGAATAATATATACACACACTAAATATTTCCCCTGTTGTATTGTTTAAGTATGAATATATAGTACTATAGTAGAAACAATGAATTCACACTACTGCAGCTTTTTGGGGTAATGTGGTTCACTAATTAGGCTCCTGGACCATGGAGTGTGAGTAAAACACTCACTCTGTATTGCCCTCTTCACCTAAACAAAATGCAGATAGCTTTACTGTGGCTATTGTACTGTTCGGGGATACTTAGCACTACTGGAATTAAATAAAGTAGAAAAATGTCCATTTATTAAAGACAAAAGAATTTCTCATTCTTCAACTTCAAAAGGCATGCCACTTAGAGAACTTAAAATTGGCTCCCTGATCAATAGAGAGGAGTAAACCTGCTGTCTAACCAAAGAAACCAATTACACAGTGGCTGTGCAGAAGCCACAGGAAGAACTGGGAATGACACACACTAATCAGCTCATTTCCCCTCTACTATTTACCTGCCAATCAAGAGGAGTTAGTGTTGCTAATTCTGAGAACCCATCCTCTGCAAAAGGCCAAGTCGGTTGAGAACTATGGCACAAATGATATCTGTACACAGCAATAATGAGCAAAGCAGAGAAAGAAAAGAAAAGAAAGAGGCAATTAGTTTTAATAGTACCAAAGGTGTAGGAGGAACTTCAACCCCAGCAGCTATTAGTGCAATTAGTAAATTAAAGCTTCAAGAGGCAGCATGAGCAAATAGAGTACTGGACTGGGACCCAGGATTGCTGGTTCCATTCTCTGTTCTACTACAGACTTCTTGGCTAGCCTTGGGCACCTCACTGTCCCTTTCTGTGCCCATTTTCTCTCCCACCTATTCTCTGTCTTTTTCATTCAGACTGTAAGCTCTTAAGGGCAGGGGTGTGCTCTCGCTCTCTGGGTTTGTACCGTGCTTAGCATCACGGGGAGGGCGGGAGGGAGAGAGAGAGAGGTTGATTTATTCTACAGCCTTAGCTAACAGCCCGGGGCAATTGACTTTTAGTTCATGCATTAAGCTCCAGATGCCCCACGTACCACTTACTAACAACCTTACTCTGAATATTTTGATTATTCCATTGTATGGCCAAGATTTCATCAGAGCAGACAAATAATAAATTATAAATTGATGCATAGTATTTTGGCATCTACTGTAAATTCAGATGGGATCTTCCATGATGGGTTTTCCAAAAGGCTGTTGCACCAATACAATTAGACAGGATGCCAGCCATTAACAATATGTTGCACTGATTGAGGGGATCAGAACTATATTCCTAATTCAAGTGAAACCATATCAACAGCTATTGCTGAGGCAGTACAACAGCACATCTCATAGGAAAAAGTTATTCTGAGACTTTCATTGAATTTCAATTTGATTGTGTGCACAACCCTTATTGGTGGCTTCCTAGGCTGAATAATCAAATTTTACTTGCATGAATTGTCATGAAATGCAGATTTACGTCTGATGACTCAAATATTCAACACAAATAAATGTTGAACTGTGCATTCAGTTGGGATATTTGAAATGTATGCTGTGCTGATTAGTTATGTATGTCATCTGGAAACAAAACCTAATACCGTTGCTACAATGTTACTAACCAACAGTGCAAATATCAAAATCTAAATCCTGAATATCTAATTAAGTAAATAAATACTTACATTACAGGAATGCCCAAATCTTCAGACTACAAACTATTTCCAAACTATTTTTATTGGGGATGGGGTAGAAGGGAGGAAGATACCATCAAACGTTAGAAAATTATTTTAATGAATAGATTCCAGAATTTCACAGGCTGCTCACAAACTTTTCAGGAACTGGAAAAGATGAAATTAGAGAGCAGCTTTTTTAGTGTGAGTTCTTAGCTCTAACCAATAGTTGCTCTTAATACTAAAAATCCTTGAAGAATTCCAGCCGTGCATACCGAGAAAAACTGGCGGAATCTTACTGTCATTAAAAGTGTTTAGCTTGTAAACTTCTTGGTTCAGGGACCTTCTTTACCAACTTCTCTTTAAACCATCATTCACATGCTTAGCACTATAGGCTACCAACTGTTCCACATCTGGTTGTTCTCCCCTCTCCTCCCCTCCAACATTGTCATTTCACATAGTCATTTGCCAGTTATTTTGTTCCAGTTGTGTCTTTTCTGGAACTGAAAATAAAGTTGGTTATACCTCCAGTGAACATTTTCAGCAATTTCTCCTTTCAGTTCAAGTTACAGACTTAAGTTCACTGAATTATTTTTGGTTAGTCTTCTGCATTTCATTCCTTTTTAAAAATATTCTCTCACCTTCCCTGCTTAAATTCTTTATTGCTGAATGCCAACATCATCCATATGGTAGCAGTCTCTGAAATCATCCCTTTATTTCCGTACTGGCTTTCTTACATTGAATGCACTAATTGGCTTTTTACCATCCGACTTTCAACTCTGCCTGATAAGATCTTGCTCCACTAAACCATCTTCTTCACTTTCTCCCCTTTCCCCATTACTTCTGCCTAATATATTCCCTTCTCATTAGCTTTTTTCCCCTTTTTGGTTTACCCTAGGCTGCCCATATAGATGGGAAGACTATTTTAAAGTAACATTTCACCCAACTTTACTTGCTATCTGGGGAAGCACCTTTCAAGACTAGCTGCCAGATCCTCAATTGCTGTAAATTTGCTCTTAACACCAAATGAGCTAAGCAGATTTACAGCACATGAGGATTTGGCCCATGAATGCAGTTTCAGTTAGCTCTGTGCTTGCTGTACACTTCCCGCATTTATTTAGCATCTATCCTATTCACAGCCATTAACGTCCACTCAGGCTATTTTTTTAAAGCATGAGCACATAAGTAATAATCTGTCTAAGAGCAACTGTAGGAATTTTTCAGCTGCTGAAAAAAAGCATCAGAGGTTTCATAAACAGTCTCCTTTCAATGATAAAACACACTTGCAAAGGAAATAAGTGCCACTTTCAAATTAGTCACGTCATACCTTGCACGTTTGAGACTTACGTATTGGGGGTAAAGACATAACCCTTTTCTGAATATTTGTGAGCAATGATTCATTAGTGATTTAGCCCTACTCCCATCTCCCAGTTTACTGAAGTAAGATCTGCATTTCATAGTGAGCATTTCAGACTATATAGTCTGTTGATAGAAAGTAACATCATATGGATCTCACTCTATTTTTAAAGTACATATCCATTTCCCTGGGTGCTTTCACAATAATTTAAAATGCAGAATATTAAAAAAAAATCAAGTTAATAATATAAGGAAACATCCACACTTAATAATTGTGGCATATTGGCTAGATCCTGCAACATCTGGAACAAATCTTATGGAATTAACTTTACTGAATTAAGTTAAATCTTATTGAATTTGGATTACATTGTATTAAAGATGCAGTTGTGTATGTGTTATTCTGACATTGTATGCATCCTCTCTAGGAGAGGAATGCTAATGTACTTCAGCCCTTTACAGCCATTGAAAGCCATCCCCCTGGAGAAGTACACAGGTACTAGTTCAAAATGGATTCTCCAGAGACCGACAGACAAAGAAAGGGTTTTTTGGATAAAATAGCCTGGTTTTAAATTGGCTCAATGTTTTCTTCCTGTTCCAGCAAACAGACAGGACTTCTGGTCCACAGAGGGCCCAATCCATAGGGTAGGGTCAGAAGAACTGGACCTGCTGAGGCCCCATAAGACTGGATGCTTTATGTGAGCTGAAGTTGTGATAAACTTGTGACCATAAAGGAACCTTTGGGTTTCAAGGACTGCTTCTGCTGAGCTGTTAGATTTGGGGTGATCTCTGGTAAGGTTAAGTAGCATGTGTGTAGGTTATTTTATTTTTAATATGTTTTCACCTTAATAAACTAGGCTTGCACAGAAAGAACTGTGTGCTAACTTATAACTGTTGACAATCACTTTCTCAGTCTCTGAAGGGAAAGCAAGTAGGTATGCTTGGGCAACCTCTCTCTGCTGGGAAGAACATAGTGAAGGCAGAGAACTGTGCAGTCTGGAAATCTCAGTCAGAAGGGAGTGAGACATGGGTCTCCACCCAAGGAAGGCAACATCTGGAGCTGGAAGCCTGAAAGTGGGTGCCCTAGCTGGACCACAGAGAGGGGAAACAGGTGCAGATGCCCTGAATTCTGATAATAGTATTAAACCTAAAATCCAGATCTCTTACTATCCACTTACCTTTAACTCAACTCCTTCCTCAAATGCCTGAATAAAAATACAGGCAGACTTGACGGTTAACAAATCTGGGTTTCATCCCACTCTCCAAAGCATCCTTCTTTTCAATCCCCTTGGGGGAAATAAAACAAACCACCACACACATTGCTATTTACCATTACCCTTTATTAAAGGCTTAAACTGGGTTTCAGTCCAGACTACTGTTGCTACTCAACTAAATCTGAATTAATTTTCCCCATCTAGGATTGTAATACAGTTAAATCTGCATATAATACATCAACTGCATTCATCCCAACCACTAGTTTTGCAAATCAATCAGAAAAAGCAATGCAGTTTTCCTCGTTATTGATTTTTGAAAATCAGGATCGCATGCGTTTCCCCTCAGTCTTCTGGTTTCTTCTCCAGTTTTCAGAGACTTTTCCTCAGAATATTTGTCAGCAGTTCAATAAATGTATTAGCCAACACCCTTAACAATATGCCCTTTTTCTTTGTAGCTATTTTAAAAAGATTTTCTAATTTTTCAGATTTCTATTGTTTTTCTGATCAAGCACAGGCCAAAGTGAGGGTGGCTGAACCTATGAACTGTGTGTTTGGGTGGGTTTTGTAGAACCAGGAGACTTACGGTTTGTGATTTTGCACTGGAGATGTCACATGTGGTTTGACATAATGAAATTGGTGGTAGATAGCCAACCCATTGCTGCAAAGATAAAGTTGTCTGTGGAACCTTACCTATGCATTTCCTGGCATTCAAATGTTTATTTTAAAAGTAACTACAATATTCTTAGCTACACACTTGGTTACTATGGTAATCAGCGACAATAAAAAACCCTACAGTAGAGTCTATTTTTCTTCCTTAAATTGATAAGACTTTACAAACTTAAAATTTGCCAGGGAACTCCCATAAAATTAATTATTTCTATTTTCCCCCCCAACACTATTTTTTAATAATAATAATAAAAATTTGGTTACTTTTGAAATAGTACTCACTCAGAAGCCAGCACCACCCTAATCTGGGTGAAGGAAAAAAACCCCATTAATGATTAAGCTTAGACACAAGTATATACTGTAGGAATGTGCTGGTGCAGAACAAAGACAGGATATGCCCGTAGCATTTTAGTAAACTTTTATAACAAGTCATATCTCTATTTTTTTAAATTTATCTTACACTTGCCTTATTCTATTATTCCAGCTCAATACTCAAAATTCTAACTTGGCAGCACAGCCAATGAGGAACGTATGACATTGAGTGAGTATGTGTGTGTGTGTCTCTGTGTCTCTCTGTCACTTTAGGTTTTTAAAAAGAAAGCTAGTTGCAACCTTTACTATTAAGTTGCTACCTCTCCATGGCTTCATGGTAGTATAAGTCATTGAAAGCATATTATACCAGTTCATCGGGGTAGTGATTTCCTATTCACTTCTAGGTGCAATAGGTGTTGACTTGTAATCTCTTAGGTAGCCAGGAAGGCTAAGTAGACCACTATCTCCTGTGTGCTGCCAGGATTATTGAGGGCACATGAAATGCTTAAGGTATCAAACCTCCCTTTTAAAAAATTTGAGGGGGTGGTGACCAGATATTCATTGTGGAATGAATTCAATTCCTCCAGCAGTTTGACAGCATTAAAAAAAAAAAAACAGCTATAAGAGTGTTGCCTAAGGACTCAAGAGACCTTGGTTCCTTCCTAGCTCTGCCAATGGCCTGCTGGGTGATCTTGGGAAAGTCACATCACCACTGTGCCTCAGTTTCCCCATCTATAACAACAGGGATACTGCCACTGACCTCCTTTGTAAAGCACTTTGAAATCTTCCAATGAAAAGCACATTATAAGTGCTAGATATTAAGTTTTGTACTTTCATTCACAACTTTGTTAATGGACAAATTTAAAATAAAAGAATCTAGGGCTTACGGGCCAGATTTTCAAATAAATTACGTATGCAAATTTGTCACACTTGCATGGACAAGTTACCATGACTGAGCATGCCAGTGTGAATACTGCTTGATTTGCATGCAACATTAAATGCCTAACTTGTTGGAAAATCTGGACTAAGAACTCTAACAAAGTTTATCACAGCAAGGCACCTGCTGTAGTGTTTTGGCCAAGATTTTAGCACTGTAAACCCCTGTGATTTAGAACCTACAGCTATACAGATTGGCCTATTTAATCCATTAGATTGATATTTATATTAAAAAAAGACTCAAAAAGGGTCAGGTGATAGGAGGGATTGAAGAAATCCACCATATGCTGTTTGTAACAGCAGAGAAACATAGTCAAGGTCACTGATAATGGATAAGTAAACAAGAATATCATCCCTCAAATGCTGAATATTTGTGCATTGTGAGGAGGAGGTTAATCAGAAAGTGTTTTTGTAGATAAAGAAGGCCCAAAATAAATAGAAGATTGATCATAGTATATTTAAATTATTTAGACATGTAATGCAATAATAATGGACAGAGTTTTTAAAGAAGGAAACTACTTGAGAGTGGCAGAGAGCTGGATTTCTTAATCTGTTGATCAATGCACAAGATCAGAAGATGTTTTAAATTTAAGCTCAAGAAAGAACAGGAAGAAATAAGTGTAAATTTTCAGTACTATGGGAGACTCAGTAGTAATTCTCTGTTAGAGTTTAGCTACAGGGACACTAATCCAAGTTACAGTGTTAGCTCCTTCCACTACTTGCCCTGGCAGTGGATTCTGTATGCTGTGAACAGGTGGGACTGAGTGAATAGAGTATCGCACAAATGGAACCTTTCTGCAGGTGCATTTAAAATAGTAGCAAATGGTGAATACAAGACACCAGAGTAAAGGAACGTTACATACTACGTATGAAAAGAAATTGATTGAAATTGACTATTTTTAAAAAACAAATCTATTAAAAAGTGGTGTTAAAGAAATATATCTGAATACAGAGCAGAGCTGTTCAGCAAAGATAGCAAAAATAACAGAGAAGCAGCATGCATTACCTGGAAACTTGAAAAAAAAATTGAGAATGGAATCTTAGCATTCCTTGTATCCTTTTCCTTGGGATTTTCAGAGTAAAAATTGGGGATTTAAAAAAATATGTGCTGCAAAACGAGTGATTTTTGCATTTTTGCTCCATTTTTCAACATCTTTGGAGACTGGAAATTATACAATTATATCATCACTTCAACATTAGGGCTCATATCCTCTATACTTACATTCAAATTATTAAAGCTAATTTTTCCTCCCTTTTCTTTTTGCAAAAATCCATGTCACCTTTTGTATTTTTAAACAAGTGCCTCGATGATCTTTAGTCCACCCTCTATTTTCAATGTCCCCTTGCCAACACACTCAGCATTCAGGACCAATTTTAAGAAAATAAAACATGGACACACAGTAAGGAAAAAAAATAAAAGGAAACTTTACGGGTCCTGCTTCCATATGAAAAGATATGTTAGTATCATCAGAAAAGCCTCAAAAGTCAATAAGTCACCAAAATCAGACCACCTACATCCAAGTCTCTTAGCAGCATTAAGGTTATTTCTAAGGAAAATTGCAACAGGCAAGTTCATACAGGTCAGATGATATAGCTGAAAACTATACAGAGACCAACAGGCTTCATATGACCCCAGAGGACTGTCAAGAAATTAAAGCCCAATTAGTTATAAAGCCTTTTTCTCCAACTTTCTGTTTGACATCAAATGCTGTAATAAGTACAGAGGCAGGGCAAGAAAAAAAAACCCATAATTTAGAAGGGCTGACATCATACCTTACTTAGTAAAATTCAGACACAGTACAGCCATAGAGAAGGGCCTTAATGAACTAAACACTAGGAAACTAAACGCAGAGAAACAGAGAAATAAAGTAAAAATAAGCAATTAATTTTAAAGGCTTAGGGATTACTATCAAGTATTCTAATATTAAAGTTTCAATATTACACGCTATTGTGCCCTTTCTTGGAGCTAAATTATTTCTAAATTTAAGTAATGGTGCCCAAATACTTTGGTGATGGCCAGCTTAGAAGTGTGTGTGATTTCTGTATCCTTGTCAGAAGCAAATGGTGCTTTCATCAGAGGACAATGGATACAGAATTAGGGAAACATTACTGAACTAGGTTATTAGCTTAAATAATACTTTCAGATTACAATGACAACCTTTGAATTATTAGATGGGTAGTTCAGTTCAAAGCTCATAACAGGATTTGAAGAAGTGAGAGAATAGGAATCTAGTTCAGACTGACAAAACAAGTGATGTAATATGCTGAACTGGAGAATATTAGGAAGGGATTATGGAGGTGGCAGATGTGTGTGTGAGCCGACTATGTAGGTATAAAAAAGCAGTGAGGTGGTATAGTAGCCGTGCACTAGGCTGCACAAAAGAAAAGAAAATCAATATTACAAGGTGAAGATGAATTTTATTCCATTGGGTAAAATATTTTGGAACAATAGTAGTGGAAAAGCAAATGGATTTTTATTTAAAGAAAAGTACATGGAGCCCAATCCCTATCTCCATTTAAGTCCATGGAGTTTTGCCCTAGATGTAAATGGAGCAGGATGAAGCCCATAATATAGAGTGCACCAAATATATTGTCTTGAGGATAACACTTTTATAATAAACTTTTTAAGTGGTTATATGTTTATTATTATTCTGAAGGAGATTTTCTACTTCAGCAACAACAACAACTAGAGGTCCCAATCAGGAACAAGGCCTCCACTGTGGTAAGCACCATACACAGTCCCCACAAAAAAGCCTCAGAAAGCTTACAGCCTATGTAGCTAATAATCCAGAGTTCTAAAGGAAAAACAAATATTACAGGAGTCAGTTATAAGGTAATATAACGCACTCTCTTGCCAGTGCCCTTTGCTTCCCATAGTGCATTTTCTAGTGCTCTGTTTCTGCCTAGATTTAAATGGCTGTTCTTCTCTGACATTATGGGGTTCCATGTTTATTGTGTCTCTGACTTGCAGATCTTTGTCCTTCGTTTACGAGAAAGGATATTTTTGCCTCTAGAGAGTAACTCTGAAAATTGGATTGGAAAAATCAATCTGGGTTTTCTCTCTTCTTCTACATGATTAAAGTTTCTGCTGGCCAAATTATATCCCACTCCCTCCAAAGGTCTGTACTGTTGTGCATCACCAACATAAATGTTTACTAAGACAAGTTACAACATGGAACAGAATCCAGCTTGCTATTTCAGCAAAGCCAACAGGATTTAAAAGCAGAAACTTCTGTCACTGCAGTAAGCAGAAATGACTGAATGCATACAGAAGAAAGCATACATACAAGATGATTAATGTGCAACTTTTAAAACAGTCACTTTTCAGAATATAATTCACATTTTAGGTGGTTCAAATGGTGGTGATTCCACATAAGTCTAAGATTCCAGTCAGAATTTTTTACCCTGAAATAATTGCTTATCTCAGACTATCAAGACAAAAGTCTTACATTGCTTGGAATTAAAAATAGTTAATGGATTTAAAATATCCAAGTTCAAAAAATAACATATCTGTTTTAAGTGACTAACTGCTTAATCTGTTTTCAACAGTAATTTCCTTTCACAGTAATGAACAAATAATACACAAGCAAAAAGCAAGCTGAATTCCCAAAAGCATATTCCCTTAGATTCAGAGTGATAAGTCATATCAAACACTCTCTGGACATTTTTTCATTAAATTTATTTAGTTTGCCTTTATGTACTCACTTCTACACAAAGTACACATTCATCATTGTTGTAGATTTTTGAAAACCGATACATCTTTCATTCTTTGGTATTTTATCCAGCACTATAGGCTACATGATCTGAATACCAATTATAGGGGTCTGAAATCTGTTGGGAAACTTATCTTTAATACAGGATTTACTGAAGGGCTTGGGCTTTTCCACTCATTGTGCCATCAGCCAAGAGCCTGGTCCATCTGACATATCTTCGCAAAATTTATTCTACCTTAACAAAAAAAAATTGAAGGGAAACTACTGTACTAAGTGTAATCCTGAATATTCAGAATGGGAGAAGTGACACCAAAAGCAAACAAGATCCTTCTCATTAAGTGAGAGAAGGAAACATTCACTGTTGAGATAAGTACAAAAGCTTGCAGTAAAGATTCATTGGTATTGCAGTATCTTTTAATTATACTAACCAAAAATATACACCCAAAAATGTGCATTTTACATATACTCAAAAAAGTCACTGTGTTCCATAAGAACTTAGTATGTAAACATTAGCAAAATGTCCTTACTGCAGTAACAGAAGCAAATGTTGTCAGCACTATAGGTTAAGTAATTGCATTAAAGATGCTGCCAGAAGAAAGCTACAGAAGCCCAGCGTTCAGAGACACTAATCCAGAAGACCTCACCCCATACAACTCCATTGATTTCACTAGATGAAAATAGAATACGGATCACAGACCTTGGCATTGGCTGTTACATTTAGCTCCAACAAGCTTGAAAGAGGCTCTACATTCACATGCCTGAGTGAGAGAACTTAATTTTCCGAGGTCAATGTCATGATTTTAGTTCTCAGGTAGAGCAGACACCAGGCTGCATGAACAGTTAATTACCAAAATGAAATGTTGTTTGACTCATCCCTCTTTGTTCGCTACATCAGTTACATTCCAAGAGATGTGAATGCTGAACTAGCTGTAACAAATCTCTATGTTTTCTACAACAAAAGATCATTTTATCTCCAATGCAAAGAAGTCAGAGAGTTAAAAAGCTTTTATAAAATCTCAGCATTGAACCCACAGTAGTAAGAAAGTCATTCTGGCTGCTGGTTTTAGCAAATACAAAAGGCTTGATGTAAAGCAGCTTATAACTAAAATTCACATTTTGTTTTTAAAAGTGGAAACGCATTTTTAAAAAAAAGCAAATTATTGCTGTCTCTCAACAAGTCCTTTCTTTAATAAAGAACATACTGCCTTCATAGAAAATACATGTTTGACACCTACAGACAAGGTAGCTCAAGAAGAAAAATAATAATTTGCATGCCATGAATATTTCTTCATTGGTCAAAGTTTGGCAACAGTACAACTAAATGGTGTCATTCCAATTATGCTTCCCAAACTGTGGTGCTGATAATTTTAAAACCGTGAAACAATCTTGAGTGAAACAAGAAGGCATTATTTAAATCAAAGAGCTCTGGCCTGAAGAAAAAAATGCCGTTGTAATTCAGATTCTTGTCATGTGTGACTAGAGAAATACTGGAGGTTCCTCAAAATGTGTTGTCAGCAAGCCTGTTGGAACATTAGGTATGCTGTGCAGAGAAAAACAAAAACAAAAACAGGAAAGGTGAAACTGAACTTCCTTGTCTTGCAGTAGTACTACTATGTTAAAACTAAACACACTAACGTTCATTTTCAAAGAGAAAAAGATTAACCCCCCCCACTCACCTCTCATTTTTTTATAAAAATGTAATATCCTAAGGTCTATTTCCCCATTCCCCTCCCCCCCAAAGAACACCACCACGAACAGGATTCATTCTGATGACGGGAGTTATGATTGCAAATTGGGGTGATGGGAGTACTGCAACGTTGCACTAATGGGAGATTTATGTTAATCCCCCACAATGATGATTGAATTTATTCCTAAATATCAACAAAATTGAGCCCTTGATACTGGATCTTGATTTCTGATCATGGGATCACTGTACAGTTGGACGAGCTACTGTGCCCATATGTGTAAGCATACCCTTTAACTCATTTTATAGGATGTGCGGGGGAACTGAATACAAAGTTATATTAGCTTAAGTATTGTGCACTTTGGAGGACCCATTCTAAAGTACTAAAAATACAAGTAGGGCATAAAGTTGCCTGCAAGAACTCTCTGATTACAAATATTTAGAGGGCACAAAAATGACAAGCAAGTGCAAATAAACACCAAGCATACAAAGTAACATATTATGTAAAAATGATTAAATCTTAATGCAACATACATTTCTATTCAACTAGGCCATACCGGCTATACTTCTGTTATTCTAAGCATGCAAACATCCTACAAAAAATCCTGTGAATTTTACAATATTGTTTACCAAAGAGTAACTTCAAGATGACAAAGCAGAATACTCATGTTAGATGAGAGGGCTGGAAGATATTTTCCCATGGTATAAATACCTTTGGTCACAGCTGACTGCCAGATCTTGGAAGCTACTCACTGATTATTATGGCAACCAATCCCAAGGATAGCTAATATTTTTATTTATTTATTTATTTAATCACCAGCCCAGATGAAAAAACAAACAAACAAAAACAAAAAAAGCTCCACCACTGGCCCAGCCTTGTCAAATAACATCACACAACTACACTCACGCACTCACGCCTCCTTGGACACTTCATACCAATTGCTCTCTTTCCACTCTCACACTTCACCATCAGCTTCTGTATTGCACTGATCATTCCGTAATTCACTCAATAATCACCTCCTACCTCAATTACCAGCCTCCTAAATTTAACTCACCCCCATTCATCCCTCTACCCACTGAGCAGCATTTCACTTAATTCACCACTCTTTGCTCTCTCCATCTCTAGCAGTATCTTCTCTAATTTTACCACACCACAATTCAGTTTCCCAAATCTACTGTCATTCAGCAGAGACTTTTCAAAACTATACTGGCCATCTCAGCCCCTCAGGCTTCTCACAGCTGCCTCAGCATGTTTCCCTAACATAGCAGCTACAGCACCAGTTGCACTCATCAGTACCTGTTTTAAAGAGGGTTGTTTTTTGGTTTTTGAGTTTTTTGGGGGTTTTTTTGCAACTATGGGAAGAATAACTGCCTAGATTCTGCAGAATATGACTGGTCATGCTGGCCTGGGAAAAATGCTTACTTTTCCTAGAGGAGCAGGATTTCGCAAAGACTTTTTAGATAGTACAAGCAGAGAGATATTTCTTGTCTCTGAAATAAAAATAACAAATGTACCAAAGGGCCTGGATTGTTTTGCCATCCAGGACATTACTATTTGAAATGTGGTTTCACATGTTTGCTGGCTAGCCAAGCAAGGGATGGGAGAGCTCTCAGCAACTCCTGAAGCTGCTGCAACTGTACAGACACTCTTGACTTGCTCATTAGCAAACAGCAATAGACTGTGATATATTCTACATCCGTGCTCTTTCCCATGAGTGTTACTGTGCGTGCATCTTAATGAAAGAGTGTTCCAGCCTGCACACCAGAAACTAGGAATGAGTTTGTTGCAGAATGATTTGCCACGAAACAAACAAAAAATTATGTAGGGTTTAAAAACAGCCATTCTGTAGTGAGAACAGGTGAGTAAGGATTTTAACCTATAAGGATATACTATAAGAGACAAAAGCCAAGAGTGCAACATTACAACTATGATGATGTGAGATGCTGTAGATGGCATTTAACGATTGATATAAGCAGTTGTGTTGCTAGGCAATAGTTTCAAGTGTGTTTTTCCTTTTTACTTTGATACACTTAAAGTGCAGTCAATCAGCAATGACATACTTCAGTGGAGCAGGACTGACACTAGGCTGGTACAGTAGCCAGTTTAACTGATTGCCAATGGGGGTATTTAGTACACTAGCAGCAGGAACATTCTGTAACAAAAATCTATTAAGATTGTCTAGCAGCAGTACAGGCATCTGGGATACTCCTATAAAAATTCATATACTCTCCCACAGATTGAGTATTTTGACCCCCATCTGTGCTTTTAATAAGGAAGGATACTGTCCTCTCTTGATTTTCATGCACTTCTGAGAATGAGGAAAACATCAATAACTGCTGTCTAAAGGGGATAACTTTCCAGAACATTCACACAGAATGTCAGCAAGTTTTCTGGGAGCAAAGATGATTTCTCTCTCTCTATTTTAATACCTCCACGTCCATAATAGTCAGTGCCTGACAATGGTAGCATGTACTGCTACAGCTGCGTCGCCGTAAGGTCTCCTGTGTAGCCGCTCTATGCTGACGGGAGAATGTTCTCCTGTTGGCATAATTATACTATCTCCAACGACCAGCGGTAGCTATATTGGCAGGAGAGCGTCACCCACCAACATCGCACTGTCCACACTGGTGCTTTTGTCAGTGAAACGTATGTCAGTAAGGGGAGTGGTTTTTTTCACAACGTTGACCAAAAAAAGCTTTTCCGACAAAAGTGCCAGTGTAGACAGTCTGAGTCACTGCCAAAGAGAAAAACTATTTGTTTCATTAATTTCTACAGCTTGGTTATGTCTTGGTTGCTTTGATTTTAACAATTAACACAAAACCCAGGAACAACAACAGGATGGTAACCAAAATGATATTTCCATTATCACCTTGAATTCAGACTCTGGCTCCTAGTGCTCAGTGGCAGAAACTCTCAGAATGAGGACCCTCATTTGGGATACTTACTACTTTAAAACTGCCATGTACTGAAGATATTTTTATTCTGAGATGCAGTTTATTATTTTGGTTCCTTTTAAAATGAGCTAGTGTCTTTTGGGGCAATTATTTATGCTGCAATTCTCAAGCTGTATTGCCTGTATGTCTATATTATGTATTTGCCTGGGCAGAACACTTTAGAACATAAGTAATTCTACTCTTCCTATCCTCTCCGTACTACACACATGCATAACTTTCATCAGTTGGTGGAGGATCATTATAGCCAGAACCACAATTCACACATTGCAACAACATTACACACTTTGTAACCGCTTTCTTTACACTGTAAGCTTTGATGGGAAAAGAAAAAGAAAATGGTCTCCAAAATCATGTTCACCAAATTATACTAGGATTTAAGTGCATGCAGTTTATATGAGGGCAAAACTTACAAATTCAGATATCTACACATCAGTGTTGCGGCTGTTCTGGACTGATATTCATAGTTCTATAGATTTCTTTGAGAAGTAGCAAAGCTGTGTCTTCAGATTCCCTATGAATAAAAAGGGTCTGTTAGTTGTTTTTTATAAGCAACATTCTGTTGCTTGAGGCAAGTCCTAGGAGTTGTTCAAATATTGCACAAGCCCCTCTCATATCTTTTCAAACATGCCAGGAGGCAACTGAGTGAGAGAGAGGTGTAATTATGACTGATTATGATCTATATTAAAGGATGTTGCACTCTAAAAAATGCTGTCTATACATTGCCAATACACAGTTAAAAATGCAACAGAAATGATGTGGTTGCTCAAATATTTACAAAGAGATCCAGCATACAGGTAATCACCACATTATACCATGATAAAATAAGCAGCAAACTTTCAAGCAAATGGATCAATGCCAGGGTTTCCTCCTCCTGAAGGTCTGGCTCATTTCACTGATGTCTTCCTGAGAAAACTTTTTAATATGAATTTTTGGGTATTACCCACTATATGCTGCACTGATTAGGTACTTTAATATGGTTTAGTCTATTAGAGTAAAAAATCTTTAGATAGAAAAAGTAACTACAGACTGCCACCTTGTGGAGAACATAAACTACACATAAATATTAATAAACATAAAGATAAAAAAAATCCAGATAATGGGGGCTTGTGCAAAAGAACTCACCACAGGAATTTATTATTGATTAGATTAGGGAAACTGAACCACCAGAGCAAACTGTTGATACAACACCTCCTATGCAATCAACTATCAATTCACCACCATGTAAACATTATCGACATTAAAAAGCCCCATGAGATATTACTTCAAGTCCTCTGGTTTAACCACTCGACAACATTGCCTATTTCTAGACATAATTTCCATTATTTCTACAGAGGTTTTACTTTCCAATAGTCAGAAGACATTTCAGTGTAGGGTGACCAGATGTCCCAATTTTATAGGGACAGTCCCGATTTTGGGTCTTTTTCTTATATAGGCTCTTTTTATCCCCCACCCCCATCCGAATTTTTCATTTGCTGTCTGGTCACCCTATTTCAATGGCACCTGATAACTAGTGCAGTAAGCTACTTGTGCTTCTATTATTATAAAAATTATAGTAAAACCAAACAGTACTAGTTTCACTCAGCAAAAAAAAGGCCAATGTTTTGAAGGAACAATTTTAGTTTACTTTTGTTTTTCCAAATACCAACTGGTCTTTGCAACAAGAGAAAAAGATACAGTTAACTAATCATTTGGCAGTTTGAGGATCAGTTGTTGTTCATGTCGTACACAAGTCATGTTAGCTATCACATGCCATTTACATACATGTCAATGTCATCCCACACCCCATGTCTATTCAAACGTACTGTTTGTACTGTGGTAATAAAATGCACAAATCTAAGATACACAAAAGTGAGAAATTAAGTATGCATAAGAGGGAACATAGATTGGCACCTTTTTCCTTTCAACGGGTTATTGCTTCTCATGCAAGTCACTCTATATCCTGTACCATCTGAAATGCATGAAATTAGTTTTTGGGTTTGTTTTTTTTTTTAACTATTTTTTAAAATTCAAAATCCAGATAATGTAACAGTGTTTTGCATGGCCAATCACATGATGGGGGAATTGAAATTTCCCTTTTTATATCCTAAAACCAGCTTTGAAACCATTGTGTATGTCAGCAGTAAAAATCATAACAAATATCAAAGCTTTGAAGGAAGATTCATTTGTGGCAATTCTTTTTCTTTATGTTAAAATTTGATGACTGAGCATTAATATCCTGCAGTTTTTCATTCTCACACAATAAAGTTTTGCTACTTATAGTGCTCTTTCATCATCTCTTCAGGAATGGTTTCATATGAAAAGCTGTAGCTGTCAAAACAAACATGGTGTCCTTGCCTACCCTTGAAAATGATCTTTGCTACATTTATCTTTTTTGTGTACCAAGTTCAGAATAGGGAGAAAGTCAAGGCAAAGCATCATACGAGAGATAAGAATGTACATTTGTTTCTTCACAGAAAAATAGCAGTTATTTCAGAAAAAAAGGATAATGCTACCAAGATAGGTGCATACACTTCTGAGAGTGACATTCCAAGATAACCCCAAAGAAAAAGACTGGTTTCTAAAGAACTGGCTGATTTCAGAATACCAGGGATCTCACACACATTCTAAAATATCAGCTGAAACTCTAAATGTAGTCAGTGCAAAACATGTCACCTGAAAAATAAGTCATACTAGAAATAGTACTATTCATCCAGGTACAACATGATGTCCAGAAAGAGAAGTGTTGGCCATTTAAATAGCAATGAAAATCATTCTCGGCTTGTGCAGGAGCAGAGGTGAGTGGAGGCTCATGGTGGCAGATGATTAAGGATGCTGTTATAAAAGGTTGAAGCTAAATTCATAACATGAGATTCAATTGAAGTAGTAATGTCTTCAGAGAGACTAGCCAGATGACCTAGCAGTTGGATAACCTAAGTAGAACGTCTCTGAGTGATGTGTACAGAACTTCATGTGGCTGAACAAAGCCAATACTCTAGGTTAGAAGAGTCTGAGGCTTGAAACAGAGGCTGATGTATCTTTGCTAAGGTGCTGATTAATAGGACCTGGAAGTTGTGGGTCAGCCAAGAAGTAGCATTTAGACATGGCTCTCTTGGACGCAGCCTGATCTAACACCAGTGCCAAAAGAAACAAGCAGCTGACATGAACGGTGGTTTAGCCAGCTTTAGGTAAAATCCAAAGGACCTTTTAATATTGAATTTGATACAAAAGATCTTGCTAGTCACAAGAAGAGAGAGTGGCAGATGGTTTGATTAAATGTGGAATACTATGAGTGACCAACTTATACTTCCAAGAGAGTGTAAGGGGTGGAAGTTATTCTGAGTCTCACTCAGAGAGAGTCAGTGCTCCTCAGGAATACAATTTCTCAGTGCTAGTTGCCCACACACGATAAACTCTGTCTCCTTCACATAACAAGCAAAGAACATGTTCACTGTAATGGTTTTCTTTTCCACAAGGCTGCAAAATTTGGAGAATTAGAGGAATATTTCTTCCAAAAAGACAAGCTGATCTACATTACATAGCTGCTACTCATTGGCTATCTTAGGTACTAAAATGACCCCAATGTAAGAGGGCAAATATAGTGCCAATCTATAAAAAGGGGAATAACAATACCCCAGGGAATTACAGACTACTCAGTTTAACTTCAGAACCTGGAGAGATAATGGAGCAAATAATCAAGCAATCAATTTGCAAGCACCTAGAAGACAATACAGTAGAAACTCAGAATTATGAACATCTCAGGAATGAAAGTTGTTCATAATTCTGAAATGTTTGCAACTCTGAACAACGTGTTATGATTATTCTTTCAATAGTTTACAACTGAACACTGACTTAATACAGCTTTGTATGTATTTGTATGTATAATACAGCTTTGTATGCTGCTTTCCGCCTTTTTTTTTTTTTTTAAGTTGTTTACTTTTAACAAAGTACTGTACTCTTTATATTTTGGTCTCTGCTGCTGCCTGATTGCATACTTCCGGTTCCAAATGAGGTGTGTGGTTGACCGGTCAATTCATAACTCTGAGGTTCTCCTGTAAAGTGATAAGTAAGAGTCAACACTGATTTGCAAAGAACAAATCACGTGAAAGCAACCTAACAGCTTTCTTTGAAAGGATAACAAGCTTGTGGATGGGATAAAGTGGTAGATGTGATATATCTTAACTTAGTAAGACTTTTGATACTGTCCTACATGAACTCCTCATAAAATAGGGGAATACAGCCTAGATAAGGCGACTATAAAGTGGGTGCATAACTGGTTGGAAAACCATTCCCAGAAAGTAATCATCAGTGGTTGACAATCAAGTTGGAAGGGCATATTGAATGGGGTTCTGCAGGGATTGGTCCTGGGTCTGTTCAATACCTTCATAAAGGATTTAGATAATGGCACAGAGAGCACACTTACAAAGTCTGCAGGTGATACCAAGCTGGGACAAGTTGCAAGTGCTTTGGGGGATAGGTTTAAAATTCAAAATAATCTGGACAAACTGGAGACATGGTCTGAAGTAAACAGAACAAAATTCAATAAGGACACATGCAAAGAATTCCACTTAGGATGGACCACATTGCACACATACAAAATGGGAAATGACTCCCTAGAAAGGATTAAAGATATAGAAAATATGACCTACGAGGAAAGATTGAAAAATCTAGGTTTGTTTCATCTGGAGAAGAGAAAACAGAGGGGACATAACAATTTAAGTACATAAAAGATTGTTACAAGGAGGAGGGAGAAAAATTGTTCTCCTTAACCTCTCAGGCTAGGACAAGAAACAATGAGCCTAAAATTGCAGCAAGGGAGGTTTAGGTTGGACATTAGGAAAAACTTCTGTCAGGGTAGCTAAGTGCTGGAACAAACTGCCTAGGGAGGTTATAGAGTCTTCGTCACTGGAGGATTTTAAGAACAGATTAGACAAAAACATCTGTGAGGAATAGTTTAGTTATTACTTAGTCCTGCCTTGACATCAGGGGACTGGACTAGATGACCTACTGAGGTCCTTTCCAGTCCTTCACTTCTACAATTTTACCGTGTTATCTGAGCACTGCATAATCTTTATTCCTCTTCACAACACTCCCTATAAGGCACGGAAATGCTATTATCTCCATTTGACAAATGAGGAACTGAGGCAGAGACTAAGGGTAAAAATTTTAAAAGCACTTAGCTGACTTCAGAGCCTAAGCTAATTTGTAAGAATCCCTTTGAGTTTGGTTTTGAAAATGGTTCTTTGGGACTTGCCCAGGCTGACAGTAGCCTGTATAGATTCACCAAACCCAGGTCCTCCCAAGTGCCAGGTTAGATTCTTAACAACTGGGCCATTCCTCCTCTTTGTAGTACTGTATCAAAGGCAACCTTTCTTTAAACCATTGTGCACCAGCAAACCCATGCCAAAATTGAAGGTACGTACTCATTAGTAAAAATCCAGCATAGCTTGTATTGTTTCTAACCTACTCCAACAGATATCCCCCTTTCTACTACACCTGATCAGGATTTTTCTTCGGTATGATACTGTGCAGAACACTGCTATTTCTATCAAAATTAAAAAATAAAATAAAATTAAAAAAAGCCTGGAAAATTAAGCTCTATAGCATGACATTTGTCAGAGTGATCCTCCGAATTTTCATAAAGAAAATGCTAGAAACAAACAGCAGCATTCTTGTTATTGTCACGCTGGTCGCAGATAAAACTATACAAAATAAGAGGAAGAGAACTGGTAATTAAGTAAATTGAATTAAATATATATAACTACATTGGAAAAGCAAAATTTATGGAATAACAAAAGAATATGTAATTCTTACCAATAACACAAGTGACTCTGTAGAGCAAAAAGGTATTCATTGAAACTTTCTATTGGTTTTTCCTGTAGAACATAGTCAATACGGCGTCCTCCATTTAGCATCCCGACCTTTCCTAAGAAATCCTCATCCTTCGAAAGATCTGGACTTTCGGCACTCTTTTCAGCTAGAATTGATAGTTTTAATGTTGAAGTCAGTCATAAGCTCAACCCTTTATTACTGCTTGATTCTATGACTATAAATGGATGTCACCATTTTCTACATTAGTTTCTGGGAAGACAGTAGTAGCCTCAACTCAACTGTGGAATAAAACACAAATAAGTCCTTTGCTGTTTTCTGTGTGGCTTATTATTACAAATGGGGGCCTCGGTTTCTTTTTATTATAAATTTAAATAATAGTGCAACCTTGAAGCCCAGAGTCTCTGCAAGACATTAGATAGGTAATTAAGAACTACGTCTCACTATCCATTCATATGGTTTCATTCTATCATGCAGCAGTATGGCTAATAACCATAAAAATGAATTGTTTCAATCTGTTTCTGCAGCAGCAATGACCATCCTTAATTGATTGTGAGAGACCAAGGAAGCATTTCTTTATTCTACTCAGAAATAAAAAAGCATACAGTGGTAAATAATACCTGTCAGAAAAGTGATAGCAGGCAGGAATCAAGCCCCCAACCTCCCAAGAGATTAATGTTTGTAGAAGGCAATATCTAATACTTAGACACAGTGTTCATTTCAGTTTCACCACATCCACTCTTTCTGACTCTTGTCTTATTACTCAGCTTGGCCTTCTAGGCAGTAGAGCTTAATTAAAAAGCAGAAATCCCACAGATGTTAAATATTTGTTTACTCATTTTTCTTACAAAAGAGTGAAGGCAAGACATTTAGAAACTTGCTCTTGACATCAAGCTCAATTGTAACATTACACTAATCAAAGACTCCTTTGAAGTAGATGCTATTAAAATTTAATTTAATAAAAGGCAAAGAAATATAGTACCAAATACGAAGTATAACATATTAAGAATCTGAAAAAGTATGTTTTCCTAGACAAGACCAGGGGCTGCTAATAGGGAATTTCGCAAGGGAGCTCTCCAGGTGAAGGAGGAGCAAATACAGCATCTGTGGGGTAAGTGACCGTCTGCAATGTGTGTGTTTGTTTGTGTTTGGGGGTTACTTGCAGTGTGCAGAGCTTGTGTCTGTCAGTCTGTTTGTTTGTTTTGGTTGTTTGAAGGACAGCGTGCTGTAGCTGGCAGTTGGAGGCTGAGCTACAAAGGAAGGTTTGAAAGCTAGAAGCCTCTGGTAATTGGCTGAGCCTTAACCAGTGGGCAGGGCATTCACTCAGGCAAGGGCTTTATAAAGCCGTGCACAAGCGACCGGGTCTGCTAACAGGGAGTTTTGCAAGGGAGTTTGGAAGGGGAGTAGGAAGGGAGCGGGGGTCCCTTTTCGGTCCTATCCGTGACCAGTTAGTCCCTTGAAAACCTATAAACAAAACTACATTCAAATCCTCTCCCTTTAAAGCAGAGCAGAGCAGACAGGGAGCTGCAGACAGGGGAGTTCAAGAGGGAGTTTGACAGAGGGAGGCTTACGATGGTTAGGAAGACCCGCAACACCTGTGGCAGCACTGCTTCTGTCTCCTCCACCTGCGCCTGTAGCCAGACAGAGCACCAGAGCTTGGATGCTTCTACCCAGATTCTGGTGTGGTTTTGCAAAGACTGTAACTTGCAATTTCCACTGACTGATATCCAGGCTGGGGGGGCATCCAATGTGAATGGTGCCTACTGGTGGAATCTCTCAGGCAGCAGGTGGGAGAGCTACAGGAGGAGGTGGCTAGGTTGAGGAGCATCCATATCCACGAGCAATTTCTAGACAGTGTCCATGTGAAGACAGCTGAGGCAGCTGTCCCAATTCACAGGACTGCTGACACACCACTGGTGGAGGAGGAGATGGCTCAGGGTGGACACTGGCAGCTGGTTACTTCTGGCAGTGGGCAGTGTTCCACCCCTGCTGCGAACCCTCCTGCCGTGGTAATAGGTAACCGTTATGCTCTTCTTGATACAGGAGAGACGGAATCACCCCCTACAGTAAAGGAGGAGAAGCCTTGTACCCCTAAGGCTGGGAGGTCTGCTGCCACCACTGAAAATAGGAAAAACGTAGGGTAGTGGTGGTCGGAGACTCTCTGCTGAGGGGGACGGAGGCACCCATCTGTCGCCCTGACATTTCATCTCGGGAGGTATGCTGCCTGCCGGGGGCCCATATCCGAAATGTTACAGAGGCATTGTTGAGGATTATCTGGCCTTCTGACTACTACCCCATGCTACTCATCCATGTGGGCACAAATGATACTGTGAGGTGTGACGCTGAGCGGATCAAGAGTGACTACAGGTCTCTGGGAGTACGGGTGAAGGAGTTTGGAGCGCAGGAGGTATTCTCTTCGATTCTTCCTGTCAAAGGTAGGGACCCGGGCAGAGACAGATGCATCATGGAGGTGAATGCCTGGCTGTGAAGATGGTGTTGCCAGGAGGGCTTTGGCTTCCTCGACCACGGCATGCTATTCGAGGAAGGACTGCTAGGCAGAGATGGCGTTCACCTTTTGAGGAGGGGAAAGACCCTATTTGCAAACAGACTGGCTAACCTAGTGAGGAGGGCTTTAAACTAGGTTCGATGGGGACAGGTGAGCAAAGCCCACAGGTAAGTGGGGAACATGAAGACCTGGGAGATGGGTCAGAAACAAGAGAGAGTGCGGGCTATAATGGCAGAGAGAAAGGACGGTCAGGGCAAAACTGGGAGGTAAGATCAAACCAGTATCTTAGATGCCTATATACAAATGCAAGAAGTATGGGTAATAAGCAGGAAGAACTGGAAATGCTAATAAATAAATACAACTATGACATTGTTGACATCACTGAAACTTGGTGGGATAATACACGATTGGAATATTGGTGTGGATGGGTATAGTTTGCTCAGGAAGGATAGACAGGGGAAAAAGGGAGGAAGTGTTGCCTTATATATTAAAAATGTACACACTTGGACTGAGGTGGAGATGGACATAGGAGACGGAAGTGTTGAGAGTCTCTGGGTTAGGATAAAAGGGGTAAAAAACAAGGGTGACATCATGCTAGCAGTCTGCTACAGGCCACCTAACCAGGTGGAAGAGGCTTTTTCTAAACAACTAACAAAATCATCCAAAGCCCAAGATTTGGTGGTGATGGGGGACTTCAACTATCCAGATATATGTTGGGAAAATAACACCGCGGGGCACAGACTATCCAGTAAGTTCCTGGACTGCATTGCAGACAACTTCTTATTTCAGAAGGTTGAAAAAGCTACTGGGGGGAAGCTGTTCTAGACTTGATTTTAACAAATAGGGAGGAACTCGTTGAGAATTTGAAAGTAGAAGGAAGCTTGGCTGAAAGTGATCATGAAATCATAGAGTTTGCAATTCTAAGGAAGGGTAGAAGGGAGTACAGCAAAATAGAGACAATGGATTTCAGGAAGGCGGATTTTGGTAAGCTCTGAGAGCTGATAGGTAAGGTCCCATGGGAATCAAGACTGAGGGGAAAAACAACTGAAGAGAGCTGGCAGTTTTTCAAAAGGACACTATTAAGGGCCCAAAAGCAAGCTATTCCGATGGGTAGGAAAGATAGAAAATGTGGCAAAAGACCACCTTGGCTTAACCACGAGATCTTGCATGACCTACAAAATAAAAAGGAGTCATCTAAAAAATGGATACTAGGTCAGATTACAAAGGATGAATATAGGCAAACAACACAGGGATGCAGGGGCAAGATTAAAAAGGCAAAGGCACAAAATGAGCTCAAACTAGCTATGGGAATAAAGGGAAACAAAAGCAAGAGGAAGACCAAGGACAGGGTAGGCCCACTGCTCAGTGAGGAGGGAGAAACAGTAACAGGAAACTTGGAAACGGCAGAGATGCTTAATGACTTCTTTGTTTCAGACTTCACTGAGAAGTCTGAAGGAATGTCTAACTTAGTGAATGCTTATGGGAAGGGGGTAGGTTTAGAAGATAAAATAAAAAGAGAGCAAGTTAAAAATCACTTATAAAACTTAGATGCTTGCAAGTCACCAGGGCCTGATGAAATGCATCCTAGAATACTCAAGGAGTTAATAGAGGAGGTACTGGAAAGTCATGGGAGACGGGAGAGATTCCAGAAGACTGGAAAAGGGCAAATATAGTGCCCATCTATAAAAAGGGAAATAAAAACAACCCAGGAAACTACAGACCAGTTAGTTTAACTCCTGTGCCAGGGAAAATAATGGAGCAAGTAATTAAAGAAATCATCTGCAAACACTTGGAAAGTGGTAAGGTGATAGGGAATAGCCAGCATGGATTTGTAAAGAACAAATCATGTCAAACCAATCTGATAGCTTTCTTTGATAGGATAACGAGCCTTGTGGATAAGGGAGAAGCGGTGGATGTGCTATACCTAGCCTTTAGTAAGGCATTTGATACGGTCTCGCATGATATCCTTATCGATAAACTAGGCAAATACAATTTAGATGGGGCTATATAAGGTGGGTGCATAACTGGTTGGATAAGCGTACTCAGAGAGTAGTTATTAATGGCTCCCAATCCTGCTGGAAAGGTATAACAAGTGGGGTTCCGCAAGGGTCTGTTTTGGGACTGGCTCTGTTCAATATCTTCATCAATGACTTAGATGTTGGCATAGAAAGTACGCTTATTAAGTTTGCAGATGATACCAAACTGGGAGGGATTGCAACTGCTTTGGAGGACAGGGTCAAAATTCAAAATGATCTGGATAAATTGGAGAAATGGTCTGAGGTAAACCGGATGAAGTTCAATAAAGACAAATGCAAAGTGCTCCACTTAGGAAGGAACAATCAGTTTCACACATACAGAATGGGAAGAGATTGTCTAGGAAGGAGTATGGCAGAAAGATCTAGGGGTCATAGTGGATCACAAGCTAAATATGAGTCAACAGTGTGATACTGTTGCAAAAAAGCAAATGTGATTCTGGGATGCATTAACAGGTGTGTTGTAAACAAGACACGAGAAGTCATTCTTCCACTCTACTCTGCGCTGGTTAGGCCTCAACTGGAGTAGTGTGTCCCGTTCTGGGCACCGCATTTCAAAAAAGATGTGGAGAAATTGGAGAGGGTCCAGAAAAGAGCAATAAGAATGATTAAAGGTCTTGGGAACATGACCTATGAAGGAAGGATGAAATAATTGGGTTTGTTTAGTTTGGAAAAGAGAAGACTGAGAGGGGACATGATAGCAGTTTTCAGGTATCTAAAAAGGTGTCATCAGGAGGAGGGAGAAAACTTGTTCACATTAGCCTCTAATGATAGAACAAGAAGCAATGGGCTTACACTGCAGCAAGGGAGATTTAGGTTGGACATTAGGAAAAAGTTCCTAACTGTCAGGGTAGTTAAACACTGGAATAAATTGCCTAGGGAGGTTGTGGAATCTCCATCTCTGGAGATATTTAAGAGTAGGTTAGATAAATGTCTATCAGGGATGGTCTAGACAGTATTTGGTCCTGCTATGAGGGCAGGGGACTGGACTCCATGACCTCTCGAGGTCCCTTCCAGTCCTAGAGTCTATGAATCTATAAGATCAAATTGCAATTAACTAAATATCTAACATTTCTAATATTCGTTTGAGCTTTGATGTTTCAAAAAATCTGAGATTAGCGTACTAAGAAAATATCCATGAAACATCAACCTACCTTCTACCACTTGTTTTTCTTCTTCCTCTTTAATTTGATTAGCTACCTTCTCCAGTTCTGCTTGCAGCTGAGTTGAAGAGGTATGAGCACGTGCAAATTCATTAAGAGTCTGCCAAGCACTCTTCAAAGAGCTGATAAAACCTTGTTTTAGATCTGATCCCATACGAGAGAGAGAATCTTTCAACTCTAAAAAGATCACAATATCAGGATTATTAGTGAAAATATTAAGTGAACACAAATTTTTTTTTTTTAAGTACTAGCCAAAGGCACCAATTATTGATGCATATGCGCCCAGGCCTCTTATTCCTTTTGATTAAAAGACGACATAGAACACAGCATCTTCATTATGAAAGCAGTATTTGCCACCCATATTTGAAGTAGATGCTGTTAAAGTTTAATTTAATAAAAGGCAAGGAAATACAGTACCAAATACAAAGTATAACATGTTAAGAATCTGAAAAAGTACGTTGGAAATGGCCACTTCATCCTAACCAGACAATTTCTTCCTAGAGCTCCACAGGAAGTCAGAACTCCCTCCAGGTCTCTGACAACCTAACTTGGGAAAAGTTCCTTACAGTCCTGAAATGTGTCAGTTTAACCAAGAGCATGTGAGTTAAACACAAGAGTCAAGGCTCCAATCCGATTGACGCCCTAGATATTACTACTGTCTCAGTAAGTACTGTATCTTTTCTTGGTTACTCCACAGTGACACCAAGTAGAAAGGCTGGCTAGCTCAGTAGCATGAGAATCAACGTCCACCCAGGGTAGGTCTAATTTTTCAACTATATGTGGGAGTGGCAGCGTTGCAGGCACTGGGGGACCGAGTTGGGGATCCAGTTAACTTGGCTACTACTACTTATCCTCAGAATCTTAAGAAGTTAATATGAACAGGACAATTACCTGCAACTATTAAAAATACACCTCCCATTAGTGAAGTTACTAGTTGATGACTGTTAGCCTTAATTAACAAAAGGGCAAACATTTTCAAAACTAAACAAAGACTGTGGGTGCTCAATTTGGACACTTTAAAACAGCCTGATTTCAGAAAGCGCTGAGAACCTGCCCTTTGAAATTCAGCCCTTTAAAGCATCTCAAGTTGGGTCCACAAGAAGAAAGACACTAAAAATCATTAGTCTCTTTTGAAAATGTTGACCTACAATATTTGATGCATTAGAAAATCATAGACTATATATATACAGTAAAATATACATATTAAAAATATTTTACCGAGATGAAGTCTTTTTCTGCCTTTGTGGTGTGGAATGAGAACCGGTTTTATGTCCAAGTCTGGAATAATCATAGGTTCTACCCTATAAGCTACTGGGTCAAGCTGCAAATAAAGAGAAAGCCAGAATAACTAAAATTATTTGACATTTAACAATCCAAAACTTTAGTGACATTTCAGTTAAAGAAACCTGTTGACAATTAGTGAAGACAACTTGTAGATTCTCTCTTTTTCAGTTAACTCAAGTGAACTAATATTTAGTTAAACTGTAAATCACTGCTGGTTCATTAACACAAATGAGTGTTTTTTCTCTTTGATTCAGAGACTCTAGGAGAGGGACATGATAGCAGAGATGAACATTATTTTGCCCCAGCTCTTTAACATAATACATCCATTGCACAAAGGATCTCTCTTGCTACAGAATTAACAAATATCAGTAATCATTCAAAACACCCCCAAAATCTTGCAATACACTACTCAACTGTGTTGAAAGCAACAGAGTCAAGATAAAAACTCAAATTTTCCCCAGTTGTCAGTATTTCATATAGCTGGTATACTGGTTGGTAACATGACAAGATGGAGATGAAGAGAAAGATAAATCTATTGTATTTTACAACAACAATAAAGCGTTTCCAAATCTCGATGTGAACATTAGAAGTGGAGGAAGACAAAGAGCACTCTAAAAGTCAGATGATAGAAAACAGATTCTCAATAAGATTATTATTTTGGCTTTGGAAAGTGAAGAGGGCAGGTGGCAAGGTAATTGGGCTAGGTATTAAGTACATGACTTGCAACCAGCTACTTATTTTCTGTAGAGGTTCAGAAATAACCAAGGGTAATTGCAACTGTTTTAAAATTACTTTTGGTGTGTTAAGAAGTTCAAATGCAGTTTTCCCACCTTCCTTTCATCTAAATTACTAGAAATCCAATCTCACAGGTACTTCACACTCACTGGATGATAAATATTGAAGAATCCTTTGCAGGTAGGAAGTCTATAGTTCTCATCAATCTTCTCCACTCCTCGTACAGAAAGAAACACCCCAATTGGAGAACCCAGGGCAAAGAAATTCTCTGGTTCGAAGTCTAGCACACTGTAAGCCACAGAAACCTAGCAGCACAAAGTAATCAAATCAAATAAATGCCACCTCGAATGTCAGGCAATTCACTTTAAGCCTAACTAAAAAGGAAAAAGATGGTGACTGACTCAGCAAACATCCAACAACCCGGTAGTTTACATTGCAGGGTGGCAGATATTTGCTGGGATATTCTGCCCATATGGCTTACATAGAAAAGCCTTAGAAAGGCACCTTAAAAAACTTACAGGAAAGTACATGAGGATAAGTCAAACTAACAGGAAACATTTCAGTGTACTTTTTTAAAATAAAACTTTAGATTAAAAACAGATCATTTAAATTTCAGGTCTACAATGATGCAGAACAAAGGTAATGTGTAAGCATCCAAAGAAAACCCAAATGACCATTCAACATCATGGCAGTCCATGGGGCTGTGATTTAATGTAGGAGACCTTGATTTGGGAATGGAGTCAGTCCAAGCCACTCTGAGGGCATAAAATTAATTGTGGTGGCCACATTACTGAAAGGAAAGCCTAATGCTAACTTTAACAAGACCTCCCATGCTTATAATGAAAAACAAGAAATTCCCAAGTTCTTTTGCATGACTAGAATGAAATTGGATGTTTTTAATTTTGTTGCTTTAATATACAGCACTGTTCTCAAATAAGATGTTTTAATTAACAATCTCACCTGGCCAGTACCAACTTCAAAATATTCATAGTCAATGTTCACAGAAGAAACCAAGGCACCAACAGAAAGTTTTCTCTTCGACCGCTCATGCAGGCTATCAGGTTCTGAAGTGGCCACAGAAGTAACTGCTTCTTTTGCTTTCTGTGCAGCTTCCTGAGTTTGCACTGCTTTTTTTTCTGCTAATGCTTTTTTCTTTTCCTATTGAAACAAAGTTATCAAAACCAGAAAAAGTTTATTGCTTTGGCAACTTTTCTCAGTCCCTATCTTGGGCTTTCAGATGTACCAATTTACATTTACATAAATTACATGCATTTACAATTGGTCTGTTTCAGATGCCAGAAAAGCATACACACACCCCACCCCACACACCCTTGTTTGTTTGTTTTTTGCCTCTTTCTACCAACCTTCCTTATGGAGCACTGTGAGAACCTGCACAGAGCGTTCTAGGGCACAACTAGCATGAACGCTTGCAGGTAGCCAAATAAAGTACCACAGCATGAAAACTCAGAATATGTGCCATATGACTCAATGAAGCAACCACCACATTCCTTGATTCTTCTAGTTAATGGTAACTGGTTGCCAAGTCACTGAATGTGTTAACATTTATTTTAAGTTTGTGTTAGGAAGAGTGACAGAAAACTGATGGATAGAGGAATTCTTTCATCTATCGTCAAAACAAGTATTGTTTATAGCATGAAATCAGTTCAATATTTGAATGAGGCAGTTTTGTTCATTCTCATTTACAAAAAGCACAGAAAATGATTACTATGACAATACCAGCTTATAGTAGAAGTGATAGAAAACCTGAGAGTCTAAGTTATAAAATGATTAAACTGCAGACCACCTCATTCTGAATTAAGTGCTGTAAGAACTGATACCAATACTGAGCTACCTAGAATTAGTTGTTGGTAGCAATCTAGAATATTGTATTATAAATGGATTTTCCCACGGAAGACCAAGAGCTATTCTCGAGAGTTGAAAATCAACCATTTAAAGGAGGAAGTAATTTGGCATTGCTATTGAAAAGAAACATTTTTCACAAGCACCAATTAAAACATAATCATTAAATAAGGTTATATTTAGAATTAGTATTAAAAAAAATTAATAGCGAACATGCAAAAAAGATATAAGCATTAATCAGGGAAAGGACTAGGGTAGAGAGAGAAACTTTCACCTCTAAGTCATACTTTCAAATCTATTTCAGACCAATAGTGACCACAAGACACTATCTGACTGCTGGTGGGAACCTGAATTCTATTGGACTTTCAGTTGGACTTAAGCACTTCTGAATATTTTACCTGTGATGACTAACATATTTCATATATTTTTCTGACAGTATAAAATATAGGGCTGCCAAGTGATTAAAAAAGTAATCGCAATTAATTATAGTGTTAAACAATAATAGAATACCATTTATTTAAATGTTTTTGGATGTTTTCTACATTTTCAAATACATTGATTTCAATTACAACACAGAATACAACGTGCACAGTGCTTACTTTTTATTTTGTGCAAATATTTGTAATAAAAAATAAATATATAGTATTTTTCAATTCACCTAATACAGGTACTGCAGTGCAATCTCTTTATCATGAAATCTGAACTTACAAATGTAGAATTATGTACAAAAAGTAACTGCATTCAAAAATAAAACAATGTAAACCTTTGGAACATACAAGTCCACTCAGTCCTACTTCTTGTTCAGTCAGTTGTTCAGACAAATGAGTTTGTTTACATTTGCAGATAATGCTGCCCATGTCTTGTTTATGTCACCTGAAAATGAGAACAAGCGTTCACATGCCACTATAGCTGGCACTGAAAGATATTTATGTGTCAGATGTGCTAAAGATTCATAACCACCATTCTAGAGGACGTGTCCATGCTGATGATGGGTTTTGCTTGATAACGATCCAAAGCAGTGCATACCAGCGCATGTTCATTTTCATCATGAGTCGGATGTCACCAGCAGAAGGCTGATTTCCTTTCTTGGTGGTTGGGGTTCTGTAGTTTCCGCACTGAAATGTTGCTCTTTTAAGACATCTGAAAGCATGCTTCACACTTTGTGCCTCTCAGATTTTGGAAGGCACTTCAGATTCGTCAGAAACCTTGGGCTGAGTGCTCTAGCTATCTTTACAAATCTCACATTGCATTTTGTCAAATCTGTAGTGAAAGTGTTCTTAAAACGAACAACATGTGCTAGGTCATCATCCAAGATTGTTATAACATGAAATATATGGCAGAATGCAGGTAAAACTGTGCAGAACACATACACTTCTTCTCCAAGAAGTTCTGTATCACAAATTTAATTAATGCATTTTTTTTTTAAACTGGCGTCAGCATGGAAACATGTTCTGGAATGGTGGCCGAAGCATGAAAGGGCATATGAATGTTTAGCATTTCTGGCATGTAAGTACCTTGCAATGCTGGCTACAGAAGTGCCATAAGAACAGCTGTTCTTTCTTTCAGGTGACACTGTAACATTATCACCCAGAAATGTAAACAAACTTGTCTGTCTTAGCAATTGGCTGAACAAGAAGTAGGACATAGTGCACTTTTACATTGTTTTGTTTTTAAATGCAGTTACGTAACAAAGAAAAATCTACATTTGTAAATTGCACTTTCATGATAAAGAGATTGCACTACAGTATTTGTGAGGTGAAGTGAAATACTATTTCTTTTGTTTCATTTAACAGTGCAAATATCTGTAATAAAAAATAATAATACAAAGTGAGCACCGTACCCTTTGTTTTCTGTGCTGTAATTGAAATCAATATATTTGAAAATGTAGAAAAACACCCAAAAATATTCAATAAATTTCAATGGGTATTCTATTGTTTAATAGTGTGATTAAAACTGTGATTAACTGCAACAATTTTTTAAAATCACAATTTTTTTTTAGTTAATCATGTGAGTTAATTGTGATTAAATCAACAGTCCTAAAAAAATATTGTTTGGCTCTAACTTTGCTGAGCATAGTACCTTTGGAAAGAAAGTTACTATACCTGTGTGAAGTATGGATTTAAAAAAAATTGGCATACCTACTGAGTTAAGCAGTTTTAAAGCAGAGACTGGTTTTATATTATGCAGTATTGCAGCGAAAGGTTCATTAATACTGCCCACAACGTCATTCACACAGCTTTTAGGTATTTAATAGTTGAAGCAGAAGACTGTTTTTAGTGACATGCTGCATAATCCTTCTATGTGCAGAGAGCTTCTGACAACCTCTGATGTGGCAATTTTATGCATGTTTTATAGAGAAGTATTGAAATCATTTGGGCCATTACATAACAGTAGAGAATGGTACATAATAATAGAAAAACAAATAACGTTAAGTAATGCCAATATAAATGCATTATAAAACCATGCACATTTACCTGTTTGGCTGCTCTGTCTTTTACAAAGTTGGCAATTTTCTTTCTTGGTCCAAGAGGTATACCCATTTCCTTCAGGTCATCAACTGTACACATCAGCTGGGAAAAAAAAATTATATATATATATATATATATACATACACACACACACATATACATACACACACACACACAGAGAGAGAGGGAGAGAGAGAGTGCACACGCACACTTCTTACTTCTTAGTGACTTACAGAAAATATGTCTTAAAAATTAGTGACGTAAACTCAAATAGCGCAGATTAAGATTTACACAGAATTAAATAAAAATCAAAGAGAGTGTAGGACAACAACAAACATAAATAACAGGAGACCAACCTACTGAAAGTGTTATGGATTCATATAATATTTAATCTTAAGTATACAACACATACAATTAAAGTTTCAATTTTTAAAAAAGCTCTTCAGACCAAGTTCTAAAGCAAAAAAGATTGTCTGGCTCCTGACGTCAACTTAAACTGTTAAATGTACCAGAGATTCCATATCAATTCTCTCCTTTTCAAATGTGTCGATATATTCTGAGACACTGAGCATTTCCAGAGCCTTTTGTAAGGTTGGATCTTCATCCTCTACATCAGGATCACAGGGCTCCTCACCAGGAGTAATCATGGGCGCCAAGGAGTTGGTATTCTCTGTCACCTTGAGAGAAGATTAAAGCAGCACAATGAGATTGACAGAGTGAGGCATTAGCAGCAAGCTTCAGTGAACAAATATATGCTAAACCGTATTTTTTAAATATCGGTAACATTTGAGCATTGTTACTTATCGTAGCCTCAGGGCTTTAAAGAAAACAAATATCAAATATCAACATCAAATTTTCAACCAATAAGAATGGACTGACCCTAAATGAAAATATTTAAAAGGAGACTAAAAGTGACAATGGGGTTCCAGGAGTTTTGAATCTCCATGGTTTACACATCAACTACCCTCAAGGTTAAAAAAATAAAAAATAAAAAAAAAAATCTACCTGCCCTCACTCTCAATCTGAGACCTGAGAACTAAAGTAAACGGACTCCTCCTCATGTATATCCATCTTTACTCACAAAGTTCTTCAAGCCACTATTTTACTTCTCTTTTGCAGACAGCTTTACCTCACTTTCCCTACTTGCTCAATGCCATAGAATCTGTAACAGAGCCAATGTTTAGAACTTAAAAGTTTCTGGGTCCCGGCCCAATGCTTAAATCCACTAGACAGAACCTCCATAGACCTTTAAGTTTATAAGGTACAAGAAACTTCAAATATAGAGACTACAGACACACACAGACTGATTATTCTTAGATTGCATTTTTCCATTAGTAAATTAAAATTTACTATCACATCAGGTACTGTGTTAAACTGATAAAAGTTCTGACAGCTTGAGAAACATCTCCAAAAAACCAGCAGAGTGAATTCACCTCAAAATTCAGGTATGCAAGTAATACCTGCTTGTCACGAACAACTGTATCATTCACAAGTCCATTAGCAGCAGTGGGAGGTCCAGAGTTTCCTGATGAAGTCAAATCTTTCTGGTTGGACAATATGTCAAATAAAATTAAGGCACCTGGAGATATAAATTGTTTTGAGTAAATATTCCAGTTTTCTTGATCCAAAATCTCAAATAGGACTTCTTGGGGATGGCAGTGGCTAGAGGTAGGGCGCAAAAAGTTCATTTACATAATTTTACAGAAAAATTAAAAAACAAAAAGAAACAATGTTCAGATACGACTTAGATAATGTTTTCACCCCTCAGCCACGAACACTTATGTGAGAATTCCTAGCATATAGAAATTGCTTAAAGCTGGTTCACTTGATCAGCAATTACAATAGCCAACATCCCCTTTACTCATTACCTCAGGTTACGGACTCTTCCTAGAGGCAGGACTGGAGAAACTGAGCCCAGACAACACAGCCAGGAATTCATAGCTTCATAATACCCATAAGGCACGCATAGTAGGATAGTATTTATCCCCATTTTACAACTGGGGAAAGCAGGCATGGAAGATAAATGACTAACCCATTGTCGCGTGTCAAATTGCGTTTTTAAGACTAGACTAGAATCCAAGTTTTTTGACTCCCATCTCTATGCTCTAATCTCTAGATCATAATGCCTCTTAAAAATTGAGTATTATAACCTGACTATATTGATATTTTGCATGAGTAGCCAACAACGCTCCAGAAAACCATTATGGTCCATCAGGCCAGCTTTCCCCATGTTTAAACGTAGTTTGCATTTTTCTCTATCTAGCAATGCTATTTTGTCCCAGAAAGTAAACAGATATATTAGTAGATTACCTAAACTGTGCCCAGCAACAGAGACTCCTCCTTTAAAGTCTGGGTTGCGACTCATAAAAAGTGCATGTAGGCGGTTCATTTCCAGGCCTACTTTATCCACAATGCTCTGACAGTAGGTTGGGCTGTTGTAAAACAGTATATCAAGCAAGGTCTCATTGGTGAAGTGGCGCAGACGTCCAATGCTTGGCAAAGTGATTTTTTTAATATTCCTGGTGGTGCAAAAATTTTAGATGTAGAATGATTATTTTAAAAGTCTTTATAAGAGCTTTGCAATTCCTTTTTTCCGTAGTTTTGAAGGTTTAACCATCTGGCAATTAATTCAGAGTACCCTAACCATAGCAGTCAAGTTCTCCACACTGCTCAAACCAAAATAAAACTTTCTGGACTCATCTCAAACTCATACATAAGTGCCAATACCTTCTCTTTAAATTGTTAGTGTATTTATTTCTATGTTAAGGAACTTATATCTCTCTCAACCTTTTATGCCATGTCTAGGTTTAAAGGAAAACCTGCGATATTACTTCATTACAGTTTTGCCCTGTTGCCAAGGGTGTGGGGATGAGGAGAAACGACTGCGTATAAAAATAGGAGGTAAAATGAAGTACAGCCTCCTGACAGCCTGCACCAGAAAGGAAAGAGAGAATACAGCAAACAGGAAGGGAAGAGACAATAAGAATAGGACTACAAATAGGGAGGCTACAAATGAAGGACAAGCGGTGACAAGAGGAGAGGTTAATATTTAAAAAGACAATACATATTAACCCTCTTTACTGCACTCAGCTGTAGAAATGATGAGTGAAAGATAATTTATTCATTATCTTCCCTCCTATTCGTGATCATGTAACATCTCTAACAACAACTAACACAATTGCTTATGTGGAAAAGAAACGTCAGGAAAATATTATTCTATTATCTCTTAATGAAGTCTAGCAGTTGGAAATAAGGGAAGTCAGCACTATGTGATCATCTAGCTTGTTCTAATCACCCACTGCTTAGAAACTTCTCAACTAAAACATTACAGAAGAATCATTCTATTGTTATCAGACCATGTTTATCTATCTTGCCTTTATGGTATGTAGTAATTTCTCATTCATTTTCCTTAACTCTATTAAGTACCGTATTATGCAATTTGTATGAGAGACGCTGTGCATAGTGGTACCGTACTGTATACAGACCTGTCTACACCTGTCGCATCCCCATGTAGAGAGCTATGCCAGTGAACCGGTAGGAATTCAACTCTGCTCACTTTAAGTTCCTCTAAAGACTTCTTAAAATGAGTCTGCAACAGTTTCAGAGACACGGTCCTAAAATCATCAACTTGGGAGTGGTGGGAGGGAAGTAATGGGAATCAGATATTAATGTCAATCAAACAAAGGCCTAACACATGATTTCAAATATGTTTCTCAACTATACTGAACATTTTTAAAGTCCTCTTTCCCCATTTAATCATTTTTCTTAAAGAAGTTACCTACATAAGCAGTTTTTGTGAAATGTTGTATAAGAAAACTGTCAGGAAATAGTTAAATATCTAGTTCAAAGTTGTATTTGGTGTATCCCCAGGTAAAACCATATTTAGTTCCATGATCAAATATATTTTTGTGGGGTGTTTTTTGTTTTGATTAGAATAAATATGGCATATAAATTTATTAGGCAAAAGTCTTACCCTAAATGTTTAAATTGTTTCAACAGTTATACAGGAACTTATAAAAATATGAGTTTAGTGTTGAGGGACTCATAGCAATAGCTAAAATTATCAATGATCGTTTTGAGGAAAAACCAATACTATTTTCCATTTTTTGGTTTCTTTCTCAAAATAAGAAAATATTTGCCGTTCTTAAAATTAACACATTGTTCAAACAACATTTCAAAAGCAACATAAAAACTGTCTATACCACATTAAAGAATTCAATTAATGAAGAGAACGATAACCCAAGTTTAAATACTTAAGAATAAATCTATGATTAAAGACTTACCACATTCAACAATGCTTCTAAATCGCAAATCACACACAGGACCTATGCCATGAACCATGAACACTAAATGGTCTATTTGAGACAGCTCTCCTATAAAAAGCAAAAGAACAAATAATATTAGTATCTGATTATGCTCACAGTGAGGCTGTTTAGTCATGTACTTTTATATAACAAGTATTTAGGGGTTAGGACAGGACAGCAATAATGTGGCCCAGGATACAATTTCACCTACAAATTTTCTTTTATAATTAAGAAAATCCATTTATTGCCACCGCTCCAATTTTACTTAACTTTTCCTGTCTATATTATTTACTGCAATGCCAGTGTCATTTCACATGCAAGAAAGTGTGGAATTACACAGTTATATATATATATGCGCATGCCTCAGAGCCTGCCCATCTATGGAAGTACAGTGCAAGTTCAAAGAAGTGAACACTTAAAAGCAACTCAAGCACCTCAAACTGATGACCATGTTGGGTCTTTTGTTCAAATGGGAAGAAAAAGCTGTAGTTTCAGACAAAGCAGTCTAAGATTTATACAATTAGCACAACATTACCAGTAAGATTATACTCTCACACTGTCTATATCTATTAGCAGAAAACTAACTAATGTTAATTTTCAAAAAACTTTTCAGAATTATGGGACGGAGTAGCCTAAAAATCCCAGAGGCAGATTTAGGAAGCCGATTTAACTGTGAAAGTGGAAGATTTATTTGTAGGCAAGGAGCAACTCACTGACCCTTACAAAAACAAACAATGTTCTCCAATAATACGCAATGACGGTTGCACTGATAACACTTGCTTGCCTCTTGGTTGTAAGAACGGCACTCTCCTGGAAACACTGTCTGCCTGACAAATATATTGGGGCAAAGAACGATTGTTTTGCAAAGCTTTGATCAATCTGATTTATAAACCACAGGCAAAAAAAAAAAAAAAGAGGGACTCTGGAGGACTCTCCCACTGCAGTCCACATGCGCCCTGTCACATACCATCAGGAATTTCATCATGATCATCATCAATGCCACGCTTTACCACCCTTGGCCTTGTCTGACCATCTTGTGTGGTCCCCCATTCATCTGGTACAGCAGAAGGTTGGAACTGAACTATAACCTGAAAAGAAATATATCGTCTAATTTTAAACAAGGAAAACTCATTTTCTAGTCTGTTTATCTGAAAATTCCGGCCTTGGAATGTACGAAGGTACTGTATGTTTTAATATACCTCTTCTCATTCACTAAATGTATCCCTTGTGACTGACTCCAATACATTTTCTGCTCTTGGCTACTATGATTCCTATGCTTTATTGGGTGAGTGGCTAGCCGACTAAAACTAAACTAAAACAAGACTTAAGTAATTCTTGTTGGTTTGGGGGAAGTAACTAGACAAAATAACCTTTGCCAAGTTGTCTTCCATAATTGGGGGAAGTTGGCCTGCTGATTGGTTCAGGATTGCAATGCCCAAGAGTACCTTTCATACTTCGTCATGTCCACACTTGGTTAGCACGTTAGATATTTTTCTGTCAGGAGACAGACCTGACAATAAATCAGTCTCAAAGTGACAACATTACGTATACTTTTTCACATGGGGCAATATCTTAAGTCAATTCAGAAACCTCAGCTAGCACAGAATTCAGCCATCTGCCTACTTACCTGAATTTTCAGCTAGAAGCATGGTACATTCCACAATCTACATTGGTTTGGTGCAATTTAAGGTACAGGTTTTAAACTAAACAGCCCATAATGGCTTGAGTGCTGCCTAACTGAAGGATGTGCTAGCTGAAACATCATAGCTTCTGTTATATGCAGTGTTGTAGCTGTGTTGGTCCCAGGATATTAGAGAGACATAGTGGGGGAGATAATATCTTTTATTGGACCAAATTCTGCTGGTGAGAGAGACAAGCTTTCAAGTTCACACAGAGCTCTTCTTCTAGCCTGTGTTATGCAGGAGTTCATAGTACATGATGACAGCGGTCCCTTCTGGCCTTAAGATCTATTGAATATCTCCTCACATGATTCCACAATAGCCAAGGTCAGCTGAGCTGACAATCCCTTATTTAACCACTAGGGAGCTGCTGGCAGGTATTCACAACAAAAGGCCTTTGACTTTAAAAGTTGCCCCACCTCCCCAGTGGCCTAAGAACATCCAAGTGTATTGAATTTATGGTTACATTGCAAAATCTCTCAGGTTTTAGAATGGAGGATGATTTTTATTATTTCTGATAGTTTGTTGAGGTAAAGAGAGTTTATAAATATTATTTTTAATGTACACACGCCCAAAGCAATGGATAAGTGCAGTTTTAAAACTCCACATGCTAAATTTGCATACAAGTTATGCCTTAACTGTACATAAAAGCACTGAACTCCATGCTACACTGCAAAGACCTAAAAACCAGATAGTTAGCATTACCTTAGGATTATGCATAACAATTGTTTCCCCATTTGGAAATTCAAGTCGCCGGTGCCACTGATTCGTAGTTACAGCTTTTTTATATTCTGCCTGCAACAATAGACAAGTTAGGTAAAACCAGTATGTTTGTTTAGACTAACTACATGTAACATGCCAATTCAAAAGTTAGGGCTTGCCTACGTGATGCACTAGGGCACTCCAGCGGGGGTGTATATTCTCATGTGCACCAGTGTGTCACATATGACCTGTGTGAACCCCGTTGGCACGCACTAAAAGTTCCCTAGTGCATGGTGATGTAATCCTGTTTCAAACAGCACTATGTCAGTGTGCACTAGGAAACTTTTAATGCATGATATGCTGGTGCACCACCAGAATTTACAATTCAGTTGGTGTGTACTAATGTAGTATTTTTCAATTACTGGTCTGTGGACTGGTGCCCATTCCCGAGATCTCCCTGACACAGTTTAGGAAAGCAGAAAGCTAGTCCCTGGTATCAAAAAGGTTCAGAAACACTGCACCAATGCACCAGGTTGACAGGTATTTAGAATATGCTAGGTCACTACTCGCATAATTTTATTTACAGTAGGGAAAATGATAGGGATATATACACTATAATGTGACTCAAGTTATAATCTGGCAACTGCATAAATATATTTTAGGCCAAAAGCACAAGGGGACAAAAGTGAGTCTTAAAGTATCTTACGAAGCCCCACTTTGTGCATGAGAAAACACTAATTTAGCCTCTTTCTGTAATATAATTTCAACCAGGAATGTAAAAGCTTTCCTAGAAGAGAGGTAATAGCTCAGAATTGTTAGGATAAGTTCTTAGTTATGTTTACTTAAAAGTAATACTGACCTCTAGCTTCTCACTGAAATCCTCAGTATAAGGAATAAACCTGCTATCTTTGTCTCCCTTATAAAACCATGTACATCGTCTGACTTCAGATGGCTCTTCGTCCCAATATACAGCTTTTCTTAGTCTGTCATACAGGTAAACATCATAGCGCCCCCCATCAGTGCTCAAAACCACGCTCTCAGGATCAGGTTGGACTAGAATACAAAATTCATGTTTTGTCACAATAGTAATGTGTGCTTTCCTCTTTTAAAGCTGTGAAAGAGATTAGCATCATGACTGACATTAACCAATTAAAACAGTAATGAACTCTGTTCAAAACCCCTGCCTTTATCTCTTTCATTATAATGTATGTACTTCTCCACACTTTTAGATAAAGGAGTGAAAACATTTTCAGGAGTGACAGCTTGGAGGTACTTATTTTTTCTGTTGAACAAAGGACAGTAATGAAATACTAGTGGGGAAAGACCTGTTTAGACATACTGTGGTGTGTCACTTTCTCCAGTTGTTCCATTATGAAATTCAGTAGGCTGAGAGCAGAGTAAAATATGCTATTATCCTGATCTATGAAGTAAAGTGTCTCAAAGACAAGGATTCTAGTTAGTTTCAGATGCATGCTAGTACACTGAAGTGAGTGGAGTCTGTGGAAAAGCACAGCACCACAGGATGGACAGAACAGGAAAATGAAAACAGACCACAAAAGGAAGGAGGGAAAACAGGAGAAATAATATGAAAACTTAGAAGGCATTAGAACAACAGTGAACAGGCAAGTTCCTCAATCAACAGTAATGTAGTTGCTAGAAATTCTCTACATGTTATACAGAGTACAAGAATACTAATTCTGTATCCACCTCTCAGATTCAATTATCTTTCTTACTGTAAGTGTGTAACAAATTGAGCCCTGAAAGTTTATTCTCACTGCTTAGTTATGTGCAGCAGATCCTATTCGACTCAATGGTATTTTGCAGAACCACCACCCCATTCCACCCTAATCTTCACCCACAGATACCTAGAATCAGCTAATAACTTCCATTTTTTTCATCAATAACTATCCTACAAAGTTGGGCCATCAACCTGTAAAGGCTAATATATCAAGATAAGTAAATCCATTTGAAATCACACTCTTCTAGCATTGCTACTTTCTAATAAAAAGGTCTTTAGTGGGAGTGGAATGTTTTGCCATATTTCTCATTATAAATTTGTTTCTATCAGATCCTTGAAAATAACTTCTTAAGAAATTGGTCAAGTTTATATCTCCAATTACTGGAAAAAATAAATTAGAGACATGGTTATCAAGACGGATAGGGTTAATCATTAGACCAACCATCTCTTTTCTGAAAGACCACTCTGCTCTATCATCTTCAACAGGGTAGATAAAAATCAATTATTTAAAAAAAAATCAGAATTTTTTACTTAAATCGGATTTTTTTGATAAAATGCTTTTTGAGGAAAAAACCTATTTAAAGATTGTTTTAATTAAAATACATTATAGCTCAAAGATATCTCATCATGGAATAGGGATTATAAATTCTAATTCTGTAGTATGATACGATATATTAATGTAATGTTTAAGAAAAGTTTTGTAAATATGTTCCAATCTTATGGGATTCCAGAGGCACCTGTACAGATTATTTAGGTTAATCTTTCTATCTACACAATTGGACTCAGTGCTCAGTCTAGAAGATACCATCAGAGATGCTTAGTTTTGCAGTTCTCAAACTGTGGATTTGTGTCTCTAAAGATAACATGCTTGTTAACAGCAAAAATGTTTTTAAATAAATAAATAATACACAGAGGTGAGAAATAACAAATCTGCAAATTTGAGTACACAGAGTCAATCCCTTACCTCTCTCAAAGTGCAAAGTTTCAAAAAGTTCAATGAAAAGAAGATTGTTGGGGACAGAATAGATCTGGACAAGAAGTCTGGAGATAAATGTGAGAAGGGAGGGACAGGCAGTAGAAACAAAAGTGAAACTGTTTGAGCAGCATATTCCAGAAGGCTTGAGGTCTTTCTGAGTGTACCGTTCATTGATTTGAGATCTACCATACCATTCTCTCACCAGAAGGGAAAACCTATACTGGCAGCAGGCCGTAAAAGAGACCCAGTTTGGGAATAAGAACCATTCAAGAACTATATGTTTATTGATGATGTTTTAAAGAAAGTCACACCAATGAACTGATGGAAGTCACTTAAGCACTTGGATTCAGAGACTGTTAAAGTGATAATCTCACTTTTAACAGCAGTAGCTTCTTCTTCCAATGTAGAAAGAATATTTTCTTCCTTTGGACTAATTCATTCCAAATTGAGAAATTGTTTGGGGCCTGAAAAAGCAGGAAAGCTTGTTTTTTCTCTTCCAGATTATGAACAAACAGGAAAATGAAGGTGAAGACGACTGAGTTAGCGGCAGAAGCCAATATTTTAAGTTTCTCATGTTCACCTGGCTGACAGTCTATTTAATTTTTGTGGGTTTTTTAAATACTTAATTTAAAAAATTGTTTTATCTAAAATAGTTAACAAAAACAAACCTGATTTTAAAAAACCTGAATGTTTAACTACATTCAAAAATTCATATGCTTGTTTTGTTAAAATATTATGTGTTTGCTGTTTAAGAAAAAATCCAAAATACATAATGTTGTTGTTTTAAGTATCAGAGGAGTAGCCGTGTTAGTCTGCATCTGTAAAAGCAGCAAAGAATTTAACAGACGTTTTGGAGCATGAGCTTTAGTGGGTGAATACCCACTTCGTAGGATATTTTTGTTTTAGTTAAATAAAACAATTTAAAATGTAGGTCTGGTGATGTTCTCCTCTTAGTACAGCATGGCAAGAAAATCGTCCAAATATTAATGATTAATCTGTTGAATTGGAGATTGTTCAACTCCCAATGACTTCATAAATATCTGCTTCAATTACCTTTGGTAAATAAAATAACCAAACAATCATTCATGTTCTGATATAACTGTAAAACTAATCTGAGAAGTTTTCAAAATAAATCACTTAAAAAATGTATAGTGTGTACATCTATCTCTGAGTTGTGAAGAATATGTTTTAAGGTTATAACAACCAACAAGAATGCACTTTTATGTAGAAATCCATGATTAAATCGAGTCTCCTGACTAATGATTTAAATCATGATTTACTGTATATACCGTTCATAAGCCAAATATTTTTGGTAAAAAATTGACACATCAAAGAGAGGGGGTAGGCTTATAAATGGGACTACACCAAAATTTGATGATTTTAAACTTTTATGGAATTATTGAGTTGAATATCCAATACATGGTTGTTTTGTTTACCTGGAGTGCACAGAGTCCCAGGCATAGAGTCCCTCAGCTCCCTGTGGCCATGGTTCGCTGTTCCCAGTCACTTCCACTAGCCACTCACCCCAGCTCCCATTGGCTGGGAACGGCAAACTGTGGCCACAGGGAGCTGAGGGGCTCCATGCCTGTGAACGCTCCAGGTAAGCAAAACAGCCCAACCCAGCGGCTTAACCTGATGCACTGGGAGCCAAAGTTTTCCAACCCCTGAAATATAGGGTCAGCTTTTGAAAGGGTCATACTGTTTTTCCTACTTTTACTTATCCATCTTGGGGACTTGGCTTATAAACGAAAGGGCTAGTGAATGAGTATATACAGTAAATGAAATCCACCCTGATCTTCAACCCAAAAAGACTGATATTTTGCCCATCCACAAGAAGGAAGATGTAAGGCAGAGCTAAAAAAAATATAGTGCATACAATCACACAGAAATGCAGCACAGCAAGTTTGTTATTGTGGGATGGTTACTTATATATTAGATCTGTAAGCCTCAATAGTAATGATGACAAGTAGCAAACGTCCAACCTAGTAAACCTCTGGATTAGTAGGGGGGGGAAAAAAAAAAAAAAAAAAAAAAAGGATTGGTTCAAGTTTACTTTCTCAGTATAAGCCAATACCCAACATTCTCACAGCATTCCTTCTTCATCTTTATAAATGAGCCGCAGAACCCCTGCATCTATCTTCACATTCAGTGGCATGCAACCACAATGTAAGAATAAGATGTAAAAAAAGTTTCACTGCTTACCAGAGTTATAAACTTCTTCTAGTGTTACAGAATCTAGAATGCTGAATGGCATCCATATTTGCTTGTATTCCACCTCCTTGCAGTAAAACCAGTGAGGCTGAACTGGTTCATATTGGTTCTGTAGCAAAATAGGTGGTGCCTGCACCAGTGGACCTGCAGGTCTGGAAGCTTGCAGTGCTTGTGATGGTGATGGTAGTGCCAGCTGTGAATGAGGAAACTGAAAATACACGAGTTTTATTACAGATGATTGAAATATCTCTGTCTCAAATTATGTTTATTGAGTATATTTTATATTTCATTTAGGAGGTTATTCTCACTTGTCACTCTCACGTGCTCCCCTTTCCAAATTATTACCTTTTTGGCATACAACTTTTATATACAGGATCTCCATCTGATGGTGTTTTTAAAATCCATATCATTTCAAGTTAAAGATATTTTTCTGTTCTCAGAAAAGATGGATAAGTAAAAATGGCAAAAACGATGAGACTCTTTTTCTCAGAAAAAGTAATCAATTAAAACTGCTGAAGTTTCAAACTTGTTATGGCCTAAGTGCTTTCCTTCATTTGAAAAAGTTGTTTTAAAATAAATGTTTGAAGTTTGAAAATTCAGGCTCAGCATGTTTATCTTTCCTATGGGTACCATATACATACCTATACTCTGTTAGCTGCTCACTTAGACATGGATACACCAATGCAAGTGTTCACAGCTAATTTCAGTGAGTGGCTTGTACTTGTTGGGTTCAAAGAACACACAATCTGTGTCCCCAATCCTGCAAATGAATCTGGACAAGTGGATCCTTACCCCAGTGACTCAGGAAATTTAAGTCCTGATTCTGAGAAGCTCTATGACTCTAAACTTGATTTGGGCTCCATAGGAGTTGTGGATTCTGATGACCTCTCAGGATCAGGCCCAAACTGCAAAAAAGGAGTTTTTCCCATTGCCATCAAGGGGACCACAGATTTCAACCTCGTGTTAATGTGAGAAAAGGTGGCAAAATCAAACACCCAAAAAGTAAAAATATTTCAAATTCCAAAAGTTAAGGTTGTTCAGGCATCATTAACTTGGCACTATTACATATACTCATAGACAATTATCTTTCTATTCCTCTTTCCCTAGTGAGCAACAGAGGCAGGAAAATTTATGTAAAATATGTTTAACCTAACATCATCCCTTTAAAACTGAAATCATTCTGACTACCAGCTTGTCCTCCAAAACCAAAGGATTTTTTAAAAAAGCTATCCTGAGAATCACAAGAGCTAGAAACTAATGTTTTTCACCATATGAAACCCCGGAATTCAGAATTTTATCTGTTACATAGCCTAGCTGTTAAAATCAAGTAGCTTTGAAGACGTCACTTAGTAGATCAGTAAACTTTCCCAAAGCAGTGGTCCTAGATCAGTGAAGACATTTTGATATCAGAGGTCAAAAGGACTCAAGATTCTCTTACTCTGTTGAAGGGTAACATGAAGCAGAACTAACACAGAAAATTAAGACTATGGTTAGGGAAAAATAGAACAATCTGAAATAATTCTATATTAACACCAAGAAATCAAAGATCATTCGCATACCGGTGACAATGATCCTGGAGGGGTCGGATACATGTGGATAGGTGGTACAGAGGGTGGTGTCTGACCAAGCTGGCTTGGTGTCTGACTCTGCTGCAGCTGTGGTGGAGTTATGTAAGGATTAGCTCTACTGCTTAAGGTGGTATGGCGATATGGGTTATATCCTTGCTGCGATGTTCCATGAGGTGGAGTAGAAAAGTTTGCAAGTGGGGGACAACTCTCTGGAGGAGTCTGATAAGCCCTGATTCCCACCAGGGAAGTAGGTGGTGCACTAAAAGATGACTGTGGCTTCGGAACACTTGCCGAAAAAGCATTCTGCCCCTCCTGTGATCCAGGCAAGAGTGGAGGAGAAGTTAGAGCCTTGGAGAAGGCTGATGGTCCAACAGGTGGTGTCACTGTTGTTAAGGGTGGCTGCCCTATGCTTCCAAATGGATCATTGCTAGTAGGTACTTGGGAGAAATAGCTAAAAGTCTGTGGTGGATTAGGAGTAGCAGAAGTCTGACCCAAGAAGCTGTCTTCTTCTCCAACATCTGTGGAATCATCTGCAATGAAACATACAGCAATGGTTAATGGAGCTATTCTAAGGAATTTTATCATTTGCTCTATAGTCAGAAACTGCTCCATAACAGTATAAACTATTTCCAATATTTTGCTTATCTTAAGTGTTTTGGCAGAATTTAGGCACGTTCATGAAGGTTAAACATGCCATACAGTACAAGGTAGTAAATCTCCAATAACATTTGATTAATTTTATAGTCCATTTTAGAAACACACAGACAAAGCAATCTGAGTTAATTAAAAATCCTAGCTTGTTAGCCTTAGATCTGAATTCCTCTTATTTACAACGGGCTTATCATACCAACCCAGGTGTACTTGCACAATACAAAAAATTTAATCAAGTAGTAAAAAAACGACATTATAAAAACTTCACTCCCTTTTATTTTCCTTCATCTGCAAAAAGAGGACCATTTGAACTCATTCCACCTCCTAAGAAAAGGCCAGTATAAACAGATGTGCATGGAAGGATGACTTACGCCGACTTTATTGTATTCCAGGGGGAAGCAGGTTCCAAAGTACATGAACATTTTGGAGCAGCTTGGCAAAAGCTCCCCCTTCCCACAAGTCAACAACGTAACTCTGAGATGAGTTTGTAAACAATTAGTGACACGGTTGGCTCTAAATATGTTTAGTGTCCACACCACAACATAGTTTACACTCCATTAATGGAAGTTGCTGCTAACTGCATGACACCCCTACCAATGTCCAATTGTTTTCCTGCAGCCAGGTCATAACATTTATTTTATTACATTAGACAAGTTGCTTAACACAGCTTGTATAACTGATTGGCTAGTCCTCCATCCTCCCAGCTTTCAACATAATGTTGATGGTGTTGCTTGGCCTCTGCGCACATAGCACAAGTCCATACTTTCCCATCAGCATGGATGCAAACTTGATTAGGTAGTCAAGTAGCTATGGACATGGAAAAAGGTCAGTGTAGGGTAGTCTTGTGAAACATGATGGCACAGATACAATTTAGTCATAATGAACATGCCAGAGCCTCATTACAAAAAGAACTGTAACACTACTGTAGTCATAGCCTAATCTGGAGGGTGATGAACTCAGTCCTCTCAGTTTCCCCAACTTTCTTTCAAGTAGCACTACAGACCAGAAGATTACTCCCACCATTATTCATTACTCTGCTGCAGACTTTGCTTGCCTCTGACTGATTTTTTGGAAAAGGCAAGGCTGCTAAACCCACCAAAGCAATTGCATAGTGTGTGGTTCTCTTCTGAATGCTATACACATTTTTTTTTTTAAATGCACCCTTTACTTCATTGGCTGTAGGGAGCAACCCCTTTGATAGTAGCTCCTTAGTTGTTTGCACACTTTCCTTGATTTCTTTAACACATATTATATAAGTTGGTATCTTATACTTTGGATTTTGGACATCACAGCCTGCAACTAAAAACTCCCTATTCCAATAAAAATCCAGATCTTTCCTTTTCCGAGTTTCCTCAGAAAAATACTGATTATTTTAAAAAAGAAGGTCCATGCATCAGATATGCCCTTTGCCACTGAGATATGGCAATGTACTACTCACCCTTGGACTAAGCTATGCAATAGCTAAGGAAGGTGAGAGAAACCTTAGATTTTTAAATATCAAAAGTCTTTTAAGTAACAGTACAACAATACTAAGAGATGAAGCTGGACACCACTCTGCAGGGTATATTTGTTGGAGAGAGCTGTGGGAGAAAGAAGAGACACAAACATTCAGTTGAATATTTGTTAGCCTTAGCAGAGGAGTGAACAACATAAGGAACAAGAAGAGAGGAGGTAAAAAGGAGCAAAACAAGGGACATTTTTGCAGTCTGGTTTCCTGTACACTAGGCTGGCAGTTCTGAAGAAGCCCCTCTGCCTGAACTTGGCATGATAGGCTTTAAAATCAGAAGAATGATCATTTCAATACTCCATCTGATCTTTAGATTTTTCCTATTTTCCAGCTGATCAACTCTCATCAGAAACAGGGCCCCCATGCACTCTGCTTTGTGTAAGTACCCAAGCTCCACTCTATTTCTGTGGTCCAAAGCCAGGTGGTTGTTTTTTCAGGAATGATCCACCAATTACTTGCCCCATCTTAACCAACATCAACTCTAAATAGGGTGTGTCTCAACTGGAAGGCTGAGAACCATCACATAAGCAGGAGATATATGTGAGCATGCCTCAGATAGATAAAAACTTATAAGACAAGTAAGTATATAAAGAACCTACAGTGAAAGACCACAGTAACCATCATACCAGATCAGGGCAGTTGGTCCACCTATTCAAGTATCTTATCTTTGACAGTGACCAATGCCAGTTAATTCTGAGGAAAGAACAAGGAACCTCACAATAGCCAGTTAGAGAATAAAGTATGACTGTGAAATCTTGCCTCTAGCTTCCTTATCTCCCTGCTTACTGCAAACAGAATAATTAATTTAGTTCCCTTTTCCTTCACTGTATGGCACTGACTGTAAGGCCATTTTTTTCCCTCGTTGGTAGGGTTTCAAGATCAACTCCAAAAGTAGCATTTAGGGACATTCCCTTAGAACAGGCCATGCCAGAAATTCATTCTGTCCCTGCCTTAAATACAAATCCTGAAGGGCTCCCACCAAACAAGTTAGTGTGTACAAAACTCACTAGTAAAAGTCATTCAGTGTGTGACTGTATTTGCATAACGCCTAAGCCATCTGGTTTTATGTGGGAGTTTGAGAAGATGGGAAGCAAAATCTCCTTGCCACCACACCCAAACACAGAGACAGAATGCAGGTCTGTAGTCTCTCCACCCCATCAGTGCAGTGCAGTGCAGTGAGGGCCCCAGTTCTGTTTAAACCTTCTATGCAAGACTGGTGCAGAAATGAGTGCTATGTTACAAAGGGAGTACAGGAGCTCCCACTCTGGGCAGCCCCAGCAGAGGGCTTAAGTGGCATGGAACCTTGTGCTGATGCTCTGCATCATGTGAGTTTCACCTGCAGTGAGTACATAATAATAACTTGGACACTGAAAACAATTATAAATCAAAGGCCAGACCTTCGTCCCCCATAGCCCCTGCTTTGCAATGCTCCAGCAACACAAAACAGGGGAATTACCAGACACCTCAGAGTTAGCTTAGCTAGCCCTCACATGTGTGGAGAACATCTAGAGCATGGTCTCAGCATTGTTGCACTTCAGCAATCCCTGGCTCGTAGAACAGCCCCTTGAAGGCTGTTAGCAGCCAACACAATTTAGAGAAACAAAGACTGTTCTAAGTTACACTGGGAGCTAAAAATGACCCCCTAGGCTGTAAGGAAAAATCATTCCATAAAGCTACTTTTGCTTCCGCTCCATTCAACCATAGACAAGAATGCAGCTCATATATCGGCAGCTGTTTGCAACCTCTAATAACAAAGATCTATTTGCAGCCAAGATAGGTCACAATATGACAGAGCACTGACGGAATGGAGGGGAATCCACTGATATCCAAAGAGAAAAGACTGATTCTCAAAGGCAGCTGCCCTAATAATTTTTTTAAAAAATACTACACGGTAACACAACCAATTGCCATCACTAAAGTAGGCTGTACTGAAATGAGTTTCTTCCCATTATACAAGAGTGACATTATGTATTGTGGTTCCAGGCTACTTCATCTGCATTTGTGAGTTTCTCTCACCTTCGTTCATTATATTACGCACTTCCAAAATGGAAATAAAAACCAACCAAGTATGTCAACCACTATGTGGCGAAGGCCAAACTGCATTTTTAATTAAGGCATTAAGTCACGAAGTTATGCTTATATACTACTCTCAAATCATAAGATAATACCCACTTACGCCAAATGAAGTTTACCAAAAGATCCAGGCCCTTAGTTACTAAACCTAACCATTACATTTAGCATCACTAAATCTCAATGGACAAAATGATGCAGGGCACCTT